>NC_068393.1:12186485-12522735 GCF_023724105.1 Carassius gibelio
CGAGATACAGACAGGTGGTACCCCAGATCTGTGCACTGCACTCAACATCAACCAGATGACGAGACAAAGACAAAAAGAGAAAAATACAGTCATTGTTTGAGCAAACATGACTGTTCTACACTGTGCCTCAGGCAGTGAGACTAACAAACCATCAGACACTTTTAAGAACTGACTTGAGAACTGAAGATATCAGTGCCACAAAAGATATACAGTACCAGGATAGGCACACATTTATATTTGTCTTTAAATAACATTAAAGTATAAATTTTTAATCAAAAGTTGTTTAAGACCATGAGAAACATAAATCATTGGAAGTGTAGATGGGTTTCTCTAGAGCTCTCTCAATGGACACACTCTGCAAACAGTAAATACATTAGATAAAATGCTGTGCTATATTTTGGTCAGGGGTCAATTCTCATTTTTCTAAATGAAAAGGGAACTAACACATGACATCAAATAGAGAGTGTCTAGACAGATGGCACTGGGACAGCAGTGTTTTAGACTCACATCAATCAGAGTGGAAATGTCCTGCAGATAGTACTTATTCATGGAGACATTAGCTGCGGCCAAGTTGAGCAAGTAGTCGTTGCGAGCTTTAGTGCACTTCAGCTGAGTTTCCTGTACTTTCCCTTGTCTCTGCAATGAAACACGCGTAGAGTGGTAACCAGGGGGTTAGAGATAATGTGAGATATAGCTCTTCCTGTGCCATCTTCACAGAGCTGAGCTCCGGATGTCACCATCTTTCATTCTTACAAACCACTGATTTTACCTTCTCCATTAGTCGCTCTATTTTTTTCACAGAACTGCGCCTCTGCCCTCCTGATTGGCTGAGCCCCAGATCACCTGATTTGCCCGTCTGTTTCTCCTCCAGTCGGGTGGCCTCTTTGAGCTTCCCTTCAGCCGCCAGACAGTCTATGTGGTACTGATGGTAAGTTTTCAAATCCTGTCAGAAATTAAACACTTTTACGATATGCACAGCAAAAAGTCAAACTTAATCAGTTTCCAGTATTACCTAAAAATCCCTAAAACACAGTCAACTTTATTTTTACTCCATGGGCAAATACATTATTTATTTATTTTATTGTAACATAATGAGACAGATAATGTTTGTTATAATGTAATCCAGTAATTGTCATTTTATTGTTTTACTTATGAATAAAACAATATTTATGTTGTGACGTACTCAAATTCAAGCTCTATTTTTGTTTTATGATCAAGCTTAGCATATTTATTGTCAGCCTTGAGCCAAGACACTAGCGGTAGGCACACTGTTGGTCTACTGGAGGGTAGAGAGCACACAGCTGCTGTCAGCCAGGGTCAGTGGCCTTAATCTTGCAGATCTGACCCGAGCACAGCTAGAAATGAGCTCAGGAAAGCAGGGGGCGCGTGGGCTTTTTGTGCTACAGGATGGACCAAAATGCAATGAAACTTAGGGGTCTATAGAAAGACATGCAGACATTTTCAATCATGAATGCAGCCTCAGCCCGCAGCGAGATGGTGTAATTCAAGTTCATTTGGTTCACTCGAGCGTGTGACTTTTAAGCATGTAAAATTAGCATGCTCACACCTAAAGGACCTCTAACCTACCGTCTGCAGCTCTGTGGTGACTTTCAAGAGCTCATCCTGCATCTGGAGTCCCACCTCCTTGCTCTGAAACAGAGAATAAGAAATAAGGAAGATGGTCTGGCTGTGTTTCGTGTGCGAGTGTTATGTCGGTTAGTAAGAGAGGAAGAGAAGAAAGGGGATTTAGATGTCAGATCTGGTAAAAGAGTGGAAGAGAGAGATTTCTGTACCCGTTTTGCCAGGCGGTATGTGTCCTCTATGCAGTGTGAGAGCCGCTGCGTGAGTGTGTTGCAGCAAAGCTCACTCAGTGAACTGTGATCCCGGCTCTCCTGCCTGGTCTGGGTCAGCAGAACAGACCAGCACTGAGCCACCGACAGGTCCAACTGCTCCTTTCTACAGAGAGAGAGAAGTGAATCGAAGGTTTCAATGTAACTAGTGAAATAGTGACAGATCTTTTCTTCTGTATTGTGATAAATCTGAGTGAAACATATTATCGAAAAATAAAAAAAATTCAGTCTTGGTTCTATTCATCAGGCGTTGATTGGATGGCGGCAGATCTGTAATTAACTGTAAAAAAAACTTTAAGTGGACTAACTATAACTAAGGATAACGATAAGTAGATATACATCACTAGGCCACTTCTCAGTTTGACTTCATCAGTGCTAAAAGCAGGATAAAGTACCTCTTGGTCTTCACTATGAACCTCTCGCTGAGTTTCTCCAGAGAGCGGGCATACTCTGCCTCGATCTCCCCCCGTCTGCGCAGGTACTCGCTCAGATCCTGCAGCTGCTGTGTCTTGACCTCCACCTGCGCGTCTAGGATTTTGAGCTGCTCTGAGAGCTGACCCCGCACCTCTGAGCAAAGAGACAGAAGGGAAAGAGATCACATATGGATGGGTTTCAGCACAAAAAGCGGCATGAACTGATGACTTAGTATCCCCCTGCACTAGTGTCCCTGGCCTGGGGCTGGGAGCTGATTGGATGAGGGAAGACAGCATCCCTAATATTACCTATAAATACTTCACAGTGCATGCCTACATCCCACACGCAGAACAAACATTACATGTAGAGAAGTACATAAGTCTGAACTACCTAACCAAGTGAAAGAGACAGCATTAGATCACGTTTTTACCTTTGATTTGTGTCTCATACTCCGCCAGGCTCCCCTTTTCCTTTCTAAGTTTTCCATGCGATGTCATGTCCTCCTTCGTTGGTGTAGCGCTCCTGTTGACTTGTTCAGAGTGACTCACAGTCTGAGATGATCACACACAGGCTTCGTTCCTCTTCACGAAAAAAAAAAAAAAACTACACTAATTCCAGTTTCAAAGTTTTGTTGTTTATATTTTGCAAAATGAGTTATATTTCCATTATAGCGCAGAAAGGCTTGCCACGTTCGGTCTGGAGTTCACACTAGGTTATTAAAGGAAAGCCTTTTCAGGCTTTCAATCTGTGCTCTTAGCAGAAACGGAACAGGGAAGTCTCTGTGTGCACGTGTGTGTTTGTGTGTGTGAGTGTTTGTGAACACGGAGGGAGTCCCAATCCAAGCAGTTCTCTCTCAGCACTGAGCTTGTGCACTTAAAGGTTCGTTTTCAAAGCTGAGAATGATAGTTTTCTAGTTTTCTATTTCCTGAGACTGTGGTTACATGTGATTGCCCTTTCCTGGAAAACACAGAGAGAGACACAGGAAGACGATTTTGGTGTGGATGACTGACAAAGTGCAAGACAGAAACAACCCGTAAATGCTATATGGAAGTAAATACAAGTTAAAAGTGACAGGAGAGGAAGAGAGATTGAAAAAATGTTACTTCAGAATGACGTGTCTCTGGCACTTCCAGAAGACAAAAACGTTAAGCGAACAGAGTACACCTGCCCACATCCTGTTTGTCTTCTTTGGTGTGTGTGTGTGTGTGTGTGATTAAGAAAGATTCTCACATCAAGACACCCTGTCAATCCTAAATTAAATATCCGCACTTTGTACTACTTCTAAAAACAAACCTCTCAAGTTCTCGACAAGGTTTTCTTTATGGTTTTGCGCCTTCCACCAAGTGACAGATAGTCTTTGATATCAACAACAAACAATATTAGAACAGTTTCGTTCTTCATTTTAAGGAAGTCTGTTTATATTGCTATCCTATCTAGGAACAATTATATACCTGCATTTTATTATTTACATTATGCATCTTCGACGCTGCCTGCAATCCAATCAGACAAACCTGTGACCCAATTTTTTGTCCCAACCTACCAGCTGAGAATCACTGCTCTAAAGCATGAACTAATAACTCAAGTTAAAGGCCTTAAACGCATCAGACAGGGAAGGGAGGAATTTTTAGAAGCTCTGACTTTTTGTTCGTTGCAGGATGTTAGGCTGAACTGCACCTAGAGTTTCTGCGAGTTGCGCCAGTGATGGCCGTTGGTCTTTTGAGAGGGTGGAGGGACCTGAGTCATCATGGCTTTCCGCACAAACACACAGACTCATAGTCAGATCAGAGAGTGCTGCTCTAGCAGTGCATTAAGAATTTAGTGTAGCACACATGTATGGTGAGTCACCTGAGAAGCTAATGCACATACATTTACATACAAATAAAGAGGTTTCTTATCATAGTAGTTTTTCTCATGTATGCACTTAGATATTTTGTCAATTGTATGCATATATGTTTTAATTACACGAAATGACTGGCAACATGGGCACTATTTTCTCTAATACATTAGAAGCTGTTGCCCCATCAAATTGAAAAAGGTTAGAGAAAAATGTACTGTGCCATGGTATAACAGTAATACTCATTCTCTGAAACTTGTATTCTTGAATGCAAATGGAGAAAAACTTGTGCATTAACTAACTTGGAAGTTTTTTAGAATTGCATGGAAAAACAGTATGTCCAGCTATAGACAGGCTCTAAAAACTGCCAGGGCCGAGCATATCCACAAACACATTGAAAATAACCAAAACAATCCAAGGTTTTTATTTAGCACAGTGGCTAAATTAACAAATAACCAGACGCCACCTGATTCAAATATTCTATCAACGTTTAATAGTAATGACTTTATGAATTTCTTCACTGATAAAATAGATAACATTAGAAATACAAAAGCGAATGTAGATTCTACAGCGTCTAACACTTCAGTTTCATCCATCGCACCCAAAGATAAACTGCAGTGCTTAACAACTATAGGACAGGAAGAGCTAAATAAACTCATCACTGCATCTAAACCAACAACATGTTTATTAGATCCTGTACCCACTAAATTACTGAAAGAGTTGTTACCTGTAGCCGAAGAACCGCTTCTCAATATTAATAACTCATCATTATCTTTAGGTCACATCCACAAAACCATTTAAGCTGGCGGTTATTAAGCCTGTTATTAAGAAACCAAAACTAGATCCTGGTGAACTAGCAAATTATAGGCCTATTTCAAATCTTCCATTTATGTCTAAAATTTTTTAAAAAGTTGTGTCTGCTCAATTGAGCACCTTCCTGGAAAAAAATTATCTGCATGAAGAATTTCAGCCAGGTTTCAGGCCCCACCATAGCACAGAAACTGCACTTGTTAAAATTACAAATGACCTGCTTCTTGCGTCAGATCAAGGCTGCATCTCATTGCTAGTTTTACTTGATCTTAGCGCTGCGTTCGACACCATAGATCATGACATACTCATACAGTAGATCGATTACAAAACTATACAGGTATTCAAGGGCAGGCTCTAAGATGGCTTATATCCTACCTGTCTGATTGCTACCATTTTGTTTATTTAAATGAGGAGTCATCTCATTTATCACCAGTAAAATATGGAGTGCCACAAGGATCTGTCCTAGGTCCCCATCTATTTTCAATATACATGTTGCCCTTTGGTAATATTATTAGAAAATAAGGAATTAGCTTCAACTGTTATGCTGATGATACTCAGCTATCTCAACAAAACCAGATTCTACTTCTCAATTATCTAAGCTAACAGAGTGTGTTAAAAATTTTAAAGATTGGATGACCAATAATTTTCTCATATTAAATTCAGATAAGACAGAGATAATAATTATTGGACCAAAAAACAGTACACAGAATCTTGTAGATTACAATCTGCAACTAGACGGATGTACTGTTACTTCTTCTACATTAAAAAATCTGGGTATTATATTAGACAGCAACTTGTCTTTTGAAAATCATACAGTATTTCCCATGTTATAAAAACTGCATTCTTCCATCTTAGAAACATTGCCAAGCTACGAAACATGTTATCTGTTTCTGATGCAGAAAAGCTAGTTCATGCATTCTTGACCTCTAGACTGGACTATTGTAATGCACTTCTAGGTGGTTGTCTTGCATCTTCAATAAACAAACAACAGGTAGTCCAAAATGCAGCGGCTAGAGTCCATATCAGGTCAAGAAAATATGATCATATTACCCCAATTTTACGGTCTCTGCACTGGCTACCTATTAAGTTCCGTATCAGTTACAAATTATCATTACTTACCTATAAGGTCCTAAATCCTGTCAAACGTGCACAAACTGACAGTCACCACTTATAAACTACTACTAAATATTGTAGAAAAGTAATTTTCTGTAAAGATGCTTTGTAACGATTTGTATTGTAAAAAGCGCTATACAAATAAACTTGAATTGAATTGAATTTTAGGTCAGGGATTCCCATACTTGTGTAAGCCTGATCTCTTCAGATTTTAAGTTCATATTTCAACAATTTATCAAAACATTTGTATGTTCACGGTTCTCGGATGTTGTTCAACGCTCGCATGACATGCAAGTAAACAAATAAAATGCATTATTTTGATAATTGGTATTATTTTACAATTATTTATTTATTTTGAATTGTACATTTTTAAGATTTACATAATTATTCGAATTTGATCAGCTCTCAAACCCCTTGTGGTTAGCTCATGAATCCTAGTTTGGGAAACCCTGTTTTAGGCCTTTGGATGCTATATAAATATGACAAATTAAAAACTGTAAAAATAATTTTATGAAGCTGTAAATAAAACATAGATCATTGAAGTACATTTTACAAGAAAATACCATTTCAGTCTTTCTACTTCAAAATGTTTCTTTGTAAAAAATTCACCCGATTTTTTTCAACCCTGTCACATGAGCACAAAGCTTTTCATGTAACAAATAAACAAACAATTATTGCATACCTATAATACTAATAGTTCAGCAACACATTTTCTTGTCAAATGATTATATGCAAAATGCACATCATGCACTCTTAGTCATTGAGCTGTCGTGGCAGTCTGCTCTTCACTTCCTTCATCTGACTGTTTAGAGGTCAAAAGCTGCAGCCAGCCAATCAGAACCCAGCAGAGACTTCATTATGATAATGCTATTATTGATTCACAAGAGTTGAATCGGATTTGTGCACTATGGGGTTGAATTCTATTGCATTAGTGTATGCCAGCACTGCTGAATGTCAGTGCGTTTTTGATATATACACTTGGCAGTAGTTTCTTATTTTATAGAAAAGATTCAAACATTTTAACTGTGATCTATTTGCATTTCTATAAATAAAACCCCACATGGTGTTCACTCATCTAATTGCATAATCCACTTAGCAATCACAATTGAACATAATGGTGGTGGTGAATCCTATTTTTAAATATATGTATATATACAGTATATTGCTGGCTACACATACAGTACGCAACCAAAGCACATATATTGATCCAACAGTGAAATGCCTGCGCGAAACAACTCCGGTGTCCTGACTGAGTGAATGTGCCTATTTAAACTTGATCTGTCTGCTGTATCGCGTTAAAAGAAGCTGAGGGGAATTGGAGATCCATGGGATCAATCCTGTTTTACGCTCCCAGTGGAGGCTGGGAAGAAACTGAGCTCTGGTCTTATCTCTCAGAGCAGAGGACCATAGGGACCCTCACACACACACACACACACTTTTACAGCCGCCTCTGCTGTGTTCTCTCATTGCCATGGAGTGATGCTCCCGCCACACAGACAAAGGCACAATATTAAAGGCTGAAAGTGATGCATCACAAAATGTTTATTTAAGGGTAGCTAACCCCACTATGAAAGTTCAAGTTCATTTAATCACCCTCATGTCATTCCAAACCCATATTACTGTCTTTGTTCAGTGGAACAGACAATAATACGCTGAATGTCTAAGCAGGGGTTTATCATAAATATAACCATGGCTGTCAAATATGCACAATTTTCAGTTAATAATCACTTCAATTTCAGTCTGATCCTCCCACAAAGCTATAATATGGCTTCAAAAGACTTTTCTCATAAAATATGAGTTTTTTGGAGCATAGCCTCTACTTTGACTGCATGGAAAATTGCAACTTGAACATTTTGTCTGATACCTCTTTTTAGATTCCATGGAAAAAGGAAGTCATATGGCTTTGAAATAACATGTCAGCAAGAAAGAAAGACAACCAAATTTTGGGTGTGAA
This sequence comes from Carassius gibelio, assembly GCF_023724105.1. Taxonomy (NCBI): domain Eukaryota; kingdom Metazoa; phylum Chordata; class Actinopteri; order Cypriniformes; family Cyprinidae; genus Carassius; species Carassius gibelio. The sequence continues at coordinate 12,194,461 of NC_068393.1, forward strand.
GTACCAAAGCACATAGGCTGTGAAAGTGCGCAAACACTATTGTACACATGTTTGGTGTTGAAAAGATTCTTAAAGGTGCTGTATGTAGGATTGACACATACATGAGTGGTTAAACTAGGTATTGTAATCCAAATTCAAAATAGCGTAGAGGCTCCACCTCCTCAGACTTGACGCACACGCAGGTTGCCAGATTCAGACACCAGCAGGAACGAGCGGACTTGACGATGAATTAAATGAAACACTCTGTGTTTTCCGCCAACTGGGAACCCAGGATGCCAAAATACAATTGAGTAAACTGGAAGTGGGCGGGTTTCACAAACCAAAACAGAGACCAACATTCCGGCCCTGAACACACATTTTCAAAAGAAGAATAACTTATTGTAGCATAGTTTTTCAGATAAACAAGTATGTTCACTTAGCATGTTTCTTAAATATCTGCAAACATAGGGTATTTTTATGATGTAGTAGAGTTACATTTACATACATACACCACCTTAAATGTTTTAGACAAATTTGCATAAAAAAATAAAAACAATAAATACAAATTAAAAAGTAATATTGTAAAATATTATTACAATTTAATTTAGAACGTTTCTTCTTTTCTATTTTAAAATGTAATTTGCTTCTGTGATGCAAAGCTGAATTTTCAGCATCATTATTCCACTCTTCAGTGTCACATGATCCTTCAGAAATCATTCTGATATTCTGATTTACTGCTCAAGAAACATTTCTTATTATCAATATTCAAACCAGTTGTGCAGCTTAATTTTTTTTGTGTGTGGAAACTGTTATACATTTGTCAAGATTCTTTGATGAATATAAAGTTCAAACAGCATTTATCTGAAAATTAGTTAAAGGGGTCATATAATGCGATTCAAATCTTTAATTTCTCTTTGAAGTGTTACAAGCTGCAAGTGCATAAAGAAGATCTGTAAAGTTGCAAATACTAAAGTCTCAAATCCAAAGAGATATTCTTTCTAAAAGCTAAGACTCATCCACGATCTCCTAAAATGGCTCATTTAAACACGCCCTCACATGTCTATGTCACAATGTGGGAAGATTTGCATAATGCTGTCTGTTTCTATGAAGTTGGGCAGTTCCAACATCGCAAGGATAGTCTGGTGCTTCTGACTCACAGCCTGTAAGTAACGTTACATTTTTTAGATTTAAATAATTTTCAAAGTTGAGTTGAGCAGTGTAGAGCAGCCCTGTTGTTACTTATTTTTTATAAAAGACAGAATAAGTAAATATTATCAGTAATTATGTCCCACTGGATGCAACAAATTCCTCATTTGTAATGGGTTTTATTTGTTTCGTCTCGTTTAGTGATGTCCGAATTGTTCTATTTCGGTAGAACGGGTTGAACCAGTTCACCAAATCGAACATTTCCATCACACACTTGAGGCATTCAGCCAATCACAATGCACAGGATAGCTGGCCAATTAGATCACACCTCACTTTTCAGACCAATGAGCTTTGTAAAAATCGACGCATTTTAGAAAGGCAGGTTATAGAGGAGAAACAATAATATACATTAAATGCAACATAAATATTTTTTTAACCTTAAACCACATAAACACATTGCATTACACATAAAAAAAACTTTTAAGCTACGTCATATCACACCTTTAATATACAATGTAAAAGCTGTTACTGTTGCTTTTGCTCAATTTAATGCATCCCTGCTAAAAAAAAAAAAGTGTATTAACTTTTAAAAAAACAAAAAAAACAAATTACTGACCCTAAACTACAATACTGGAGATGCAAAACGGCTAAAACTAATATTTCCCACCAGCACCCTCAAACTCTTTCCTGACAATAATACTATACTGAACGTCACACAATTAAGTACAACATAACATCAAGTGTCATTCAAAATGAAAACACCAACACATCAAATTACACAACAGTAAACCACAACATCACTACCTACACAACAGTTCAGAAACTCATGATGTGACCATTGATAATGTGTACCACATCCGTGAAACAGTAACTCCTCACTCCCCTGGTCTCATTTTCATCTTCAGAAGTGTGTCTATCCACAAATCTTGTTGCTAGCTAATGTTCATTATCTACAATAAATAATGAAACATCATCATAATTGCACCAAGAGCAATTAAAGTGAGCATAATTCTGAACATGTTATGGACTATGTAAAAATGTATTTCTGCTAAAGCAATTAGCAAATATTGCCCGAAACTAGTAACTTAATTAAGATATGCTTTGCTCTGATGGCTGCCAACAGGAATGAAATATCACAAATGAGATCTTTGAAGCATCTCAATGTATTTTCCTAGTCAGCAATGTTATTAAGTCTCCAGTGTCTCAGATTTGGCTCCAGAGAAATGGGTACAGTAATCTCAACAATGGCTACGCTACCATTCAACTGGTTGGGATCCGTAAGTCTCTTATGCTCACAATGGATGCATTTATTTGATTAATGGCTTCATTAATTTGTGTAATCTTGTGAAATATTATTACAATTCAAAATAACTTATTTCTGTTTGATTATGTTTTAAAATAATCAATAATCAGCAAAGCTGAATTTTCAGCAGCCATTACTCCAGTCTTCAGTGTCACTTCATCATTCTAAAATGTCTTTACTAACATTACTGAGATTTTCTTAACTCACAGAACCTATCAAATAGCAACTTCTGAGGTATAACCTTTTTAAGAAATAGCAAAGGCTTTGAGGGACAGCTCAGAGCAGTAAATAGGAGCTGAGTAGAGGTCATGCTGAGATGAAACTGCTCATCTGATATTCACAATTCCCTTTCCTGCACTGTCGCGCCTTTTCTGCTTGTGTGAAAACACACACAGTCAGACACACTCTCTCTCGCGCACACACAGACACACACATAATCTCTCTAATCCCACATTAAGCAGCTTGAGACACTGTAGTCTTTCCTCCACTTCCCCTGAAGTCTGACATTATGACATGCTCTGTGGGTATCAGGAGCACATCTCTCCTCTCCTGCGTTTCATCCCTACTTATCTTACAGGGTTTCCCTGTCATACATCTACCCTTCAATACCTCTTTCTAAGTGAGCATCTATCCCAGCTTCCCCATATCTGCCTTTTCAAGGGTTAATTCACTCAAAAATGACAATTCTGTAATTGTTTACTCATCTGTTGTTCTGAACCTGTATGATTATTTTATTCATTGGAACACTAATGGAAAAGTTTGGCAAAGTGATGACACTTCTCTGTTCCATAAAATGAAAGTGAATGATGACTAGAGACTGTCAAGCTACAAAAATGACATTGCAAGTGGTTCATATGACCATCGTTTCAAGTCTGCTAACCAATACATCCCTTTTTGGTGAGCAGCAGACTGAAATGGAAGTAATTACAGTATAATATACACTCTAAAAAATCCTGGGTTATTTTTTTAACCCAAATGCTGGGTTGAGCCTTTTGGGTCATTTTTTTTGGTTATTTATTCAGTGTTTGGGTAGTTTTTGCGTTACCCAGCTCCTAGGTCAAATGTAACAACCCAGTGTTTGGTTTTGTTCTGCAGCTCCTGGGTCAAATGTAACAACCTAATGTTTTGGTAGTTTTTGTATTACTCAGATCTTGGGTCAGACATAGCCCAGCAGTTGAGTTATTTATCGCCGGGATTTGCTTCTCTTCTGGAGAGAGCAGTTATAATTTATGTATTCGTCGGTAAAATACAGGTTTGTATACATTTTATTTTATATATAAAATCGCTACTGTGTTGTATATCATTTAATTTTATGCAGAGCAACATGGAGCGCGGTATGAATCACCTTTAACGAGTGTTGCGGTCTTTTCGTGTGATGGAAAAACCTGATGCTTTGAATAAAATAAACTATTTTATTCATAAAGATACAGAATACAAATACTTTGGATGTTAAAATATTTCCTCAGAGCTGTTTACCGTTTGTTTTTGGGCAGGTTATAAAGGCAGTCGCAGTATATTTCGGCTATAACTGATACGCAGGAGGGTGGTCTCAGCCGTGAGCAGTTCCCCGGCGAACATGACTCTAGCTCGGACACACGAACAAGCACGATGCACCACAGTTTAGGCAGAAACAGAATAACAGAGACTGGTTAATAACATGCCAATTACTTCTGCTTAACGTTCAGTTTTTACTTTTAATGTTTGTTTACATTTACATGTATTCATTTAGCAGACGCTTTTAGGAGTTGTGCAGCATGTTCCAAAAGAAAGGACTTGATCTTCTTGATGTTGAATAAAGCAAATCTGCAGGATCAGACAGTTTTAGCAATGTGGTATGAGAAAGTCAGCTGATCATCAATCATAACTCCAAGGCTTCTAGCTGTTTTTGAAGGAGTTATGGTTGATGTGCCTAACTTGATGGTGAAATTGTGATGAAACGATGGGTTTGCTGGAATCACAAGCAGTTCTGTCTTGGCAAGGTTGAGTTGAAGGTGATGGTCCATCATCCAGCAAGAAATGTCTGTTAGACAAGCTGAGATGCGAATAGCTACCATCGGCTCAACAGGATTGAATGAGAGGTAGACTTGAGTGTCATCAGCATAGCAGTGGTATGAAAAGCCATGTTTCTGAATTACAGAACCTATTGATGCCATGTAGACAGAGAAGAGAAGTGGTCCAAGAACTGAGCCCTGAGGCACCCCAGTAGTTAGATGTTGTGACTTGGACACCTCACATCTCCAAGATACTTTGAAGGACCTATCTGATAGGTAAGACTCAAACCATTGAAGTGTGGTTTCTGAGATGCCTTTTGTCAGTAGGCAAAAAGCAGTGGACAGATCAAGCAGGATAAGTACTGAAGATTTGGATTCTGCTCTTGCCAGTCTTAGGGCTTCAACAACTGAGAGCAAGACAGTCTCAGTTGAATGTATCTTCTGTATCTTGAATGTCCACTTTCGAAGCCAGATTGGTTGCTGTCAAGGAGGTTGTTGTGTGTGAGAAATGTAGAGACTTGGTTGAACACAGCTCGTTCAAGTGTTTTTGCAATGAAAGGAAGAAGGGAATCTGGTCTGTAGTTCTCTAAAAGAGATGGGTTGAGGGTGGGTTTCTTAAGTAGTGGAGTTATACGAGCCTGTCTAAATGATGAGGGAAAAACACCAGTGTGGAAGGATGTGTTGATAATTTGAGTGAATGCAGGTACAACTGCAGGAGAAATGGCTTGAAGGAGATGAGATGGAATAGGATCAAGCAGGCAAGTAGTAGGGTGATTAGAAAGGATGAGTTTTGAGACTTATGCCTCAGAGAGTGAAGAGAAGGATGTAAATGAGTGTATGTTTGCTGGTGATATGAGCTTGACTGATTGTGGTGTGGAAAAATGTGCACTAATGGGTTTTTATTTTATTAATGAATAACATGTCATCGTCAGCTATTAGAGATGAAGCAGGAGGGGAGGGGGATTACAAAGAAGTGAGGAAAATGTTTTAAGAAGCATGCAAGAGAGACGAATTGTTAATTTTATTATGGTAGTATGTCATTTTAGCAGTGGAGATATTAGCAGAGAAGGAAGATAGAAGTGACTGATAAACATTAAGGTCAGTAGTATTTTTGGATTTGCACCACACCCTTTCAGCAGCTCTAAGCTTAGAACGGTGTTCGTGTAGAACATCAGATAACCAAGGGGCAGAAGGGGTGTTACGGGCTGGCCTGGAAGATAAAAGGCAAACAGTGTCTAAACAAGATGTAAGAGTGGAGAAGAAAGTATCAGTAGCACTGTTAGCATCCAAAGATGCAAACAGTTTAGGGGAAGGAAGTGAAGTAGTGTGCGTATAGGTTACTTCGAAAGATGACACGTGGAGGGGTAAGTGATGTGTCAGGGACCATGTTGAGGTTAAGAGTGAGGAGGAAGTGATCCGACGTGTGCAGTGGAGTAACCAGAACATGATCAGTAGAGCAGTGTCGCGTATAAATAAAGTCCAGTTGGTTGCCTGATTTGTGAGTAGCAGTAGTTGACACTCGGTTGAGATCAAAAGAGGCAAGCAGAGTGTGGAAATCAGCAAACAGAGGTTTATCTAGGTGTATGTTGAAATATCCAAGCATAACTAGGAGCGTACCATCCTCAGGAAATGTTGAAAGCAACACATCTAATTCATCCAAAAAGTTACCCAGTGGTCCTGGGGTTTGATAGACAACTACAAAATGTATTTTAAGAGGGTAGGTAACAGTAACTGAATGAGATTCAAAGAAGCTGTTGATACCCAAAGATGGTAAAGGATTAAATTTCCAATTATTAGAGATGAGCAGACCAGTACCTCCACCTCTTCCAGTCAAACGGGGGGAGTTGGAAAATGAGAAATTATTGGAGAGTGCTGCAGGTGTAGCAGTGTTCTCTGGTTTGATCCAGGTCTCCGTTAGGGCCATGAGATTAAGCTTTGAATGACTAATAATAGAAGTAATAAAATCGGCTTTGTTTACAGCAGACTGCCAATTCCAGAGACCAATAAAAAAGAAGTAGTGTATTAGCAGGTTTAGGCAAAGTGCACAGGTTGTTAAGATTGCGCTGCCTACATTGTGTGATGTGTTGTTTTGCGAGTGGTAGTGATATAGGGATTCATATTCCCTGTTTAATCTGTTAAAGTTTAATCTGTAAACATTATTTAATGTATGAAGTAAAAAATAAGCTAGTAGGCTAATATAGTAAAAATGTATTAACCATAGTTGGGTTAAATCAACCCATTATGCTGGGTTAAATAAACTACCCAATTTGCTGGGTAAATTTAACCCAAGATGGGTTCTGTCCTATATTTACCCAGCCCTTGGGTTAATAACAACCCAAATGGGAATGTTTTTAACCATGTGTTTTTTGGAGTTATATATTAGTTATATATAACTCTAACTAATATATAACTTTTAAATGAAAATTAATGAATTAATCATTTACTCGTGTTGTTTCAAACCTGTATGACATGTTGTCTTCTGTGGACCACAAAATAAAATATTTAGAAAAATGTCTTATTTTGCCCATACAGTATTGGTTTGGACTCCAGTGACTTTCATTTTATCAACAATTTATGATGATCAAAACATCTTCAATTCAATTAAAGTTTATTTGTATAGCGCCTTTCACAATACAAATCATTGCAAAGCAGCTTTACAGAAAATTACGTTTCTATAATATATTTAGTAGTAGCTTATCATTGGTCACCGTCATTTAATCTACATACGGCAGAAATGTACGGTAAATTTATTAAAGACGAAATCAAACAGACAATAAACACTATTAACAGCAATTATTATATGTTGCAATCAAACTTATAGCAAATTTTGGTAGTTCATCTTCTTTTGTGTTCCACAGAAGAAGGTCATACAGGTCTGGAATGACATGATGGTTAGTAAATGTTGACAATTTTCATTTTTGGGTACATTTAACATTCCTATTAAAACTAATTCATGTTTATGTAGGTTTAATGATGCAAAATGCATTTTGATCTCGAATGTCTTAGAACCACTTGTGACATATTTAAATATATGTAAAACTAAATATTTTCTGATACTTTTTTCTCTTACTTAAAGCCTGACAACCATTCACTTTCATTGTATGTAAAGGAGCAGCATGAACACTCTACCAAACATCTCCTTTTATTTTAGACAGAAGACATAATATTCATACAGGTTGGGTAGGACATGAGGGAGAGTAAACAAGGACACCATTTTAAATTCAACTAATACTGTTCTTTTAAGGTTGATTAGAAGTGTGAAAATGAAAGGGAGGAGATTGTGCAAGAGGAAGAGAGAGACAGAGGGAAACCCTCCGCCAAATAACAACACCACAGAGGTAGAGGAGGTGGGAGGGGAGGTGATGAGGTGGAAGAAAGAAGAAAAGAGGTGGGACGGACAGCCTGATAACAATCAATGCTGAGACACACTGAAAGAGGAAGCAGCCCGTCAGTTAGCGGCTTTCTCTCGCTTTGTGGTATTCATGCGCACAAACAGTCATGTATGCAAAAGCACGCAGTATATGCATGGATGGGATGACAGCCAAAACCACGCGCACACACTCATCCTAATGAAAAGATAATACATGCATCTAAGAAATGCTCGCTGTCATACGCACACAAACATGTCAGTGAGCCTCCACTGCGTGTGTGAGCAGGAGGTGGAGTGAGAACACATAAACATACAACCGGTCATGCTGAGAAGACTGCACAGTGATTTTATTGTCATAAATAATAAAGGAAACCAAGTCTTACCTCATTCTAGTAGGTTCAGTCTCTCTTTCCCTCCTGCTGGATACAGAGAACACTGTGTTTGAGTCACACAGATTTCATGCAACCAGTTTGATTTCACCCTCTCTGACACAATCTACACACATGACTCTCTCTCTCAGGGAGAGCATTCAAAATAAGGCTGAAGCATACACACACAGACATGCATGCTAGAAAACAGCTTCCCTTCTTTGGTTCAGGTTCACACACACACACACTCTCTCTCTCTCTCTCTCTCAGTCTCCTCCACTCTCAGGCTAACCGAAGCCACGCCCGCTCCGCCCCCCTCCCCGCAGGCTTACTATAAATACAGGGATGGATATGAATATGCTGTCTTGTTCTCTTAGACATAGCCCCCTCCTGCTTTGTTCCATCTCTCATTCCCAGTATTCCCTCTCTGTGGCCATGAAATGCTTCTCTGATGACCTTGCATTGTGCTCGCGGACTACCAGCCCCCCTTTCTCTTCACACACAGAGAGACACACACACACACACGTTCAGGTTTAATGTACAGTCATGAATCTATTTAATGTTCTTGCAGATGAGCTATAAAACTGATACTAATGCCAGTCTAAAGGGACTGAATGGGTAATAGCAAAGCTGGGCGATAAACAAACAAATGGCCGACTCGTCTGTACACACACACACACACACACACACACCTGCTGGCACTGTAATGTGTCTGGGTTCACCCAGAACGCGTTTTCTTCCGTCTCACTGCGTTATGTTTCTCTATACAAACATGGACCGTTTAACTTTCAGCCTTGCTTTTAAACGCAACACGTTCTTTATGAATGGACTGTAGCTCGTGCTCTAATCTGTCAAATCTTATATGCAATGCATGTGCAAATATTCGTGTAGCTCATTATATCTATAATTGATATGCACACAATAAGAGTTTTCAGATGAGTTCGCACCTCACAGGAAATGGTGCCCACAAAACCGCCACAGACTCGTGACAGCAACAGCTTCAGATGCTAAAAGTACACTGAGAAGTGTTTGAGTGTGGGTTGCGTGAAGAAAGAAAGAAAATTCATGGTTTTGTTATGACATGAGGGTAGGCTAAATGGGGTGATAGGCTACATTGTGGGTGAACTATCCCTTTAACATAGAAAATGAGTAATGTAATGAAATGTAAAAGTAGCAGTGTAGTCGTTTACATTGTGGTTTAATATCTAAAAAAGAATTCAATATTTCTGGCCTCCTGTAAAGTAAAATTCCTGTCCTGAGTTTTGTAAGGTGCAAAGAGAAGTTGAACCTCTTCACCTCCCCCTTCTTTCCTGTGCTTGTTTCCTTCCTCTCTTGTTCAGCCTGTGCTCGCTCTCTTTCTCTCACTATAAAATCTTTAGGATGCGACAAATAAAGAGAAATGCAGCCCCCTAAATCCTATAATGTGAAGCAAACACACACACACAATATATATATATATATATATATATATATATATTTTTTTTTTTTTTTTTACACATAAAACCAGACAGAAACACACACAGCTGAGAAACATCTACAGCTGCAGTGCTGCCTAATCTCACCAGATATAAAAAAGATTGATGATTATTGATCCCTAAAGAGAAATTCAGTGCACTGGCAGCACTGTTAAACTGAGTGCACATATAATGAAACCGTATATGCGGCCAATGGGCATAAACAATATATATGTGTATATGATCAGTAAGGACTTTCAAAATCGTGGATCTAATAGCTGTGGCAAGGATTGTTGCACATGTTCCAGTTCCCTTGTGGCAAATGAATTGTCTACGGGAACCGTCACCCCACCCTTGAGTGCTTGGAAAGGCGACTCCACTGTGAGGGTGGCTGGGGGAAGCCATAATGTGACATGGACATCAATGTGACATGAACATTATAGCAAGTTGTCAGATCTGTGCAATACGAGAAGCGATTTATAGGGCCCGGCAGGTAGCAAACATATAGGCAATTTGTCGGCGATGCCTCTGATACCATTGGTTCTACACTCGCCCCTCTTCCCGTATCACCCTTATTACCCCGGCCTGTCCTCCCTAGGGACAGTTCAGTTTCCACTTGGTCAGTCAGTCCTCACAGCTTTGACCTACTTCATGTCTCTGGCTTCATACGCGTACTCATAGACTCATACACTCCAAACTGCACATGCTGCTATGTAAATGAATGTTGAGTGGTGATTACAAATCTGATGTACCTGCTGCAGTCTGATAAACACATCAACAAAGCTGCTGTTCAGAAATGCTGATGGACTGCAGAATGTAGCAGTGACATAAATAGACTTAGGCATGTGTGCATTGATCACGGGGTTCAAAGTCTGAAACCACACTGTAAAAGCTGAGATTCAAAATCAGTTTTTTAACCAGGAAAACAAGAGGAAGTTCATTTGAAAAATTTGAACAAATAGGAAATATTTTAATATTTAAGCAAATTGTTGACATTGCAGCACGTGACTCTTTGTACAGTTGATTTTTGCTTCCACTGACGCTCAAAATGTTCTCTGGATCATTTTCAAATCTAGAGAACATGATGATCAGGTTTCACACATACCTGAAGAGATCATGAAATTTGAGTGCTGCTGCCATTAAAGCAAACGAGGAACAAACCAATACTAGGATTATTTTTCAGTTCAATACAATACGTATTAATATAGTTTGTAGCAAAAAGTTAGAAAATTCAATTTAAAACTGCAAACTATAAATATTATCACTAGTAGATTTGTCTCACACATTTTAGACCCCTTATATATATATATATATATATATATATATATATATATATATATATATATATATATCTAAAGACTGCTTTCCAGAATATAGAGCATAGTACATACTTACATTACAACAGCAAAAGACATAATCTGGTGAACTTTTGACAGCTCCAGGGCTTCTGTGAAACTACAGATTTTACAGTACTTTAAAAAAAGAAATGCATTTCAACTGCATAGATAGTTCACTTTATTAAAACTCCATCTTGCCAGCGAAGTACTACTTAAAACACAACAGGTTGCAATGTTTTGTTCTACAAGAAACTGCTACAATGTAATTATTTGAACGATGATTTACTGAAAATGAGTAAAATCCATCATATGAGCTAGACATGTCATAGAAAGAGCTCTTGAGTAATGGAGTTTCTGAAAGTCATGAATTCTCTGGAACTGTTTCCTTCAAGAAAGGGGAAGCTGAAATGAGAGTTAAAGTGAACTGCACTCTCATTTCATTATTCATGGGTGTTATGAAATGTTTCTAAATAGTAACATCGTGTAACACTTATTTATAGGTGATGTAAGACAATAAGTAAGCCACTCATAAAGTTCACCAAAAAGTGTAAACACTGTAGCTCTCTGCAACAATTTGGCAACTAATGGCGTGAGTTTGGGGTGGGACTGTCTGTTTGCTAACCAATGGCAGATAAGGGACTGTTAAGGGGGAAAAAATAGATTTTTAGAATTGTGTACAGTGAAACAAGTGGCTCAGAAATAACACACTGTAGCTTTAAACCACAAACCAAGAGAAAGACTTGCTTATAAAAAGGGCAGCCTGGTAGCGAAACCCTGTGGCCATTCTAAGTACTGCAAGTGTGATGTGAATAAAACCAGCAATCACAATTTCCATTGTAAATATCTAACTTTCATAAACAAATGATGTACAATTATCTTATGCAACTGTACATAAATAATATTTTATTAATTTTCACATGTAAATTGTGTGTTCATATTAATGACAAATTAAATTGTAATGAGGAATAATTATTACAGCATCCCATAGTTGTGTTTATTTGCTCTAATGATGCACTAGTACCGTAGAACAGGAAATAATGATAAAAAAAAAAATAAAAAAAACATTAGGTGAATTTAGGGTCAGGAATTGTTAGTAAATTTATGATAAACAGTTAAGGCCCATGTTAAACCGGTCTGATCCTCTGAGACACAGGATATCTACAGAGAGTACATGCTGTACATTGCTGAATCAGAAACTGAGGGTAGAGAAGGGTGAGGACAAGAGGGAGTTTCTGCTGGCAACGGGGGGTTGGGCTACTGATGTAGCGGTAGCCCAGGGGTGAAAAGGCACCGCTGTGTAAACTGATGTCAGTGTGGATCACCACTGTGTGTGCGTCTCATCTGCTCAGCCTGTCTCACAGCCTTCTCCAGCTCCCCCTGGGACAGCAGCCCGCAGCGCTGCAGGGCAGAGAGCAGCTGGGCCCGAGAGTTACTGATGAACGAGTGGGACAGGAAATAGGGGAGACCACCTCCATTCTTCAGGAAGTAGAGCGGCACTCTGACCATACCTAATACCTGGAAACAGAAAAGAAAGTTACATTAGAAAAGTAAGTATATTTATGCACACATGAAAATAAAAAAAGAAGAGCTTTAACCTCTAAACCATGGTCTGTGGCTGCAGCTACAGCTGCTCTCTCTATCTCTTTCAGCTCTGCCTCTGTCATCTTTTTGATGTAGAAGTGAGTGATGAGCTGAGGGCAGGATGGAGAAAGGGAGGTGGACACGTGATTGTCCACGCCCACAGGCACAGCCACGCCCACCTCTTCGTGTAGTTCTCTGCTAAGCCCCGCCTCCAGCGTCTCCTTAGAAGGGTTCACCAATCTACAGATTATAAAATAAAATACAGTCTCCATAAATAATGGCTGTTTATCTATAAACAAATTCTTTTCAAGGTTATTTACTTTTTTCGTGCTGAAAGTGAAAGATGAACTCACCCCCCTGGGAAACCCAGCAAGCCATCAAAACGCATCTGCATCTGAATGACAGTAATCTGAATTCAGGTTCGGGGCGTTCATTTGCATTTTATTTTTAACTTCCTGCTTTAATAGAGTGCACCTGTCGTAGTCGCACTCTTCAAATAAAGGTAAAAAAATGCGCAGGTCACAGTAAGTGCACTCTTCCTTACCAGTACTATGTGTTTGATTGGGATTTTCCCGAAGAGTTTGGCACTAGAGTCTCCGTGCAGCATGATGTGACACGCATGTCTGTAGCCCTCCCGTGTCAACGCATCTTCTCTCGTGATCTGTTCCGACATTCCTGCACGAGCGATAAATAAATGAATCAACTGTATGTTGGTAGCACAATGATAATTAGTGAATAACACATACTGTGTATGTGTGTGTCACTACTGCGAGCCACTATAATCACCTGACGTTTACCATTTCAAAATAATAGTCCACTGAGAACGCAGCTCTTCTAACATTATTATTATTATTTTAAAACCATAGTTACCACAATAAATATAAAACACAAAGTTATAAACAACAAAACCGTGTTGTGTTTGCTAAATCTGTCGAATAAAACAATCATAATTAAAGTTAAAAGAAAGAAAAATCCTGAAATACGTTTAAAATGTTCAAAAAGTGTTCCCAAATTCAGGATTATTTTAAAGAAGCAAGAATAATTGTTTAAATTATATTACTCTTTGTAAAAAAACAAAACTATTGATATAATGACATTTGGACAGTATTTTAAATAGACCTCAAATGAAAAACATTGGCTTAAAAAATAAATGGCAAAATTGGTAATATATTTATAGGCCTAACAATATTGCATAATATTTAAAGGTTATGCATATTAAGAATTCATTGCTAAGTTTTTAATAACTTCTCAGACAACGTACTTTTGTTGTCCTATAGATGGCAGTAGCAACTAAATTGTGCTCCTGAAGATGTTAGCATTCACCCAAGAGAGAAAGAAAAGTATTCTTGTTGAAAGAAGCCAGAGGACAAAGACAGAATGGATACAGTGCTTTCCCTTTCTTTTATGTCACTCTGAATCTATACCACTGCATGGCACTAGAAATAACTTCTTATATCTAAATGCAGTGTGACTTCAAAAGCAAAGCCGATTCCACGGTCATGAGTGTTAATTCCACAAGCATGCACTGACTCTAGTTTCATATTGCCCAATTAGTTTGCAGACAACCAGTGAACTGCTATGGCCCTCATGTAACATTGCAATGTATCAGACAAGTCATTTCAAAATTACTTTTGTTAGTGATGACAACTAAACTAAAGTTATTCTTGGACATATCCATATATAAATGTTTGTACATATCTTATATAGTAAAAATTTGTGGTTAAACAGAAAATTATTATTGTAGGATGGTCTCAGCCCGCAGAGCGAATGTGCGTTAGACATCTCGAGAGACTAGACTGGTAAATAAATTACAGTTAACACAGGCACAGATATACAAACTATAAGACAAAGGATGAGAACTGTGGGTAAATATGGTACTGGTGTAAGTGTGTGTGTGTGTGCGTGCATTCTTTAGCACGAAAGGGCTAATGTGGCTTTCTAAGTCAGCTGTGTGGATGATTCCATCAATCCCTGCACACTGAATTGTTTCACATAGTAATAACTATGGGAGACTGACTGAATTAACCCATATTCACTTCTCATCCCAATCTGTGAAATTTCAAGTTGTCTCATGTAGTAGACAGTGAATGAATGTGGAGAAGTGCATGTGTATGTAAGTGGGGCTGAGAATTTTAATTGCAGGTTATATATACTATTTAAATTGCAATGATGATAGTGTGAGCCTAAATTGAGTATGTCAAGAGACAATGAGACAGGTGGAGCGATAAAGCGTGTTTATGAAGGTGTGACATTCATCACAGCTTTTCTTTTGCTCTTGATCACTGTAAATGTATAGCAATTAAACATTCTAAAGTAATTAGCCAATTTCTTTGCCAGTTATAAATTAAATTAAATTAACCAACAATATGATCTACATTTATTCTTCTGATTATTATTATTAAATTATTATATTAGAAATTAAAATGTGTAAATTAAATAAAAATGTAAATTAATTAATTAAATTATTAATTAAATAATTGATTATCAATTTAAATGTATTTTAGTTCTAATAGTAATGAGAAGAATAATTGTTCAATCAATTAATGTAGTTTATTAGCCTTACTGCGGACTGTTGGAAAAACAACAAAGCAACTTGGAGCATTAATATAGAAATCAACTGATGTGCAGCCACAGGTGAATGTATATGGATGTTTTACAATGGCTTTAAACATGGTTAATCCAATCAGAATTTAGAATCAAATCTATCTGTTTTATAAACTGTAACTGAAGCTTTGAGCATCTGCGCACATAGACTTGAATCAGGCTTCTAGGATTGTTGAAGTCAATGTTGACTGTTAACTCTGTCCGTCCTCTCTGGGCTTACCATGTAGCAGGGGATTTCGCCAGAATGGCTGCGCTATTCTTGAACCTGAGTGCTTTCTAAGTTTAAGAGGTTTATGTGAGCTGCTGGCTATTGTTCTGGTGAAGGCGTCAGGGATTGTTATGGGGGATCTTGGCGGGGGAGAGATATAGTGCTGTCAAAATCCAGACTAAAATAGGCAGACAGCTGTGGGTGCTCATATGTAGGTAATGTGTTTGACTGTGTGTGTGAGACTGATGGTGCAGCAATGGAGACCTAACACAATGCAGATGGCACTGGTTGTCTCCATCCAGTGAGTCACTCGCTAAAAGACTGATTAGCTCACATTATTGCTGATTTGCGGGGATGGGCTGGCTGGTAATCCTGAGATTTGGACATCTAGGGTTTCCCAAACTCTCCTTCTCTTCATTCTCGCCCTCAATCACAAACACAGGTGCAGACATGTTGCTGCGTCCAAGGGATTTATGCTACTGTCAGAGGAAGATCAGTGGGGAAAAATGAATGTAGAATCCTGAATTGTGGAGGAGAAGAACGCTGCTCAGCTGGGATCTGGTTCACATATCTGCGTCTAGTGGATAGATCACAGGATTTAGAAGACCAGGAGATACTGTGTGTTTTGACTGGCAAGAGGAAAACATTTATTTAGAGGCTGTTTATGTGTATTTCTCTTTCCCCCATTGGGTGTGTGGGTATACAGAATGCAACCACCCTCCTCCACCTCTGACCTTTTAGTCTCTAAAGTATTGCCTCTGGATGAGAGCTGATAATCTGAAACGACTGTTCACCATGTGTAGAACTTCAAACCCTGGTTCCTGGAAGCTTTGTTCAGGTGTGCCATGTCGGCCGCTCTTTTATATCAAATGACATTATAATTATTATAAAGTTGGAGAGAAACTAACTATAAGCTATAAACGTGTTCACCTAAGTTATTTCATTATACAATTACTTTATTATAATATAGCATTGGAAAGTCTGATTCATTCTAGTGCATCTGTTCATCTTAAACGGTTCTCATATCCTAAGTAGCATTAGAAAGTCAAAAAGAATCAGTTCATCTTAAACTCTTCTCTCTTTCCTAGGTAGCATTGAAAAGTCTGATTCTTTCTAATGAATCAGTCCTTCTTTAACAGTAGCGTTGGACAGTCCGATTTATTCTAATAAATCGATTCTTCCAAACAAACAGATTACAAAACTGTTCACAGATTCAAGTCCTTGCCCCATATACTATTTTCTGATGGTTATGTAAATAAGATATGTTTGATGGTAATTGGATATATAAATTGGTCTGTTCAATTTAATGCAACCATTCTAAATGATCATTCATTTAGAAGCCCTCATTGTTTTGGTGTAAGCTTTGACTAAATTATAAAATTACATCATTGAATAGTTAGAGGTTTACACACGACTAAACATAAATGGTGACATCTGTCCACCTCTGACAGTATTTATAGGGTTTAGGTAATGTGTTCGCTCTTTCAGTGTTTGATCACTCTCAGTCATTTCTAAGTGAAACAGAACAGCACCGCCTCTTTAACCACAAACGCAAGCCAGACAGCACGACTATCTCTGCGCGGAATGCCGGCTATTGGGAACAGGAGTTGTATTCTCTTCTATTTTCGGACTACATAGTGTGCTCTGGACTCTGCTAGAGGACACTTATCTCAGCTTTAGCCCTCAAGGTCGACAGCTTCTGAGGCGCCTATTTACTGAGGAGGATCTGATTGTAGGCTATCAGTAAACGATATGCAGATATTGTGTGTACAGTTAATTACATTTAGTACATTAGTAGAGTACATTTAGCAAGTGATCATATAAATATAAATAAGCCCTATAAAAAATAACAAAATTAGATATGCATATAAAACTTATATTTCTTATACGTGTTTGGTTCGATAGTGTGGCTATCAGCACAAATAAACGCGTCTCTGCTCAAGGGTCAATTTTTAGCGATGATTTAACTTTTGTGGTTGCAGAAATATTTTCTGAAAACGTCGTATGCACAAAATAACCCTCATCCCCCCACCAATCTTTTGTTTTTATGCCCTTATGAGAGTTCATGCCTTAGGGCCAGACCCCTCCACAGGCCACCACAATTCGCACCCTAAAATATATATATTTATTTTTATTATTGTAATGACTTTTTGGTCAAATGTAACATCACTTACGTCTTTAAATAAATAGAAGGGCCACGTATTTTACCTCTGGACAGCAGTGTATAAATCACAAACAACAATGTCGTTTTAAAAATAACCCCTTACAGTACTGTTCCTCAAACCTGTTTGCCTTTTGTGAACGCGCAGGGCTGGACCGCATGGACGCGCAACCAATGAGCAGCTGACCCCACACGGACACATGGGGATATCTGACATATCTCTCCAATTCTGACCTTGAGGGAAACAATAAAAGACCGGGCCACTTCTTTCGAGGCCAACCCGTTTAGACATTACTGAGGTTAGTATTCAAATGCATGTGTTTCCACAGCGCTGTTTGGACTGGGCGCCGTGCCTTGCATGTGACGAAACGTGTTTCGAAGAATTTCATTTTTTTTATCTTCTATTTTTTTTACACACAAATTCCAAGATTGTGGATTAGAGATGTTTTCCAGCACATGCCTATGACAAGCACAACGAAGTGGAGAAAACTTTTTCTAACAAAGTCTCTACGACGTTACAGGTGTTTTGAGCGCAGGACCGGGACCAGAAGGGTTAATCATGTCCCGCTTTATGGAATTGAGGGAATTCGGAGACGCGGCCACATTTCTGCGTAAAACCAACCTGGAACAACTCGCCGCGCAGTCCCATGCGTTCGATGGTACTGTCACACATCCTGTTTGTGTCCTGTGAGAAAACGAGATTATTTATTGGTGAACAAGCCTACCAGAATATTTAAAGAACTGATTTCAAATCATATCCGATTTTGAATGAATGGGTTACTTTTTGAAACGAGCTTGCATTGTGCATATAAACACTTCTAGAATATTGATATTTCCTAGATATTTTGACGCCACACATGCTTTTTATTACATGCAAAAAAAAAGAAAATACATTTATATTATATAATGCAACAATTGGTGTAGCATGTGCATGGAAACCTACCATGTTATATAATGTTATATTATAATATAATATTAGTTACCTGGCAATACATTTCAGAAGTACCATAGGCCTACATACTTCTGTGTGCAGGGAAGAAACGTGTGTGGATTCCAGATGAGAAACAAGCCTACACTGAGGTGGAGATCAGAGATACAGATGGGGACAAAGTCATGGTGGAGACCAAAGATGGAATGGTCAGTGAAGCTTCAATTGGCCTTGTTCTTTTCCGTGATTACACACAAAAAAGAAATAATAATACATATTAAAAAACACTTGTCTTAATTACTGTTTTCCTAATTACTAGCATTATTACAACAAGATACATTTACTTGATAAGATATTGCCTAAGACTTGCTTTAAGAGAAAAATCTGTATTTATCTTTCTTACCTCACTGGCTTTTTTTTTCTTGTTTTAAAATAAAATAAAATAAAATAATATATATGTGTTCATGCTTAAAAAAAGTCAAGAAAAATAAATGTAGCCATTTTTACTATAGAAAAAATATAAACTATATTTGATCTTGCAATGGAACTAGAAAACATATCACAAGGTGGTAACTAAATACTGCAATCTAATACTGACAGATGTTAACAGTGAAAGAGGAAGACATTCAGCAGATGAATCCCCCGAAGTTTGACATGATTGAAGACATGGCCATGCTTACGCACCTCAACGAGGCCTCTGTTTTTTTCAACCTCAGCCGTCGTTACAGTTTCTGGATGATATACGTGAGACATCACATTATCATTTACTGCTGAACAGCTGTTTGTAACTATAAGAGGTTTAAGAATAACTTGAGAGTCAAGTTATCTGATTCTTGAATGTTCTTTGTTTTAGAGCTGTCTCAGTCTCCATGCTTGTTCTTTCGTCTGTCCGCAGACATATTCAGGGCTGTTTTGTGTGACAGTTAACCCGTATAAATGGCTTCCCGTCTATTCTCCTGAAGTGGTTGCAGCATATAAGGGAAAGCGTCGCACAGATGTTCCACCTCACATCTATGCCATAGCAGACAATGCCTACAATGACATGCTCAAAAGTATGCTTTGAAACCTTCTTCACTTTTGATCTCAGTTTCTACATCTTATATTTTGCATTTATTTGATTCTTAATGGCATTTTACTGTAGGTCAAAACATAACTGATACATTTAATTGTCTTTAACATGTACTAATTAAGTGATCTCTCCTGTAGATCGTGAAAACCAGTCAATGCTTATCACGTAAGTGACCCTCCACTACCCTATTACATCTCTATTCTACAATTATCAGGTCAAAATGATCTGAAATCCTTTTTGCACATTATTTAATAATGAAGCGGTATAAAAAAATCTTCTTCTTCTTTTATCTTCACTTCTTGTATTTTAATATTGTTTCATGTATATTTCACGTAAATTTTGTCCATGCCTAGCGGAGAATCCGGTGCTGGCAAAACTGTCAACACGAAACGTGTAATTCAGTATTTTGCCATTATAGCTGCTCTTGGCGATGCAGGGGGCAAAAAAGGAGTAAGGGCAGAAACTTCACTTCTGTCTTTTTGTCTTCACCCGTCCTTATCCCTTCTTTTTGTTCCCCTACATCTGTTTTGGGGGATTTTTTAATAATGTCTGAATGCTTATTGCTTTTGGATTCACAGACATCCTTTTAACCGATAAGAAGTTACCCTCAGAGTTTTGATACCCTAGTTATGTATTCCCGTTCCAGTATGTTTTTTTTTAAAACCCTTTTTATACCAATCTTTACATTGCCCTTTTCCCTTTTTGCAATGTCTCTCCTTATTGTCTCTTGTTTTTAACATTATATGCTCCATTTTCATTCTTTGTCTTTTTGAAGAAACCCTGACAGCGTCTTTTTCCCCTCAACCATGACGTATAATATTTCATTTCCATTAGTTTGTTCTGTCCTACTCATCGATGTAATTTTGGTGTCGGATTAAAAACTCACACATTTCTCTCTTTTCAACGTAAATAGGGTACATTAGAGGATCAGATCATTGAGGCCAACCCGGCTATGGAAGCTTTTGGCAATGCAAAAACCCTGAGGAATGACAATTCGTCCCGTTTTGTGAGTGAAAATCATAAGAGGAGAATATCATCTTATTTTCTTTCAGTGTTGCTCTCCGTTTCACTTCCTTTCCTCTCTTTAACACAGGGCAAATTCATACGAATACATTTTGGTCCAACTGGGAAACTAGCATCTGCTGACATTGGCATCTGTAAGATGATCTGGAAAATATCACTGTGTCAACAGATTAAATATATTGTATTTCCTGCAAATCCTCGTCCTTTTCACATTCTCTTTCATTAAGATCTTCTGGAAAAATCCAGAGTGATTTTTCAGCAAGCTGGAGAGAGAAGCTACCACATCTACTACCAGATCCTCTCACACAGGAAACCAGAACTACAAGGTATTCAGAGGAAACACTGAAGTATGAGTATACTATGTATAAATATCTATATGCCATGCAAAATGCCATCC
Source organism: Carassius gibelio (assembly GCF_023724105.1). Taxonomy (NCBI): domain Eukaryota; kingdom Metazoa; phylum Chordata; class Actinopteri; order Cypriniformes; family Cyprinidae; genus Carassius; species Carassius gibelio. The sequence goes on from NC_068393.1 coordinate 12,215,380, forward strand.
ATAGTGCACTGTGTGACTTCAAAACCAAACCTCTTCCATCTTCCATCACAGATATGCTGCTGGTGTCATCAAATCCCTTTGACTACCACTTCTGCTCGCAGGGTGTTACGACTGTGGACCACATGGATGATGGAGATGAGCTGCTGGCGACTGACGTGAGTACTGTTGTATGATGGAGATCCCTGTAAAGAGATTCTTAGACACTAATTATTCCACATTAAACAATGTATGACCACTCACCTATAGGGAAACTTGCTTACCGTCCTCTATAGCATGCAATGGACACCCTTGGCTTCACCCCCGAGGAGAAGTATGGCTGTTACAAGATAGTCGGTGCTATCATGCACTTCGGCAACATGAGGTTCAAAGTGAAGCAGAGAGAGGAGCAAGCAGAGGCGGACGGCACTGAAAGTAAAAGGGATTCTGTCATTAGCTAAGTTTTTCAGTTTGTGGCTTGGTTTGGCTAAGCGCTGTGGTTTTGTTCCCCAGGTGCGGACAAAGCCTCCTATCTCATGGGGATCAGTTCAGCTGACCTCATAAAGGGACTGCTTCACCCCAGAGTGAAAGTGGGCAATGAGTACATTGTTAGAGGACAGACAGTTGAACAGGTCAGTTTGGTCAGTAAATGATGGATTAACATCCCTGCCATATCATTTCATCTAGCAATAAGAGTATTGGGGCTTCTGTGTCATGACAGGTGACCTATGCAGTTGGTGCTTTAGCCAAATCCACATATGACCGCATGTTTAAATGGCTGGTGAGCAGAATTAATAAAACCCTGTACACGGCCCTCCCTCGTCAGTTCTTTATAGGAGTGCTGGACATAGCAGGCTTTGAGATCTTTGAGGTAAGTCAGTTGATTACTGTCAATCAAATTGCTTTGTATCACTCCTTACCACTCTCTGTTCATCACATGCAGATCTTAAAAGATACAAAATATGGATTTTCCCATTAACCGCAAGCCTCATTTAATTGTCACAATTACTTAAAATCTCAAGATTTCTTTTTTAAGCTTATGACAAGGTCTTCAGCACCACTTTTCAGTGAATCATGAAAAATGACGATTTTAAACTGGATCTTGCTAGTGAACCAAAATATGCATTGCAAACAGTGTAGTGCAATTAAAGAAGTCAGTCATTTTAATGAATCATTTTAAAACACTCATGAACTCATCTAACCCAAATCATTCACTGAATGTGTTCTTTGAATCCTTGTTTACTGAATCAACAACAAGTTATTATTGCAACTGAGGTACATTGATAGGGGCCCTGTTGTTAATTTACCAAAATATTTTTGCAGTGTACCAAGTTTACATGTACAATACAGCAATATCTAAAAGAAAATGTATCTTACGTAAGCGTAATGGACATTGCAACTGATACATACCTAAATGAACTGAAATAAAATTGAATCAAAGTCAGCTCAAACTGAGAACTTGTTAATCAAATCGGAATCAGGAAATGTGTATTGATACCCATCCCTATACATCATTCAGTTCTCATTGTACCTTAAACTCGTTCTTTTATTTTTTCCTGAACAGTTCAACAACTTTGAGCAAATGTGCATCAACTTCACCAATGAGAAACTGCAACAGTATTTCAACCATCACATGTTCATCCTAGAGCAAGAAGAGTACAAGACCGAAGGCATAGAGTGGACTTTCATAGACTTCGGATTAGACCTGCAGGCCTGCATTGACCTCATTGAGAAGGTTGATATAGAATTACATATAATTGTGTGAAAGCATGTGTATGTCTGTATACAATTACATTAAAACAGTTATACAGAGTACACTATACAACTCTAGCGGTCACATCCGTCTTGTGTTGTTTGCAGCCATTGGGTATACTGTCTATTCTGGAGGAGGAGTGCATGTTCCCTAAAGCCACAGAGAGCAGCTTCAAAGCTAAACTCTATGATAATCACTTTGGCAAGTCTCCCAACTTCCTGAAACCGAGGCCAGACAAAAAGCGCAAATATGAGACTCACTTTGAGCTGGTGCACTATGCCGGAGTGGTGAGTGGAAATAACTTCATATTTGCACACATATTTCAAGGCTATTTTTACCATAGCATACAATAGAGTCTTTATAAGCCACATAACTGAGGCCAGTGGACTTTGTTAAGCAATTTACAGAATGCATTGCCGCCATAGAATGGCACCATTTAAGTAACGGAGATAGTCTGGAGCAAGCTGGGGTTAAGTGCCTAGCTCAGTGACACAATGGTGATAGCTCAAGCCTTGATCAAAATAGTTCACTTAAAATATAATATCAATTCACATATATGGGTGTTGCCAGGTCCCATACAACATCAATGGATGGCTGGACAAAAACAGAGATCCTCTGAATGAAACTGTGGTGGGAATCTTCCAGAGGTCGTCTAATAAGCTAATGGCAAGCCTCTATGAGAACTTCATCAGCGTAGATTCAGGTGGATATTACATCGAGTTATGTTGAAGGGCTGATACCAATGGACCTGATTGTACTAAGGTTTTTTTTTCTTTCCATGTATACTTTTGGGAACAGAGGCAAAGCCAGGGAGCAAAGAGAAGAGAAGGAAAGGAGCATCTTTTCAAACAGTGTCCCAGCTGCATAAGGTGGGTCAAATTTTGTTTATCTAATCTAATTGCACCAGAAAACCCACTTTTCACTTCTTTAAATATCTGCAAATGTTAAAACGATATAGATATTGGAAATGGTGTTGGAGAGTGAGCCATTTAAGACTTGCAGTGATGTTTAGGTAATCTGACCCATGAACATCACTTTAAGTCTGTGCTGGCTCAGCTTTCACCAGCTTCAGATTGAAAGACGCAGGTAAGATCTGACCCAGTAGTTAGAAGAACTTGTGTAGAGACAATAAACTGAACGTGTCATATGGACTGCATGTTGAATGATCTTTTCTTCTCTATCACTCTAGGATAATCTAAACAAGCTGATGGCTAATTTGAGAAGCACTCAACCTCATTTTGTGAGATGCATTATCCCCAATGAGACAAAGACTCCAGGTACCAAAAAGAAAAAACTCTGTATAAACCTACAGTAAACACACGATCAGTCTTCAGTTTTTATTCTTGTATCTGATAGGGATGATGGAGCCATTTCTTGTTCTGCACCAGCTTCGCTGCAATGGAGTCCTGGAAGGCATCCGCATTTGCAGGAAGGGATTCCCCAATCGCATTCTTTATGCAGAGTTCAAACAGCGGTCAGTTTTTGTTCATGAATCACATTCGTGATCTCGATTATATTAATATCTATGATTTTCACTTTATTTGAATTTCTACTTATTTTCAAATTCAACTTGCAATTCTCCATCTGGTTTACTGGCTAAATTCAAATTCAGCAACCTAAAAGTCAATTCTGAATGGCACACAACTCTAAACCTTCATGCTTTACCAGTTACCGTATCCTGAACCCTTTGGCCATCCCAGAGGACACATATGTGGACAGCAGGAAAGCTGTAGAAAAGTTGCTTGGGTCTCTGGATATCGACCACACCCAGTACAAGTTTGGCCACAGCAAGGTTGGTTCACGAATTTGTCCTCTGTCACTCCCTTCATACCCATTTTCAGACCCTCAAATCCCATCGTAGTCTACACACTGACCCGCGAATCTGTGCTCTTCAGGTTTTCTTTAAGGCGGGACTTCTTGGCCAGCTGGAAGACATGAGGGACGAACGTCTGTCTGAGATCCTCACCTTGCTGCAGGCCTTCTGCAGGGGCAAACTCATGAAGATGGAGCGCAGGAGGATGATGAAAGAGAAGTATGTGCTGTTTGAACGCCCAAACCATGACAATAGTCATACAGTGTCTAAATAACCCAATGCAAATAGTTGCTATTACTCAGTGACTAAAGAAAGTGTCAGATTGCAGATCTCGCTTCCTTGAGCCCGTTGCAAGCACTGCGATAAATTGTTGAGAGTGTGCACAGGGCTGTAAGCCTGCAAATCAATGGGAGGAATGTCCAAAGTGTATGCGGACTATGTTGTGGCGTGTGTCTGGCGTGTGTCTGTATGTTTTGTATGTGTGTGTGTGTGTGTGCGGTCGCTACAGAAAAAGCTGGTTAAACCCCCTCCACCCCAAATGGCATTTACAAAAGCAGGTGTAGAGGTGGGTCATATATCCCGCAAACAGCGCACATACCAGTTGTTGACAGTTCCTTACCAGAGTCCCCCCCCCCTCTCGTCTTGATTATAAATAACCCTCTTTTGTCCAGAATGGATTTGGCCGGGAGCAGGCTGAAAATCACTGAAATGCCATCCCAGGTGACAGGGGATTAAGTCCTCTTGTTTCTTCAAATGGATTCAGCTTTAGATAATCAACAACCTCTGCCTGACCTTTGACTGTCCCTGATTGTGTCGCCGCTTCAGCAATGCGGAATTGATTTACTCTTTAGGCATGTTCAGTATCACAGTGGGATTACTGATATAGCACATGAAACAATGGCGTGTGGCAGCCTGGCCCTATTTGGTGCTAGACATACTGAGCTAATTTAGAACAACAAGGGCAGGGAGTGTGAGGTACAGGCCACAAAATGGATGGGGTTTCTTTTATTCTTGGACAAAAGAGCCAAGTTTGAGTAAGGCTTGATCTTGATACTCCACAATTAGGCCTACACCAACATCTTTTGTTGAAACTTTGCAGTGTATCCATCTGATATGTAGTCTAAGACTTCCTAAACAACTCTGTTAGTACCAGGGTCAGTGACCTGATTCTCATTCTGTCCTGGATCTGTTAATTTAAAAATAGTTTTCAAATTCACTTGATTCACACAGTGAATTTGAAGAGATATTAAGTTGAAATCCACCATCTGATTATCTTCACTCAGGGAAGCTCTGATGGTCATTCAGTGGAACATCCGTGCCTTTTACGCTGTCAAGAACTGGCCGTGGATGTGTCTGTTCTTCAAGATCAAACCCCTGCTGAGGAGCGCAGCTACAGAGAAGGAGCTGGCGACACTGAAGGAGGAGTTCCAGAAGCTAAAGGAGGCTCTCGAGAGGTCTGAGGTGAAGAGGAAGGAGTTTGAGGAGAGACAGATCTCTTTGGTGCAAGAGAAAAATGACCTCTCCCTGCAGCTTCAGGCGGTGAGTGTCAGAGTGGATTCATACCAATGAAACAAGTCACAAATCAGAATCGCATACTTACTAACATTATGATTTCTTGATGGCTTCATGATCATATCATGATGCATCATACATTGAGTCGAAGGCACGATGGGAAGAATTTGTTACGTTCTGACCCCAGGAGCAGGATAACCTTGCAGATGCTGAGGACCGCTGTAACCTGCTGATCAAGGCTAAGATCCAGATGGAGGGGAAAATTAAGGAGCTGATGGAGAGGCTTGAGGACGAAGAAGAGGTTAATGCCACTCTCCTGGCCAAGAAACGCAAACTTGAGGATGAGTGTATTGAGCTGAAGAAAGACCTGGATGACCTTGAGATTACTTTGGCCAAAGTGGAGAAGGAAAAACATGCCACTGAGAACAAGGTATGTTACGGAAGATGCATTCTTGTTTGGGAAAATGTGGTTTTGCACTAGATCCTCTAATGAACCGATTCTTTTTACTTGAATCTCAGGTGAAAAACTTGTTGGAGGAAATGGCTGTATTGGATGAAACCATCCTCAGGCTGACGAAAGAGAAGAAAGCCCTTCAGGATGCTCATCAGCAGGCTCTGGAAGACCTGCAGAATGAAGAAAACAAAGTGAACATGCTGTCCAAGACCAAGATCAAACTTGAGCAGCAGGTGGATGATGTGAGTATGAAGTGGACTCAGTTAAATCCTACGAGACAAACGTAAGACTCCATAATGATCCATAACTCCTAATCTCAGAAAAGATTTACTGCATAGCAGGTTAAAGTAGAAATAAAATGCTTATTAGCCTACATAACAGACAAGTAATACATTTCTTAAACCCAATTGTTCATTATTATTGCAACAGTTAGAGGGCTCTTTGGTGCAAGAGAAGAAAGTGCGTATGGATCTGGAGCGAGTGAAGCGGAAGCTTGAGGGAGATCTAAAGATTTCCATGGAGTCATCAATGGATTTGGAGAACAACAAACAGCAGCTAGAGGAAAGACTGAAAAAGTGAGATTTTACAGCCATTATGCAGTCTTAATGTTGCAAATGGAAGCAGTGTGCTAGGCTGTATTATCAAATGAGATCTAGTTAAATCTTCATATGGTCTTTTTTTGAAGGAAAGACCTCGAAATGGTTCACATAGGTGCAAAGATTGAAGAGGAGCAAGCATTGGTTATTCAGCTGCAGAAGAGAATAAAAGAATTACAGGTAATCATTTGGCTAATGACCGAAAATTACATGTTGGCATAATGAGTTTACTATAATAGTATACTGTACTATGAAAGTATTATGGTAAACTCTTTACAGACACGTATAGAAGAGCTTGAGGAGGAACTTGAGGCTGAAAGAGCAGCTCGGTCAAAATCTGACAAGCAGCGTGCTGAAGTGTCAAAGGAACTAGAAGAGTTAAGTGAACTTCTGGAGGAAGCAGGAGGTGCTACCGCTGCCCAGATCGAGATGAACAAGAAGCGGGAGGCTGATTTCTTAAAGCTGCGGAGAGATCTGGAAGAAGCCTCACTGCATCATGAAACTACTATGGCCATGTTGAGAAGAAAGCACGCGGACACTGTGGCTGAGTTGGGGGAGCAGCTGGACAACCTACAGAGGGTCAAGCAGAAGCTGGAGAAGGAAAAGGCAGAGATCAGAATGGAGTCTGAAGATCTGGCATCGAACCTTGAACATTTCTCAAGAGCCAAAGTAAGAAATCTCTCTGCTTAACGTGGTTTCTGAGACTCATAATGCCACTGTCTGGAACTCATGGTTAAAACATATAGAGTAAACATGAATAACAAAGAGACTGTTGTTTGCAGGCCACAACAGAGAAAATGTGCCGGATGTATGAAGACCAGCTGAATGAGTCCAAAACCAAGGCAGAGGAGCTCCAGAGACAGCTAATGGATGTCACCTCTCAAAAAGCACGGGCCCAGACAGAGAGCGGTCAGTGTCTTGTGCTCTAAAACAGAATAAAGATCAGGAGCTGGAAATACAGTTATGTATTATGATACACATTATGATTGGAAGTCTCCAATTAGAAATTCAGATTTATGTTTGTCCTAGAAACAAGTGGTTTAATAGAGCTGAAATAATATGAGAAAAAGGTCACCTGGTAAAGGCTTTGTTCTCTCTTTTCGGTCTTACCAATTACAGCTGAGGTCAGTCGCAGGCTGGAGGAGAGAGAAGTTCTGGTTATGCAGCTGCAGCGGACAAAGAGTGCTCTCAGCCAGAGCATGGAAGAGCTGAAGAAACAGCTAGAAGAGGAATGCAAAGTGAGCCAGGTTTTAGATCGATTGCATGCATTTGTGCCATATCTCTTAGGATCAGTTGATTCAAATTTCCAAACACAATTATTCACACATCAATGTTTGCTGAAGAAAGACACAAAACAATATTGTGGCAAACAAGAAAAGCATTAAAAAAAGGCTTTAGAAGTTTTAGAAGTAAAGTACAGTTCAAATGTTTGGGATCCCGCCAATAAAGACTTTTATCAAGATTCTAACGATGTTTCTCGAAGACCAAATTAGAATATCAGAATGATTTCTGCAGGAAATGCATATGACTGGAATTACGGCTGCTGAAAATTCAGTTTTGCCATTACAGGAATAAATTACATTTTAATTATATTTAAATTGAAAACTGTTATTTGTTTTACATTATTACAGTTTTACTTTTTCTTTGATCAAATAAATGCACCTTTAACGAGCAAAAGAGACTTTCTTCAGGAATATTAAAAAACCTTATTGACCCAAAACGTTTGAACGACAGTGTTTCTATTCAGTATATTAATCTCAAGGGCATCATATTTCATATTATACTGGGTTTGTGTTTATGTGCCAGGCGAAGAACAGTTTAGCTCATGCAGTACAGTCATCCAGGCATGATTGTGAACTTTTGAGAGAGCAGTTTGAGGAGGAGCAGGAGGCCAAATCTGAGTTGCAGCGTGCTCTGTCTAAAGCCAACACTGAGATTGCACAGTGGAGGACAAAATATGAGACCGATGCCATTCAGAGGACAGATGAACTAGAGGACGCCAAGTAAGATCACTCTGTTGTCAGTCGGTGTAACAGTTTGTCTTGTTCACTGATAAAACTGATTTATCCTCCTTCAGGAAGAAGCTGGTTGCACGGCTTCAGAGTTCTGAGGAGGCAGTGGAAGCCTCCAATGCCAAATGTGCCTCGCTGGAGAAGACCAAGCACCGTCTGCAGACTGAGATCGAGGACTTGATGGTTGATTTGGAACGCTCTAATGCTGTTGCTGTTGCAATGGACAAAAAGCAACGCAATTTTGATAAGGTCAGGATGAACGTATTTAAATATTTGATTTAACCAGTAGTAGCAGATCGTTCATAATTATTTTCTACTAACACCTATTAATCATTATTATGTCCAGGTGCTTTCTGAATGGAGGCAGAAGTTTGAGGAGACACAGGCCGAGCTGGAAAGCTCTCAGAAAGAGTCCCGTAGTCTCAGCACAGAGCTCTTCAAGCTCAAAAACTCCTATGAAGAAGCCGTTGACCAGCTGGAGACAATCAAAAGAGAGAACAAGAACTTGCAAGGTACAAAGACTGTACATAGACTTCAGGACAGGGCATATTTGTGAAATTACATAGATAAGTATAAAAAACTAGGGAGATTATATGTTGGTCTAGAATGATCTTCAAAATGAATTCAACCAATATGTTTGTTTTGCAGAGGAAATTACTGACTTGACTGATCAGATTAGTCATGGCACCAAGACCATCCATGAGCTTGAACAGATGAAGAAGGTGCTGGACCATGAGAAGAGCGGCATCCAAGCGGCACTGGAGGAGGTGGAGGTGATGAATAGGAGCTGAAATACCAGACAATACTCACCTGGAGACTTTCTATACTTGGGTACAAGCTAATGTGGACGCTAACTCTGTGTTACTCAGGGCACTCTGGAGCATGAAGAAAGCAAGACCATACGCATCCAGCTGGAGCTCAGCCAGACAAGAACTGAAATTGAAAAGAAACTCGCAGAGAAAGATGAAGAGATTGATAATCTCCGGTAAGAGAAATACAAGAAAACATACTAGCTATTGAAATACTAACATTGAAATAAACCACATTAAGCTATTTATCAATGCAGTCGAAACCATCAGCGGACTCTGGACACCATGCAGACCACACTGGATGCAGAGATCAGGGCACGTAATGAGGCAGTCAGGGTTAAGAAGAAGATGGAGGGAGATATGAATGAGATGGAGATCCATCTGAACCATGCAAACAGACAAGCTGCGGAGTCTCAGAAAATGGCACGCAACCTACAGCTTCAAATGAAGGTGAGATAGAAGGACTGCTTGCATCAATTCAAAAAGATTATCAATTATATGGAAGAACTGAATTATCTTAAACAACTGGAAATCATCTTTGGGGATGCATGATATAGTGATACTATATTAGTATATATAGTATTATAATATTTTATATCAATGCATGCCTATTGATTTGTATTGCAAATTTAGCATGTTAGTGCTCTTTTATCAAGTGCAGTTGGTTTGTCTTCTCAGGACCTGCAGTTAGAGTTAGATGAGTGTGTACATCAGTGTGAGGACCTGAAGGAGCAGGTGACGCTCACAGAAAGAAGAAACACCCTGCTAACAGCAGAGTCTGAGGAACTGCGTGGAGTGATGGAGCAAACAGACCGTATACGTAAAGTCGCTGAGCACGAGCTTCTGGAGTCCACTGAGAGAGTGAACCTGCTGCACGCTCAGGTAAAACTCAATAATTAATGAAACAGCTAAGCAATAATGCAGGTAAGCAAAAACGTCATGATCAAACCTCTCAATCCATTGATCTGTACAGAACACGCTAGTGTTGAACCACAAGAAGAAGTTAGAGAGTGATCTGTCCTCACTGTCCGGCGAGGTGGATGATGCTCTGCAGGAGTGTCGCAATTCTGAAGAGAAGGCCAAGAAGGCCATAACTGATGTGAGTGCATTACAGCCTGACCACTTTTTTCAGCAGTGTTGGTTGCAGAAGTTTTTTTTTTATTATTCATTTTTAAAGTAAAACTGTTTAACAAACAAAAAAAGTCTTGTAAGTTTAGAATTTAGAAAGAAAAATTCTAGGCTACAAGCTCCAGTTCTCAAAAGTCCCGGGAACCAATGTTCTGTGTGTGTTTTATGGCCTTATTCAAGTGTTTTAACATTTTTTGTTTTTCACTAACCACGCATAACATTTTTTTTTCTCAAAAATGCATTCATGCACATACATGCATTTCACATATTATTATTATTATAGCCCAGTTTGTGCCGATTACAGTGAGATTAGACTTTACCCATTTAGATATCTATAAGAAACTGAAAAAAGCACAAATATCAGGGCATGACAAAACTTCTCCAGGCCCCAAAAATACCCTTAGACTCCAGAGGGTTAACCAAAAGGAAACTACTCAAACAAACCATTTAGGACACCTTAGTAACCTCACAGCAACACCCTACCAACCACCCGCAAAAAAATGCAAACATCTATTCTTATTACAACAATGAAGCACAACACTGAAACTTTTTGATGATATTATACCTTTTAACTGAATTTGTCCCTCATTAGGCAGCCATGATGGCAGAGGAACTGAAGAAGGAGCAGGACACCAGCAGCCACCTGGAGAGGATGAAGAGGAACATGGAGCAGACGGTCAAAGACCTGCAGATACGTCTGGATGAGGCCGAGCAGACTGCTCTCAAGGGAGGAAAGAAGCAGATTCAGAAACTGGAGATTCGGGTAAGCAGATAAACATCTGTTCCAGCTTTGGACAAGACATGAATATAACATATTTTATGGATTAACCTGCATCTGTGGGAACATTTCAATCCTCAGGTACGAGAGCTAGAGGGAGAGCTGGAGTGTGAGCAGAAGAAGAGTGGAGAAATTCAAAAAGGACTACGAAAATATGAGAGGAGGATTAAAGAGCTCACTTACCAGGTATTTACTCGCAGGACACATGTTAAACAGCATGAAAAACTGTATGTGTCATCTTCAGAGCGTTTAAAAGACTGTTCTGTCTGTAGACAGAGGAAGACAGGAAAACTCTCCTGAGGATGCAGGACCTGATTGACAAACTACAGGCAAAAGTAAAGGGCTTTAAGAGACAAACCGAGGATGCAGTACGTATCTCCTGCACATTTTGCGATAGCAACCCAGTAAATTCATTCTTTCAGTATATAATTGAGCCAAATTGGTGTTTGAAAATAAAATACATCACATTTGTATCTTACTGTTGTACGGCAGGAGGAGCAGGCCAACTGCAATATGTCTCGGTTCAAGAAGATCCAGCATGAGCTGGATGAAGCTGAGGAGAGGGCAGATATAGCCGAATCTCAGGTCAACAAGCTGCGGGTGCGCACCCGAGAGACCCACGTCGTCAAGGTACAAACTGTAAACTGATCTCAGATATTTAGACCGATCACCCAAAAATGAGATTTCGGTCATCATTAACTCACCCTTTTTCTTCTGTGGGACACATGAGAAGATATTATTATATTATATGATAGTCATACTGGTTTAGATTGATGAGAATAAAAATGACACAATTTTCATTCTTGGGTGAACTAACCCTTTAAGTGTGAAAAAATGTTAATTAAAAATAAAAGTGAGTTATAACAAACATGCTTTTTTTGTTCACAGATCGTGGAGTGAAGAATGACTGAAGCCACATGACTTTTAAAAGTCATGTCTCGTGTGACAAGTACCTTTTCTTTCTTTTCGGTCTTTGTAAAATGCTGCAAGGCACAGGTTTCTGGAAATGTTTAATGTTTACTGATGGTCAACGCAAACTGATTTTTTTTTGTTTTGATTGAAGCCTGCAAAGAGAAAATGCTGATTTTCAGATGTCAAATAGTAGTCTTGAATTGTTTTTCTTTTTTAAGTGTTCATATGTCCTTCTTGGGAAGGTCTGAGGCTGCAGAGCTCATAACGTGCGTGTTTTGTAAAATCACAGTTACAGTACAGCACAAGGAAACAGCTGCGTGCCTGTACCTTTCTGTAACAGCTGATTTGAAACTGGACGGAGTTTAAGGACCCAGGTATTTGAAAAGCTATTTGGACATGATAAATAATCAGTGCCTAAATGAAAATGCTTGCATGATCATGTCAAATTGCACAGAAATTCATTTGGAATAAAATGCTAAGAATGTGTTACTCTTGTCTTTATGGTCCAGCACAACCTGTATCACCAAATAATATACCAAACCTGTGCTTCCAGTTTCAACAAGGTGGGTTAATCGATCACTTTAAGTCATGAGGGTGAAAGCTGAGAATGTCACAGTTGGTCTCCTAAAACTGATAATGCTGATTTAAAATGGAAAGAAAAAAAAAGATGTAAAATGTAATATTATCTGGTAGCTGCAAAAGGTATGAGGAGCATTTCTTTCTTTTTCCACATCCTAGGAAGAAAAAACGTAAAACCAGCCTTAGGTGATCTGGTGGTTTTAGTTTGACCTGCAGGTAATCCAGCTTAACTCAACTAGTGTTTAGCTGGTTTCTGAATTAAAATTATTGAAGTGTAGTGTGGTAGTAGTAATAGAATATGTTTGCGGTCGTAATGATGACAGTAGTGCACACAAAAGGTCCTCCGGAGAAGAAAAGATTCCAAAATAATTTTTGTTAATAACTTTACCTCAAATAATACCAAAAAAACATGGTTACTGTAGTTAAACCATGGTAACCACAAATTAACCATGTTTTTTCTACACTAACCATAGTTTAAAACACTGCCTCTCTGGAATGGGTGTTGTTTTTGAATTATTAAGAAAGAATAACTTGCTTAATTGTGTTTATCAGCTTTAAAAAAAAAGTGTAATTACATGAAATATGAAGTCAAATCTTATCTTTAAATAATCACAAAAAAGGTCAAATCTTAAATCTGGCTCTAAATCCCCTGCAGTACCATGAAAGACCTGATTTTAACCGATTACTTAGTTTACTGCTGTAGACATACAGACAGAAACATGCTTGTGATAAAACGGCTTTATTTTCTTTTGATGCTTCTGTGTAAATGTGAATTCGGGGCTGAAAAGTAAAATTTTTAGGTCAAGTGAGAACTACATACATAATAACATAAATATACAGGTAGTATGTAAACTACGCCAATCGCCAATATTAGACATTCGAATGTCCCTGAAATAGCCGGTTTTGTTGTTTTTTCACAGTTAGAAGCAGTGAGGCTCTTCCTGACTACCAGGAGTTCGTAATTTCTGGATGTGTAAAACAAGCCAACCTTCAGGGGGCGAGAGAGCTCAGCACTAGAGAACAAGACCGCTGTAACTCTGGATCATTTGAAAAACATCCACAACCCTTGTGCCACTGCAAACACAAACACACCTGGCATTACATATTCCCAACAACATTAATTTCATATGTAACACTTTGAGCCAACACACATTCATGCTATTGCACACAAGCAGATCAATACCCTCGGCGCCATGAATACCCAGATACACTTGCACCCACACAATCATACACCTATTCTGTGATGCATCTGAATGGACTAGGTCTTATAAACTTAGGCATGATGTAATTCTGATGTAAAGAGAGTCCTCTCAGTCTCTATAGTCACAGCTCCAGGAAGTCTCTGTCCAGGTCCCTGTAGGCTTCATCAATGTAGGACGCAATAGCACAGCCAGAACTTCTACCAGAGCCTAGAAGCACTGAGACCGTCTCCTTCCAGTAGGTGAAGGGAATACAAGAGCTCTGTGTTTGGAAAGAGACAGAAAGGTAATGCATTAACAGCTCATGAGAGTGACGGATGTGTGTGTTTGGTTAATGGAGCCGAGCTCACGTTCTCCAGGCAGGTGCTGTCCTTGTCCTTGTTGAGGTAGTGGTGCTGCCAGAAGCGCAGCAGGTTGTGGAAGTTGTTGAGCAGGTAGCCGGGGTATTTCTCGGCATATTCCTTCTCTTGCAGTGCGCTCAGGTAGAAAGGCAACTTGGCCCTCCTCCGTGCCAGCATCAGAATCAAAAGACTGGTGTTCAGACAGCTCACGTTCTCCTATGATTGATTAAAACCAGGACAATCAGTTTTAAAGGTTTCTGGCATGTCTTCCAGCTCAGAAAACTGAATTGAAAACATGCAGCAAGTTTGAGCCTGAAACGGTGTCATTAAGCGAGCTGCTTCAAATGTGCAGCCGGTTTCTACATAGATAGCTAGCTATTTGAATAAGACCTCCTCATAGTCATATACAGATATATTCACACATCTTGTGTCGATGCCCCACGGAAGAGAGGGGTGGGGTGAGCAGTAGCATCCGCTAGCAAATGGGCATCCGCTGTCCCCTTTAATGGGCAATGATATATAATAAAAGAATCTTAAAAATCAAGGTTTCAACACTTGCTCAAATGTAATCTTTGTATTAATGTTGGTTTTGATGAATCTAAAACTGTCATGCGTTGAAACTAGGGATGTCAACGATTAATCGACGACTAAGTAAGTGTCCATAAGAAATGTAATTGATTATAAATCATCATAATCACATCTATTTATTTTACAATCCTACTACTAGGCTTTTTTTTAGACGAAAAACCTCTTTCATTCAGGTGAGAAAGCTGGTGTTTTGAGTGGCATTTGCACATCCTGCCGGTGACTGCCACTGCAATAGATGCATTTTGCAGTATTAAGGTTAGCGATTAATTGATCCTTAATTGAAATGATCGAAAATTGACATCTCTAGTTGAACCCAGTAATAACAAGACATATGAATGTACTTATCTTAAACATTATTTCAGGACGATAATATTATGGTTATTGTAGAATACAATTTTTTTTTTCATTCAGAAATGAAAAACCTCACGTCACCCTACATGCATGTATGCATTGCATTTTTGGCTTAGTCATTATACAGCTGTTTAACAAAGTAATGCAAAAATACTGTTGAAAGACCGAGAAATCAAAATAATAACCAAATAATTTGAAATATTGAGAGGAGCTCAACTAAAACACGTCTACTCCTTACGATGCTTTAATATGTGGCCCTACTGAAGCTCACTGTATATAATGTATATGATATATCTCATATATAGTAGATAATAGGGCTGCATGATTAATCAAATGCGATTAATCGCGATTGTCATTGGAGGCGATATAATCATAGGATTATGAAAAATATGAAATCGTTCTCAGTTATGACAGCTGCGTATCTTCCCAGTGAACTATGGTTCTGTGTAGTAAATGCTGCTCCATCTGCGAGCACGTGAAAATACCACATTTAATAACGTTTTAACTCCAAATTCACTTCATAACTTCAGTCGAGTGTTTAAAATAAATCCTTCTGTGAGATGATGCTGCTTCTTAATCAGAATAATTAAGGCACACAATATTTCATTGTATTCTAAGCAATGATAATGATAATGTCGATTAGCATTTCATTATAGATATACTTTATTATGAAGAAAATTATAATAAGAAGAACTCTGATAAATCATTTATTGCTGTAGTCGTGTGTTTATTAGTCACACTGAATCAATGAAAGCAGTTAAATCTTTTGTTTAATCAGCTACAGCGATTTCTTCTTTGGGGCATATTTGAATTTTCAGCATGAGAGTGCACTCCGTATTCGGATGGAGATTTACTAAATTTAAAATTAAATTAGATTTATGCATTTAGCAGACGCTTTTACCCAAAGCGACTTACAGTGCATTCAGGCTATACATTTTTACCTATCATGTGTTCCCGGGGAATTGAACCCCCAACCATGGTGCAATGCTCTACCAATTGAGCTACAGGAACACTGACCACAGAACCGTGCTTCACTGAAAGATACGCATGAAAATCACAGCTTCGGCCTAATAGCAATTTA
Source organism: Carassius gibelio (assembly GCF_023724105.1). Lineage (NCBI taxonomy): Eukaryota > Metazoa > Chordata > Actinopteri > Cypriniformes > Cyprinidae > Carassius > Carassius gibelio. The sequence continues at coordinate 12,231,262 of NC_068393.1, forward strand.
TTGCCTTTGCGAACAAAAAACTCCCAAACTGTTACTGGTAACTACTTTTACACTGAAAGGGTAAAAAGTATTTCAGCTAAAATGAAATGGATCTCTTTTGCTACTGCTCATGTGCCTGTGATTAACCCTCCCTGTGTCAATTCTGGCAAAAACAAATGAAATCTTTTGACTTGCCTGAGTGAGGGTTTGGACATTGATGATGCTGGTCAGTCTAAAAAGGAAGGACAACCTGTTTTCCACTTGAGCCATGTAGGACAAGAGGCGACACTCTGAAAACACTTCAGCCACTGAGAAAAATAAATATATAAATATATATTATTTATCTAACGGTCTAGTTTTTCATCCATCTCTCAATTAACTGTTCGATCACTTTCTGAGTCAAACCTTTCACATCTTCAGTCTGGCTCTCAAAGTGGTCTAGAGACAGGACGATACATCGCACCAGCATGTTAGAGTCCACCAGAGAGCTGTTGATCTGAGTCAGGAACATCTGAAACTGATGCGTCAAAAGATTTGAGATCTACTGGATCATTTCAGTGTGTCTGTCTGCCATAAGAAACATCATAAAGGGTCTGACGGTAAACCCACCTTCTCCTCACTGTTGACATATTTGTTAAATCTTTTGAAAGCATCGATGTTGAACTTCATGAGCTCACCAAGTAGGTCAAAGTAGCTCTGAAGGACGTCATGTGACTTGCAGCCACTGTCGACGATGCAATATAGAATGTGCTGAAAGAAGAAAATGATGAGATAACTTAATAGTCCTGTAACTGTTGTTCAAAAGTTTGGTAAGTTTTCGAAAGTTGTCTCATGCTCATGGAGGCTGCATTACTTGATTTAAAGTAAATAATATTGTGAACTATTATTACAATCAGAAATAACCGATTTCTCTTTTTAATATATTTTAAAATGTCATTTATTCCTGTGATTAATTTTCTGCACTATTATCTAGTCTTCAGTGTCACATAGTCTAAAATGCTGATTTGGTGAACAAGAAACATTCTCATTATTATCAATGTAGAAAACAGTTGTGCTGCTTAGTATTTCTGTGGAAAACATTATTTTTTTATATTTTTATTTGAAACAGAATTCTGTTGTAACATCACAGATGTCTTGAACGTAGCATTTGATTAATTTAATGTATCCTTGCTAAAAAAAAAAACACGTATAGAAGTGAAAGTGTGTGTTCACACAGACACACATGTTTTGCTCACCTCTAACAAGCCTCTTCTGAGAAGGAAAACTTGATCGGCATATGATGGCGTTCCTCTCAGAAAACTCTCCACTGCTCTTGCCTGCCAAAACCTGAAGCGAGTTGTGTCGAAGACATCGAGAGAATTGGCACTGAACCAGTCAATGTTGAAAGAAGACATTACTAACTGTAACTGAAGATCTTACCTGAAAGAAGAATCAATTGGCTCTTTCTTCATGACCGAGATTAACCGTGTAAGAAGACCTTTTTTACCATCACAGACAAGGTTTCTGTAAACCAATTAACCAAAGTTAATGTAAACCAATTTACCAGCCTTTCAAAACTTAAGAATAAGGAAGCAATCAATTAATATGATATGTAAAGGGACATCATGCCTGTCTGTGTTATTCAGTGCCTCCATTTCAATGATGTTTGCATTCAGGTAGATGTCACTCAGTTCATTCAGCTCCTGTCCACTTAGAAGAAGGTATTTATTCCTGTGAACAATAAAGAAAACTTTTAATATCAGTCCAGTTGATTTTTCTCTGTCTCTTATAATTTAGTGTCGCGTCTCTTTGTGATACCCACTCATGATGGTCACTGAAGCTCTGCAGCAGCCGGAGGAACTGGATCTTAAAGGAGATCTCCTGATGCAGGGGGGAAAAGAGCTGGATTCTCACACTGTAGCCAACCATATGAAAGTCAATGAAATGAGTCAGAGAGTAATAAAGGGCTGCTCCTTACTGGACTGCAGTCACAGTTCTGGTTCTGCAGATGTAGGACGTGACCAGAAGTCTGTCTTCTCCAGATCAGTTCATCAAACAGGTTATTGAGACCTGGAATTAACTTGAACTCTGCCAACATTCTGTGAACCTGAGTCACAAGAGTCAAAAAACGGTTTCAAAATACTCTACCATTCAAAAGTTAAGGGTCACTACGATGTTTTTCTTTTTGAAAGACAAGAAAGACTTCACAATCCTTTTTAAACACTGATAAATATAATGTTTCTTGAGCAAACTAGCATATTAGAAGGATGACACTGAAGACATTTACAATCCAGCATCATAATAATGAAAATTCAGGTTTGAAACCACGGCATAATATACATTTAAATAGAAAACAGTTACTTTCTTTTGTAATGTTCCATAATTAAAATGACTGTTTAACTATATTTTTTTTATCATCAACGACTTCTTTCAAAACTGCAAAAAAATCATACCAAGCCCAAACTTCTGAAGGGTAAATTTTATATACATAAACGCATATATTTATATATACAGTACAGACCAAAAGTTGGGACACACCTTCTTATTCAAAGAGTTTTCTTTATTTTCATGACTATGAAAATGGTAGAGTCACACTGAAGGCATCAAGGGCTATTTGACCAAGAAGGAGAGTGATGGGGAGCTGCGCCAGATGACCTGGCCTCCACAGTCACCGGACCTGAACCCAATCGAGATGGTTTAGGGGTGAGCTGGACCGCAGACAGAAGGCAAAAGGGCCAACAAGTGCTAAGCATCTCTCGGGGAACTCCTTCAAGACTGTTGGAAGACCATTTCAGGTGACTACCTCTTGAAGCTCATCAAGAGAATGCCAAGAGTGTACAAAGCAGTAATCAAAGCAAAAGGTGGCTACTTTGAAGAACCTACAATATGACATATTTTCAATTGTTTCACACTTTTTTGTTATGTATATAATTCCACATCTGTTAATTCATAGTTTTGATGCCCTAAGTGTGAATCTACAATTTTCATAGTCATGAAAATAAAGAAAACTCTTTGAATGAGAAGGTGTGTCCAAACTTTTGGTCTGTACTGTACATATACATGTACTAAATTCACAATCACTTCAATCCCATCACATTACCTGATTTCTCTGTCGGCCCATGAGCAGCACACACAGCACGTAGAGAACCTCCACTTTGTACATGATCTCGTGCATGATCTTCATAGATTGGGGCAGTCTGTGTCTGAGTGGACTAGAGGACAGGGAGCTCTCATCAGATGACTCTGAAAGACAGCCAATCAGAGTGGGTCAGACCAAATAACGGCCAAGAATGTATGGAGAAGAACGCAGCTAATAGAAAAAAAAGCAAGAGAGAGAAGAGGATCTCACCTGTACTGCTCTGCTCTGCCTCCTCAATCGCTAACTGCATGAGAGCATCCATTACCAGTGCATTGTCAAGCCAGCTGTGCCAGTCCTCCAGCTCCAGCCGGGCAGAGGCATCTGCCGTCTCTGTAACTTTCCGTGTGGCGAGCTTACAAAGTCGCTCAATAAAGCCTGGGATATTCACCAGAGACACTGCAGAAAGATCAGAACTAATGTCTGATAACACGACATTGTAATGGTAAATTACTATTTTAAATGAGGGCATTTATAACACTGTCACCATCAATGTCAACATTAACTGCAGTTGTGTTTTCTAACCCTGGTTGCTCTCAGCGCGTGATGGGCATGTGCTGGTCTTTTGCTGGGTGCTGCGGGCCAGGAGGGTGTGTTTGTCATCTACACCCACGTCTGGCTCTGATATGGTGACTGAGAGGATACGACAGAAGTTGGCCAGCTGCTGCTGGTTGAAGCTCTGGACCAAACTGGCCAAGTTGGGAATTTCTTCAAGCTGAATTATTTCCTAAGGTTTAAACAGCAAAAAAATGTGATTTAAGGTATGGATAAAAATTCAGGAAAAAATGAACACACAAAACACTTGTAATACAGGTTGAAATTGAATGTATTCCTGTGATGACCAGGTTGAATTTTCATTAAATGGTCTTAGTATCACTTTTGATCCATTTATAATTCGCCATTGCTGAATAAAAGTATTCATTTCTTTCAGAACATAATTATACTGAACCCAAACTTAGGCTTTTACCTTCCGGACACTCAGAATGTCCTCAATAAGGGTGGCAGTTTGTAGGAAAACCTTTTTATTCGACATGAGACTGAAAAGGAACATGACGAAATCCTCCCTCGCTGCAAGGCTTTTTGTAACGCCCTCTGTCTGCCGGAAAAAAGCAGATGTTACTCATAAAGAAACAAACTTAATAATTCGCAATTATTATTTCTGTCCTTTCAGAGTCATGCACATTTCTTTATACTTACGCATATACAGCAGTTGTACAGGACGTTTAGACAATCCTTGATGAGATCGTCACTCACTGAAAACAATGAAGCAAACCCTTAATGACTGGGACAAGACAGATTACTGAAAAAAAACTAACATAATTGCGGTCCTTAAATTATAAAAATATAGAAACTTGGATTTAATATTTAAATTGGCTTACATATGGGTAGGTCTCCCTGTACTGTGAGCGTTGGCCGCATCAGAATCTCTACAAATAACTGTAGACGAATGACAAAAGCTTACTAAGTACCTCACAAATCTGCATTCTGCAATTATGATCATTATTATAGTGCCAGTCAAACTGGTTTCTTTTCATTTCATATATTATGAGTGCTGGTTGTAATAATTTGTAAGAGTTCAGTTTCTGCTGTCTTTTCCACGCAGCGAGAGCGGAATAGGAAGACAAAGCTAAGAACATGCAGCACAGCGCTTGGTGAGAAGATTTTGCCGCTTAAGTTCTTGTGAGTATTAGTGTCATAAAAAAAAAACCAAGTGTTACAATATTTTACTGATGGATGAAAACAGAGCATGATGGCATGGTGGGAAACTCAGTATATCAAAGTGACAACTTTGTCCATTTCTAAATCTACAGCGGTTTAATATCAGAAAATGACCGCAATAATATCCATTAACGTTCAAAGTCATTCTAATATGTCTTTTTGGTGCTCAAGAAACTCTTATTATTATCTATGTTGAAAACAGTTGAGCTGTTGTGTTTAATATTTTTTGTGTAAACTGATATTTTTTTTCAGGATTCTTTAAAGAACAGAAATGTAAAAGAAAAGCATTTTGTTGAAACATAAATCTTTTATAATATTTTCAGTGTGTTTACTGTCCATTTTGATCAATTTAATGCATCCTTACTGACTAAAAGTATTAATTTAATAAAAAATAAAAAAATTCTTCTGATCCTAAACTTTTTGCACAATACCGTACAGTTTTACAGGCTCTCTGAGTTTTCGATCAAGCACAATTAAAAACTAAAAACTTGAGAAATACGAATAATAACTTACATGAACGTCTGAAAACAACATATTTACTCACATCGACTCCTCCAAACAAGTGAAACGTATGTGTATTGGGTGAGATCGACTCCTGTGGTGTTTTGCGTTCCTCTGTGACAAATGACATGGCCTCCATAGACAGCAAAGATGACAGTTCCTGCATCATAAATCACAAAACAACTCAATTAACATCTGATCACAAATTACACAAATAGGTTTCAGGCGATGCATTTTGTGCGAACAGACAAGGAAACTTTGAATACCATGACAATGCTGTGGATCTTGGAGAGCTCGCTGTTGGGATGGCTGTTCTCGTGAAGTCTCCTCAATAACACTGGTATCCCCTGCCATTGAGCTCTTTTATCTCTCTCTTCGAGCAGAGCCACAGGAACCTGTATTTGACAACACAATCACAACATTGAACACACACCGCATACATACTTCAGATAAGATAAACGAGTCAGGCACTTTATTATTACTCTTCTTATTACCATATATTATTTTAGGACTAAGTACCTTGAGTAAGTAATACTGTCGAAATGCTATGTATTTTTGTCTGAGAGTAATTTTATTGATGACTCTCCAAGGCCTCGTATGTAAACAGTGTTTGAGAAACGCTTCGGAGGTTGTTTAGAGCTTCGTGCAATGTAAAATCTCACCTGGGACCCTCTAGTCAACCCAGCACCAGTGATTGGGCCCTGTCGGATTTTAATAAAAATGTTTTTGCATGAATTCCCTCTACTTGCTTGGGTCCGTGGAAACCCAGAGCTCCTTGTCGCCATCGCTGTCCCTCTGACGCTGTGACGTTGAGAGGCTTCCACGAACGCAGCAGGGATGAAAGAGTTAATGCTGCTCCCTACTGGACTGGCGTGGGAACTACAAGCAGCGGAAACCGCTGTCCATTTCATCTTTTTTTATATTCAAATACTCAAAACAAAAGAAATAATATTCTTTCGATATATTTGGAAAGTCATAATATGTATATGTATACTTAGAAACAACAACAATAATAAAAATAAACGAAAATAATATTTTGACATACTATTAAATCACAAAAGTATTTGCACTTCAAATAATAATTAATAACTACTAAATTATAATTAATAATAAAATGAATATTATTATAAAATATTTCAACTCTTTTTAAACTAGTGAACAGAAAGCATTTAAGGTTGTAATGTAGGCTACAGTAATGTAAGTCATTGATTATTTTTTTAAGCTAAACCATTACCATTATAATTTTGTATTATTTTTCATTATAATGATTTAAATATTATTAAAATTATTTAAATACATTCGATTATTTGATATACTTTTTGAAATGCCAGATGAAAAAAACGTTTACTTTATAATTCTTGCTAACCAATACAATGGACAGATGCTTTTAGTTATGTTAAGATTGTGAATGCATAATAACAGATATACTGATAATATAAAATAGATTTTTTTTTCCCTGGTCCATGACATTTACTGTTCACTGAATGAGAAATAAACATGGAGGTTCCTGTAGTTTTCCCAATTTAGGTAGCTTTCCCTTCCCTGTTAAATGACCATTACTCCATCTCTTGGGCAGTGATGAATGAAACATCATTAAAGCAGATTGAAGTTCTGATAGAAGCCCATAGGAGCACAGTGCACACCCTCTGAGATGATAAACGACTAGCAAGGAAAGAGAGACGTGTGCTCATGCTCATGCATTTCCTGAACACACAAGAAGCATCTGATGGGACTGTGTGCAGGACAACAGCACTAACTCAACGGCAAGGGAATGGGCGTTTGCTGAGGCTGACCCCCCAAAATATCCTCCAGTTTACTGGAGCTAAGAAAGGGAGGAGAGAAGCAACAGACCTGAAGAAACAAGGGAAGAGTCAACACATAGTGTATTTTCCTCTGCTGGATTTGGATCACATTTGGTGAGTTCATCTTTTATTTGGTCTGCTTTTACTGTTGTCTATGGTTTGAAATGATAAAATATAGTTATAAAAACAAAACTTGAACTATAAAGTATAACAGCATAACACTTTACCACATCACACTCTGCTGTGAAAATGACACGACTTTAACAAAGGAATGAACCTGTGCTTGAACATAATCTTATAATTGTATAATAATCTAAAGTCTGAATGATGTTTTTTTGTTAGTGTAACAATCTCACAGAATTATTAAAGGCAGGTTCTGGGAGTCTGACTTTGCCAAGGGCTGTTCTTCTCTAGTTTTGACCTAAGGAAAAACATGGCGTGTCTCAAGACTTAGAAAAGTCTGAATGAGTGCCTTCATTTCTCAGCTCTGGACTTCAGCCATAGACAGTTTACTTAGTATTTATTACTTCCTGCCCTTTTCCAGCTAGACGTTTTAGCAAAAGCAGAACTGTTAAAACTAATTTATATATATATATATATATATATATATATATAAACACTATTTTATAATAAATCTAAATATTTTTAAGCTAATATAATAAAACAATAATAATACATACATAAATTATGTTTTCTAAATAACATAATATAAAAATAATATTTAAACAATTTTAAGTGAAATGTGTTTATAAACAATATAATAGTAATAATACATAATACCTAAAACATTTGACCCGTTTTTGAAAAGTGACATATGCGCCCTGATTTACAACACACAAATACAGATGTGACAGTTCCAGATGTTGACAGGTGCTGTTGATCACCATGGCGTCGCTTCTGATGTTTGTCACACTGCTTCATCTCATCACACTGGCGGTGCTCTTCATCGCCACCATGGAGAAGGCAAGTATTTGAAACTTTGCAACATATAATCCCTTAAAACGATTTGATAATTTCTTCAGAATGGTCTGCATATGTCTGAAATCATTAATGCATATTTAATCTTCTGTATGGTTCAGTCCTGGTGGGTTTGGGACGGCACAGAAAACTCAGACCTCTGGTACAACTGCAGATTTGACAATGAAACGGAGGCATGGTCCTGTGAATCATCAAAGGAGACGGGTAAAATAATCGATTTAAGCACAAATGCACTCTTAACATACATCACCACTGTTTAAAGCAGAACTGTCTCTGTTTTGTTTCCATCAGAGTGGCTTCAAGCTGTCCAGGTTCTGATGATCCTGTCAGTGGTTTTCTCTGCCATCTCATTCCTGATATTCCTGGGACAACTCTTCACCATATCTAAAGGAGGACTCTTTTACCTCACCGGCGTCTGCCAGGCATTTGCAGGTAAGTGCTTCAACTAAATGTGCTGTATTTCTCGAGGTTACCATCTCCAGCCCAAGCTAAATCACATAAACACCCGTTTCAGTTGCTCTGAAATAGATAATAGATTGTTCTGTCTTCTCAGGCCTCAACGCCTTCACAGCTGCGCTCATTTACACTCTGCACAATAAAGAAATCCTTCAGGACTCGCGGGAGTTGAGCTCGGGACACTTCGGGTACTGCTTCTACTTGGCGTGGGTTTGTGTGCCTCTGCTCCTGTGCAGCGGAGTCATGTACATCCATCTGCGCAAAAGGGAATAGAAACGAGTCTCCTGAAAACAAATAGACAAGTCATGTGAAGAATGTTTGCTGTTGACATACTCTACTGATTGATTATAGACTTTATGATAGCTTATTTAGACTGTATTTAGCCATATATAAATATACACAGCTGAAATATGGCCACAACACAACCCATGCTGAAGGGCAGCACAGCTTAGTTAACTCTTAAAGGGCAACCACGACTAATCTATCTGATTAGCTGAATTATATATAATTTAATAATAGGGGCCATGTAACTTAATCTTGTTTCATACTCAAGGGATACTTGTACACATTATAGTGGTATCCATAGGCTAGAGTTTTAAGGTGTATTTTTATAAATAAATTTGATTAAGAGATTAATGTCTGATTTCAATTTCATTATCGTGTGAAAAAATTCTTTACTAATACACTTCAAGACGGTTGACTTCACAGACCTTGGGAGTGCATGACAAACTCATGACTCCAGTTTCTGAACTAATAGCTTCCATCACGCCGTCTAGCATGATCTTACAACAAACAAAGCTTTCAAAAACAAACCGTTTCCTGACATGCAAAGGTCACTTTTTTATGGGGGAAGTAAATGTAGGATATCAGCACCTGGTGGTGCCATACTCTGAAACACTCCAAAAAACAACAACAACAACAAAGTGTTCTCCAATGCCAGACAAAGGGGTTTAATATCAGGTTCAGCACAGCTCACAATCACACAATATCTCCAGAATTCTAGTCAGTTTCTGCATAGAATACAAGAAGGCCACTGATGTGTTCACCAGCAGCAGTGTCCAAGACAGAAGTTGGCTCTTAATTTTATTATTTTAGAATCAAGCTAAATATAATCATAAAAAAAATCAATATAGTGTGACACTCTAAATAACAAATAGCCTAAAACATCATAAATGAAAGATTGTGTTGTGTAAAAAAAAAAAAAAAAAAAAAAAAAAAGTTTTGATCATTGACAGTTGAGGTTGATCTGGGGCTAGATGGGGCTAGAATATAAGGCTACTTTAACTTTAATGACAGTTTTGAGAGATGAATCACAGAGAGAGGAATACAATTGAGGAGGAGGTAAAGCAAAGCAGCGTATAGCTGGATGTCAAAACTCTTCAGAAAGCTCTTTATTTCAATCTGAATGTGTTCAGCAGTTATTCTAAAACTGTCAAATTTGTTAGTTCTTCTCTTTGGTTCCTCCCTCTGTCCCTTTAACTGTCTCACAGTGAAACTGCTTCACCTTCGTTTCCATTTTTGCTTTATCAGAAACACCCACCACCCCAAAACTGTCACAGAGGAATAACAAATCACTAAAGAAAACAAAATTAAGTAATCAGAAGTCCTTTTCAGTCCCCCGTATCTTCAACTCCAGAGTGCTTTAATAAAGCTAGATCATCGGGTGACTCTGTCACTTTATCCGCTGCACAATGACGGCGTTCAGCAGGTTGGCCTCCTTCAGCGTCTGGCTCTCGTCCGTCAGCTCCTTGTTGGGGAAAGTCGTCATGAGAACGAACTCGGTGGCAGCTAAAGCCGGGCGAGCGCTTGCCACAAACTGACGCACATCAGACACCCTGTGATGCAGAAAGATGGAACAAGTCAGTCATGAGGAAGATTTTCATGCTATAGGGTTCCTCTCAAAGCATTTTCACAAAGCTTTTACCTGTGGGTGTGGTTGAACTTCTGCACCAGCCGGCCTCCGTCGGCCAGTCTGATCTGGATGCTAGTGACCGGTTGAGAGCTGTCCACACTGATGGAAGCACTGGCATCAGCTTCGCTGGCGGTCTGGTCCTGCGGGATTCTCGGGAGCGACACCAACTCTGGAGTGGCACTGAGGGAGGTTTGTGTGAAATAGGAACAGTTACGCTTCAAAAGGTCAACCACATGCAAATATATAACTTATAATGAAGAAGCGACATGGAGATTACAATATACAATGAATTTGTTGGAAACGCAAAGTAGCCATCAATCTAAACAATCCACTATTTACTAGGTGCTGCATGATTAAAAACAAAAGAAAGTTGCAATATGGATTAGTACAATGAACAAATCACGAAAGCTGTGATTAAATAAATATATGCATCTTCTCAAATTTGTAACTAGAAGCTCTGTAAACCCTGCAGTTTTAGGTCAAAATAAAAGCTTTGATGGTTAAAAAAAAAGAAAAAGAAAAAAAATTATTAGTTTTGTAATTTCTTCAGTCATTCTGTAAAATAAAATTTAGCCATTTTTTTATACTATAATAATGTTACAATTTTTTATTGTAATATACAAGTAATAACATTGTTGCTATTATTATTACAATTATTATAGTCATACTGATACTTTTGGGCCAAATTGTGCACAGCACAACAAACATGGAGCTTTAAAAAAAATAAACATTTCCCCAAAAGTAAATAAACAGCAGCAAACACAAAGAGGAGACTGAAGGGTCTGCTAACGCCCCCTGGTGGCAAAATAGATACACTGTACCTATTAAACAAGTCTTAAAAAGTTAATATAATTGACTAATTAACCACCAATACAAATCAACAAAATATTTGTTTGTTAACTTTATCCTTTATGTTTAATACTTAAGGAGTATTTTTGTGGGTTTTAAATATGATCTATTGTCTACTTTGCATATGGTGTATTTTTCCCCTCTTTTGTATATTGTTATTTACTATCTACTTATTCTATTTTTATTATGTTTATTACCTGTCAGTGTCATTCTGTTTGTTCTGTGCAAGCTTCTGTCACCAAAACAAAATCCTCGTATGTGTAAACATACCTGGCAATAAAGCTCTTTCTGATTTTTCTGATCGTTTTTGGATTTTTATAATTATTGTACAATAGCTGTTGCAATTAGCATCAAAGATCAAATTGGCCGCTATTAGCAATGCTCCTTTCATTATGTATAATAAAGTCTTTGTTGTTGTCAGGAGTATAAAGTTCCATGCAAAAGAAAATATTATAAAACACACTACTGACGGTGTAGACAGACGCGGTCTAATCACTGTTAATCTAAAAGCAAATTAACCGTTTAACTTCAGAAAAAAAGATGTCAAGTTACAAAAGGCTGTCAGTGATTGCTTCATTCAGTCAATAAGTCTTCCTGTCCAACAACAAGGCATTAGCCACACATGTGTTTCAGCATTAGAAAAAGTGTACTTAAGCAATGCAGCAGAAAATGAGTAATGAGGAAAGAGTTTTCTAACCTGCCAAGTTTCTGTCCTTCTCCAGTAAAAGCCTTGAAAGCAGATTTGGGTTTGGTAAAGTCTTCATCCCGATGGTCCTCCATATCTAGGTTTACCTGTCCACCTCGGAAGCGCTGTCTCAGTTCCAGAGGAATCTCCCTGTGGAGAGAAAGAAAAGGGTTTTCTCATCTAATTTGACAGCCAGTTAGAAGAGGACTGTATAACAATGCTCAACAGGTAAGGGTTAGTCAAAGTTAATATCAAGAGGGCCCAACATAATACAATTTACGTTCTTATGGGTGCAAAGAGCACAATGAAAAATGTTGGGTGACCTGAGGGAGAACTAGAACTTCTGTTGATTAAACTAAACTTCTGCGAACTGTCAAAACAACCAAATATCAGTGAATGGATCTGGAGCTCACCCTCTACGGACCGACTCCAGGAAGAGAGCGTTCCCGGGATCACTGTAGTTCCTCAGCTCTCCGTTATCCAGACTAAACCCCGTCTTCCAGAGCTTCAGCACCACATGCACCTGTTGACACAGTACAAATCACTGTAGCTGATCTCTGGGTCTCACTGACTTCAGCAGGCACGGGCTACTGACTCACGTCTTGTGAGCCGCTGGACTGTCTCAACCCTCCTGCCACATAAGTCGACTCCTCCTCTGGTGCTGCGCCCAATCGATAACCACCACCCACAAACGGCTGAAGAATAAGCAGACAAAGTCAAACAATCACAAGAGATATGAGGGCACAATAAGCAAGCATATTATCTCTAATTTACATGATAGTGTTTTCAGTGGAGGAACTACCTTGCCGGATTTGCTGGATTCTCCGGGTCCTTTGCCTGCTTTGTCAACAGGAACCGCCCCGTGCTCCTTAGCACCTTTAAACAAGTCCTCAACCACCTCATTTGGGCTCTTCTTTTTGGGAGGACCAACAATCTGCTGCCCACTGTGTTCTGAGCCACCGGCATAGAACCTGCGAGAGGAAAAGTCAGACGATCTCACTAAAATAAAACATTAGATGGTATTTGTGAGTAAACACTGAATTAAAGGCAGTGTAAAGGCAGAAGTGAGAGTATTTGTTTTAATATCTAGCGATTGAGAAAGCACCATATTACAAAGTATATGTGTATAACACTGCATGGTACCAAGCACTTTTGAGGGGTTATCCCACTGTGTATGGTACCTACTATGTGGTACTTTTTTTAAGTACCGCCTCGGTTGAGGTTCCTAGTGAGCTGTACCGATACTAAACTGTGATGTGTAAACACTGCAGATCAGTGACTGGTCACAGAGAATGGACACTACCAGCATTATTGATTACAAGAATTGATTACCTCTGGCCTTCCTCGTCACCCGTCTCGTCTTCATCCATCAGATTTCTGAAGGACGTCACTCGGTGCTCACTGAAATCGAGAGATTACATTAAAATGTTATGACTTCAACCATACAGCTGACACGGCAGAATTGAAAAACTTGTGGCTTGTGTTACCTTGGCCCCGTGGACCGACTGACAGAGCCGGACTCTGGCGGAGGGAGGGTGGCGATATCATCATCTCCTCCATCCTCAAAGAAATTAGCTAAAGCAAGCTGAGGACACAAGAGGAGAGAGAGCGGTCACTCACACAGACAAAACAAACCGCCCACCATCTGCCTTCAGCAGTTAGCAAATTAATCTGTTTAATATATTAACGACTTCAAAATAGCTCGATTTAATATAATTCAGGACGAAAAACAGTTAGAACGGATGTAAACAAGAGCATGAGATGAGGCTAGAACTGCTAGCTTCAGGCTGAATTTCTGTTTAAATGATACCGGCACAGTTTAAAATCTTCTTAATCAAAGTAATACTGACTATCAGATCCTGAAGCGTGAATCACATCATGTAGCGTTATGATTAACCAGATAATCCATTTTAAGACAATCCTGGTGATTTTAATGAAGAGTGACTTGCACATTTCGTTAGCCGGCTATACAGTTCACTGCTGCCAGTGGAGTCCGCTGAATCCTAGTCTGCAGTGTTTGTGCTTCACAGCGTAATATTTAACTGATGAAGTGACCCGTGTGCTACTGACCTGTAGGTCCCAGCCGGCTGACTCGAGGAAGAAACGGGCTCTCTCTTCATCAACATCAGTCACAGCCACGAACCCCCTCACAGCTTCTTCATGCTCAGACATTTTGGTGTGTCACGCTCAGGAAAGATCCGACCGGAAACGGGGAACCGAAAGCTTAGTTCCGCTGTTTTGGAGCACGACGATAATAGTGTATTTTTCTGTTTTCATTTCCGTCTTTTTGTTGGATCGATGTTAATGTGATGATGATTTTGTTTAAAGTTTTAAAAGTACTTTCAAGGCGCAAAAAAATCGACCACATATTGGTTTTCACATGTTTATTTAGTAGGCTATACGTTGGCATATTTTTTTTATGTATTTAAAATATATATAGTGCAGATAATCCTATAATTGCCTGGGAAGAGTTGAGAATTCAAAGAAAAAGTCAGGATGTATAATATTTATATTGACCAGCAGATGGCAATAAAGAGCCTTCTGTTAGTCACATATGGGTCACTTTCACTACGCAGTAGTCTTTTCAGGTCTACATCATGTATGTTTTGTTATTTTGGATAAAATGTGTTATATTTACAACTTTTAAAGGTGTCGATTTTGACTAATTATATTTAGGCGTAAGTGAAAAATTGGTGCATCAAAAAAAAAAAAAAAGGTTTTGATTGAACAACAGTTTTCTTGTGTCCTCAAATTCACTTTCAATGCTGTTCGCCCTGTTAGTCAAGTCCTAATGTATTAACAGTTTTTTTCACATCCCAAAGAATTTCTTTCAGTTAGATAACAGTTAGATTACAGAAACACTTTCTGATATCAGAAACTCAAACAATAGCTACAAAATATCAAAATTATCTCAAGTTGACAATGACATGAACGCTGCAAGCTAAATTTAACCCCATGCTTCCTATACCTATACTTCATAATATTATAGCATAGTAATAATAATAACAGTAATATGTTTCACAATATAAGCATGGTCATTTTTTTATGGCTTCAATGTTTCTGCATAGAAAATAGCCCTACACTACAGTGCCTTTTCCCGCCACGTACAACAATTTAGAAATAATACATATGCATCAATATTTTTTCAGAAATAAAAATCTGGGTTGTAAGATTATTCTCACATGTGATTTAATGCTGCAGAGTTTTACACTTCAGTAGACAGTAACTTATTTATGGTGTGACCTGGATTTCTCTGGATCTTTTTCCTGTAATATCCATTCATTAGCAAATGCTGATTCAAAGGTCCCTGAACACTGGCAAAATATGTGCTAAATTAGTTTGGGAGGATCTGATTTAGCACATATTGTTTCTGGAGAGAAACTTGGCGATGCTTTGTTTGTTTGCAAGTGCACCGGCTCGTTTGATCTTCACAGATAATCAGGTTCTGGTAGATGACTAAACACCAGAGCATTGCTGTCATCATTCACCCCCAAGCTTTCCTTCGCTATCACACTCACTGCAGCTGCTGCAAGAGAGCAGTATGCCCTCAACTGTAAGAGCACTTTTTTAATCATCTTTAGGGAAATCAATTCTATTTTTATATGCATTTCTGCTGTATGATCTTATTGATTTCGAAAAGTGTGTCCTCGTCTGCAATCAATTATACAGACATTTACTTGATATATATCCCCTGTTCCTCATAAAAATCCAAGATCAATTTTTTTTAAGTTGCATCAATCTGTCAGAATTATATGATTCTCTGACATTTCCATTCTCAGGAATCTGAACAGATATCATGCAAAAAGTATGTCAAAATATGCATCAAATGTTCCCTTATGAAATATGGATCGGCTACAGTTGTTGACAATGATAACGTGTGGGTGTGTTCAGCGAGGGAGAAAGAGGAGAAAGAGGAAGAACCAGCCTCAACACCGTCAGCCTGTCGTTGGGCTCCAGTCACTGTTGCGTTAAAGAGAAGGGAAGTAGTTCACGACACACAATACAAAGAGCAGAGGCCTGCGACCTTCAACTGCAGACAGTATCCCAGGGCCAGAACGAGGAAGGACGTTCTGCTTACATATCAAAATAGCAATTTCCTCACTTGGTGTGATACTAGAGAAGACAGACAAGTGTGAATTAGCAAGATGGCTGTGAGCAATATGACTCATCTGAGACAGTGTATGTTCAGATAAATCAATTTTAGAAAGGTTATATATTATGTACCACCAGCACAACTAGATAATCTTGAGTTCACAAGCTTTTATCAGTATGATATGTGTGCTTATTCTTACTGACAGATCAGGAAGAGCGTCAGAGAGGAAGACTAAGGTGTGGAACAGGACGTTTAGGGTCAAAGGCTGCACCTGTGATGCTAAGAGAGAAACTTATATATATAACACAAGCACACATATACACAGACTTTAGAGGGCAAACAAATATGTATTCATTTTATGGATTAAATATGTGTAAATCAATTTTAAGTTGCAATGCCTGCTGCGAATTAGGAAATGTAATTTGCATTTATTTCTGTTGTGTCAGATATTCATATTTACAACATATGCAAGTTCACCAATTAATCATTAATTAACTAATTCAGAAGTGGTTCTCCGCTTGTTTTCACAGAGCACCATCACCATTTCAGATATGAGATACCAAGTCATAATTATGAAACTATAAAATCAAAATGATCAAATACTGAGTAACAATTACTAGATAAGAGTAGATATTATGAGACACAAAGTGAAAATTATAAGATATTATGTCTAAATTTTATCTCATAATCGTAATATTTTTTTGTCAGAATTGACATAGTCTACAGATAGAATGTGGCTTCAAATAAATAAATCTAATCTTTAATTTATTTGACCATTTTATGGTTTTCTCTGATGTCCAAACAGGAAAGTGGATCTATTCAGCGAGATGATATATTCTGTTCATATAGCAGGACGGGAGTGATAAAAAGAAAGCGAGAGCTGCTTTTACGTGCGTCAGTTTCTGTGCTGATAAGACCATAATGCATCTCTTTTCTGGCTGGGGTTTTAATGGGCATCCCATTCATCCCCTCCCATTCATACCTCCAACCTTCCATCTGAAACTGAATGCTTGACCTTTGACCCATGAGCCTATCAGAGATTATGGCTTCAAAACAGAACTCATTGTCTACTTCCTCTCAAATGATGGTCACCTTTACTAATCGATTCCCACGGGGACTAAAATCATGAAGGATCTTCTATCCTAAGCAAGAAAGATACTTGGAGGATAGTACGTAAAATGTGGACACTGTAGACAAGGGAAATGTTTTCATAATTATAACGATAATAAATTATAGCAAGGCCACTTTCCCGTGCTATCTGTTCCTCTTCTAGGATTAGCTCTGTCTGTATGGAGCTCTAGGTTAGATATGGAGAAAAAGTTTGGATCAACAGGAAGAGCTCTGCTCGTAGACCGGAGAGCCATGAGACTCTGCTTCCGTCTCTTGTCATCTTTCCTATTACAGACATCTTTTACAACACTTTTACCATTGTATTCGTCACTGAAGAACAATCACATATATCTCTTTTCACTCTTAAAATACAAATTTCTTTATTGGCATTCATGATTCCATAAAGAACCTTTAACATCCATGGAAACTTTCCATAGCACAAAAGGTCCTTTATAGTGGAAAAAGGTTCTTTAGATTATAAAAATTAGCTTTTAAGAACTGACCACTGAAAGTTTCTTTGAGAAACCAATTTTTTTTTTTCTATAGCACTGTTGCGAAAAACCATGTTTAGGAATCTTCTTTATTTTTAAGAGCGTGCTGTGATATCTACAGAACCTTTCGTGCATTTGAAAAGTTCCATGGATTTAAATAGTTCTATCTTGGATGGCTGTCAATAAAGATCGATTATTTTAAAAAATACTCTCTTTTTTTAGTGTGTATGTGTGGTATAGTATAGCACCTCAAACGCCCCTCTCTATGACCTACAATTTTTCACTCTGACAGTTTAATCAGAGTTCAACTTTACTTCTGCAAGCTTCACTCATCCGGACCTCCTCTCCTCCCTCCTGTCCATCCGTTTCTCTCTTGACCCTCCCATTTTCCATAAATCAGCTCCAATCTGTCTCTATCTGTGTTGGCTGTCAATCCACCTGTATGTATGCACGGATGGACTCAAAGTGGCTTCACTCCATTATGTTCTGAAAGTTGAGTCCTATTTATCAGCGGAGATCACAGGATGAACATAAACCTCCCAGAGTGAAATCATATCTTCTCAGAAAATGAGAAGAAGACTCACGGTGTGACCCACCCTGCTATTACAAGAGCCCACATATGAGATAACACAGAGTTTATAAAGCGGAGAGGACAGATTGATCGCCCCCTTGCCAGAGTGAGAGTAGTAAATCTACTACTGTAGCAGTGTACTGTAACTCTATCTATTTTTAGCACACTCTAGCAAGAGCTCTTTCTTCTAGCAACCTTACCCCAGCACTGTGAAAAACACCCGAGAGTTTACTTCTGATGAGCATCTAACCATTCTCTTAATTGCTCTTCAAACTATTTATAAAACTCCTCAGAAATAGAAATTCTCTCTTTGAGATTACTGGCATTTTTCTCTCATTTAAAAATCAGGAGACTTATGTGAAAGTCTCCATTTGCTCTTCATCCAATCTCACTGTCTAAGACCAACAACTGAGATGTCCTTTTGGTACTGACAGAAGGTGAAAGGGAAACAGACATCGCATCCTGTTAGAATAGGTGTGCCATTTCCGCAGCTCATCCTGTATTTATTTAAGCAATCAACAATTAGTCAGAGTCTGTGAATGTTTTTATGACACAATTAGTAAAATGAACCCCTCTCAAGCCAGACAATGAAAGTGAGTATGACAGACATTGACAAACCCATACCAAAATGTGTGTGCAGGTCTGTCGTTATGACACTAAGACCCCATACATCAGGATCTTCAGCTCTGTATTTCTCCTCCAGATGCCCAGCCAATGGCCTCTCATGCTCACTAGTACAGCGAGAGGAGGGAAGTCACCATGGCAACCAATGAGGACCTCATCTGGCTGGAGAGACGTCTGGGTTGTGACAGTAATTACATGCCCAGGATATCAGTGAACATTTGGCTGCTCTGTGACCCGTGTCTGTGCATATGCATGTATATGCAGATTAAATGATGTGTGTGAGGTGAAGGGCAGTGTTTTCAATAGCACTGATGGGGTTCATCTCAATTGTGTTTTTGTTGTTGGGTTCAAATTAAGCATGTATGAGACATATGTGCTATTTGATGTATTTTTCACGGATCTTAACTGATCAGTGCATTTTCAGGCATTTGATTCTCTAATGTGAGTGCAAAGATATTTATAATGATACAACATTTTTTATTTCAAATAAATGCTGTTCTTTTGAACTCCACACTTTTGAACAGTAGTATATGTGTTTAAGAAACATCATGACTTCATTTAAGACACCTGGAGATAAAGGAGGGGATCCGAACTGAACACAGCTGCACTTCAACAGCTGTAATCAACACTCATACTATTACCATGACTTGGGAACATCGCAGAAACAACAGGTGCACAGGATCTGGAAGAAATATGAGAGCTACAATGCAGACTTGTGAATTTCTTAGAAAAGGAGAGAGATGGGGGAAAAGGCTGTAGTGTACATAAGACTAAAATCATCTCTGTAACAAGGACACACATGCAGCTGATGTAATGGAAACTCACACACAGCCCAAGTGACCATTGGAATCGCACAGTCAGATCAGCTTCACCTCATAAATCTGTGCTCCGTCATGTTGTTAAGGAAGCTGGAGGACTGATGGTCAGGATGGGGCTTACCACATCGCCGCTTGTAAACAATACATCCAGGCTGGAGATACAAACACAATGAGAAAAATCACAGGTTATCTTTCTCAAATAAGAAAGGGATGCATGAGTAAAAACACATCTCAAAACTATTCCTAAAGGAAGTTCTCATAAAGTATAATGCTGTGAACTGAGAGAATGTGACTGATTGTGGGAACCCCTTCATAACACTACTTTCTATCTTTTTTTAAAAGAAATAAATTATTATTAAATTAATTTTATTCAGCTAAGATGCACTAAAATGTGTGAGAGGGGCAGTAGGCTAAAGACATTTACAATGTCAATGAAAATTCAGCTTTGCCATCACAGGACTAAATTACATTTGAAAAGATATTAAGAGAAAAAAACTATTGTTTAATATTTGTTTTAAGTAACATTTCACAATATTACTGTTTTTCTTTTCTTTTGATCAAAAGCCTTTGTGAGCAAGATATCTATCTATCTATCTATCTATCTATCTATCTATCTATCTATCTATCTAAAACAGAGAAAAAATTCATTCAAATTACTTTTCACAATAAAAATTTAAGTATTTTAACATGTTAACTTTGCTCACAATAATTTTGTAACATGTATTTCACAAACATTTTATGAACTCCAGACCTTAGTGAAAATCACTCCATTATATATAAAACACTGTCATTTGCAAAAATAAAATATATATTTGAGTTAACTTAGAGAGATAGAGAGATACTTTTTAGTCTTTTTACTATTTAGTCTTAATTTGACAAGATCAAAAGTTGTTGTGTTTAATTTCTATGCTGTTTGAACGGTTTTGTTGAACGCTTTTTAATATTCTGTTTTTCTTTATGTTCCACCAAAGCACATCACAGCTCAATAGAATATAAAGGAGTTTCTTTCATACCATTCAACATATTTTTAGGTACAAACTTTCAAGATTACAGTCTAAAACTATTGTCCAAATACCATTCTCTGCCCATTTTTAAAATGTAAAATTTGCCACAAAACAGCTCTCCTCTCTCCCTCCCCACTGGTCTTTGTCATCAGACAGGAAGTGGTAGTGAGTGGCATCCTGTCCCAGTTCCATACGAAAAGATAATGATGTCAAGAGAAAGAGAGAGACAACTTTTAATGAAATATTCAAAAGACTCTAGCTTACCCGAATGCACCTTCAATTTTTCATAAGGCGTTTTGTGCCTGTGAGGAATGTGTATATCATAAGGCGTCCTTTGTCTGTGGGGTATGTGTGCAAATAGTATTTCTTTTTTCAATTTTAAACATATAAACATACATTACGGTATTTTAGTCATGCTAAATGAGGCTGTATTATATACTGCAGCATCTAAGCTCTGCTACTTTATGTGAGGGAACTTGCAACATGTAATTTACATTCCCTGAACAACCACAGTCTTCCCTCCAAAACATGTCTGGATGGGACAGTAACCGGCATGACAGATATGCAACTGTGACCAGCCACAAACTACATCAAAACAATTCAACTGAAACCAGCAGAGGTGATTTGCTAGTCTGCCACTAGCAGCTGATACTTTATATTCTGACACAAAATCAGAATGTGAGGTAAACTTTGGCTTACGCTCGTGCATTTTCAGACACACACACAAATTATAAACCTATACAAACCAATATAACATGGTTTTGTACTGAACCACAATGATTCAGAACAAGAAAGGAGCTGACTAAACAATAACACAGTTGCATTACTACAGTTGCATGTGCTGGGAGGCTCAGATAAACTCACAGCATGAAAAAAACACAGGAAGGATTGGGTGTGAGAGAAGAGGTGAGGTGAGGGTCCTAGAAATGCAGCACCCTCGGTAGGGCAGACGCAGCATGCCGCTCCAAACAGAGTCAGGTCTGATGCAAGCTGATCCGGAGATTAGATCACCTTTACTGGAGCAATCTGCGTCATGGCTCTGAAGGGCTTCAGGTGAGTCAGAGGACAGTCGAGATCATCTCGGACAAGACTGGGTGCAATGTGCGCAGAGTAGGCCACAGCCACCAGGGACGAGTAATAAAAATGACAGCGCATAAAATCAAGAGATGAAAAGAACCTGTGTGATATTATACAGCGCTACACGCACACTATGAGCAATGAGACATGCATTAGACAACAACTTGTGGTTTGCTCTGGTGAAATTCCACACCTCTCCTCTGTTTCTGTATCCAGTTACACAGCTTATATCTGCTCCTCTCTCTTGCTCTTTCTTCTTTACAGCTCTAATGAAAACACTTACACAAATTCTAACATAACTGCATTACTGAGTAGATATGAGACAGTCTATTTTGAATTATATTTTAAATGTCCCGTGAAATTGGTAGAACAACTTTTCTTTGTTTGGGTGGGATTTATCAAAAGGCTCAATGGCATTTTTTAAAATAATTATATATATATATATATATATATATATATATATATATATATATATATATATATATATATATATATATATATATATATATATATATATATATATATATATATATATATCCAATAGGGTTATAAATGTCTTACAAGGATATGCAAAGAGAGAGAAATAATATATTTGTATTATTTTTTATGTAAAATAAATAAATAATTATAGTATTATTACTCTATCAACACACATATATATGTAATTTTATTATACTGTATACAATTATAGAATAAATTAAAATTATTATATCAAATCATAATTATACATATAATTATATATGATTATCATTGAAATGTAACCTTATTATTGAAGTTAACAATAACAATAACAATTTATCACAATAAATATCATACTTTTTAGTTTTTCTTTTTGTTCTTTTTTTCACTCTTAATGGTTGGTGGAAGAATGATAAAATCGAATTAAATATTAATAGAAAACGAAATTTTCCTCATATTTTACATATATTTCTAATATATACATTTTCATGGTATAAATGGTATAAAATACGTGTAAAAAAAATATAACTGCCTTTTATATTTTATAAAGATGATCCATCACAAGGTCATCATTGGTGGTCTGTAACTTCAAATAGTTTGAAGCCTCTTGCAATTTTAATGCCATCTCAAGCGTCAGCAGCATTAAATGTATGCATGGTGCCATTTTTGTGCACACAAAATGTATTCTTGTAGCTTAGTAAAATTTCAGTTGAACCACTGATGTCACAGACTATTTTAACAACGTCTGGACCTTGAAACATATCAATTGCATTGCTGTCTCTGCAGGGTCAGAGAGCTCTCAGATTTCATCAAAAATATCTTAATTTATGTTCTGAAGATGAATGAAGGTCTTAAGGGTTTGTAACGACATGAGGGTGAGTAATTAATGACAGAATTACCATTTTTGGGTGAACTAACCCTTTAATGACATTTTTGACAAGATATCTGCAGGACCCCAGAGATCAGACTTTTCTCGAGAACTAAATTCCAAAAAAGGAACAACCCAAACAAAGGATCCTCTGAGTGCGGTGAGCCTTCTCCACTGAAACAGTGATGAAAAACATCTCTGTGGAACTACAGCTGACCTTAAGACACACACTGCAGACTCAACAAGCTGTGTGATCATACGTCAGCAACCGAAGCGGTGGGAGTAAAGCTGACGACAGATAAATGAAGACCTTAAACCACCCACACACAATTAGGTACTAGCATAGCTGATAGATAGTGCCTGAACCACAACAAATACCTCATGTTATTTCAGACACATCCTGTTTCAGCCCACATGACTTCTGATGCACTTCTCGGCCATTAGGATGAAATACCTACAAGACAAGAGAGTGATGAGGGTGTGTGGTTCTGCAAGCATGTAATCGTTTGCATCATGATTTAACATTTTTTTTATTTTATGCAAAATATGAGTAAAAATTGTCTTTGGCAATATTGTTCAACTATATTAGAAACAGCAACATAATGCATGATTTAAAATGATCTGTTATGTCGCACACGTCTTTAAACAACAAAATGGATGTTAAGAAATATTATGGCTAGTCTAGTCTCCCAACTCACCCTCATCGTTGTGGCAAAAATATACATTTGTATCCTGCATGGTAGGAACATTTCTGATGCTGTAAGAAGTGTGAGATCCGGGACTGTCTAATAGGAAAAGTGCAAGGTCTGAAGAT
Organism: Carassius gibelio; assembly: GCF_023724105.1. NCBI lineage: Eukaryota > Metazoa > Chordata > Actinopteri > Cypriniformes > Cyprinidae > Carassius > Carassius gibelio. The sequence continues at coordinate 12,255,187 of NC_068393.1, forward strand.
GTGTTTTATTAAAAGTGAAACTTTTTTTCCAACTCTGCAAAAGATGCAAGACAAGCGCAACAACATTCATCTATTCATCATTTCAAAATAATGGAAGAGCAGGGCAGTGAAATGCATGTGAACAGCCCCTTATTCTTTCAAAACTTCCAAGTTTAATAACAGTCTGCTAACATATAATTTCATTATTTGCTAATTCCAAAAACAGTCAAAAAGTTGTTCATAAGATTTACACATCAACATTAATCACAGTGAAACTTTTACCTCATTTGAGAGGCTTCTGTAAATCATTTAGTATGTATCATCAATACTTTTCTAGCACTGTGTTTGAAAGCCTCCTCCACCTCTGACTGTGCTAAGCTGTGTGCACCAAGAGGAGGTTCCCCAGGGCTCTGTGGCAGGGGGTTCCAGGATTAGGTCTCCTTCAGGTAGAGGCTTTGAACTACTAGACAAGCAAAGCTGGTCAAACTGACAGGACAAACAAGCAGCTGTAGGGAAGGTAGTTACACTCTAATCTCAGGTCTGAATTTAGAACTGATAAACATTCTGTAGTATCAGATGTTCTTTTTCAAAACCTAGTGAGTTGCCTATGGATCCCATGGTAGCACTTTATTTTACAGTCCTGTTCCTCATGTACATACTATGTACTTATTATTGTAATTACAATAACTATGTAATAACTAGGTACTAACCCTGAACCTACCCCTAAATATAACCCTACCCCACGTAGTTACCTTGTATTACCAGAACTTTCTTAGATAAATACACTCCAAGTACACTATAAGTACATGTAAGTACACGTACTGTAAAATAAAGTGCAACCGATCCCACAATGCATTGCAAAGCTCAGTGATAAAATAAATCTATGACAGCGGATGAGGCAAGAGAATTCCACACATATTTTATCTAATATTGGAAAAGGATTGAAAAATAAAATAGTTCAAGTCAATTCAAATGTAAAATTGTATCCAATATGTTTAGGCTTATTAGAATATAGCACCGTTAGCTTAGCGACATGCTAATAGCAAACTCAGTTTTGAGTCAAATCTTTTGAGAGGAGTGCTGTTTGTGTGGTGTGTGGAGTTGTTGCATATGTTAAATGTTCAAGATCAATCAGTTAGGATGAAGTTAGGATGCTGCTTCATGGCTAGAATAAACTACACATTTTTCCTAGACTTTTGCCTCATTTTTGAGTCTAGATGAGTCAACCGGAAGTCAGAGATCTAAAGGTGGAGTTGACAGATTTCACAAAACAATCTTGTAGTGTATGATGGGCACCAGATACTGATTTTTTTACTTCAGATTATGACTCCTTCTAGTCTGATGAACTTGGACAAGTCTGATATTTGTAGCTGATTGTAGAACACATTGTTTCCATTTATCATGTATTCCAATTACATGTATTAAATTGATATTTCCTAGCAACAAAATTCAAGTTTCTTCATGTGTTTGCAGTGTTTGAAATGACTTTAAAGTCTGGTAGCATGCAATCCTCAGTCATTTAGTGTACGATGGCCAGTTTTTCTCTGTTACCCTTTACAAAGTCGCCATGTGTATAGTGAATAGTGCATTAAAATCTGTTACAATTTTAAAAGATTTTGTGCAGTGTGTTCCAAACTTTAGGTAAATGTGTTTTAGAAAAGCAGATAAACTGCCAAACGGGATTAATTCCAAATGCATTTCCTGTTCAATTTCCAATCACTGATCAGGCTTAGCTTCACCCTGTGTATGTTTTTTTTTTTTTACTTAGTTTGCTCACGTGCTTCCCTTAGGGAGTGAGTGCGTGTGCAACCCTATTTTCGTGTTCGGTACTGTACTCCACATTTTCTGCTTGCACAAACTCACTTCATAGCATTAAATCTTGCCCATGTTATAGAGTAGTGCATTTTTCATGAGTACTGCATGTGAATAACTCCAAACAGAGAGACGGGAGAATTATCAGGGGAACTGCAATGAGGTCAAAACCTTTAAAACAGTATATTAAACACTAGAATGTTATCAACATAACCCAATCCTGTACGGACAGCTTTTACATATCACACACATGTATAAAGTAAGTCAAGACAAAAATAGAACATTTCCAATCTGCCAAAAGACAAACACAGATGCTGTATAAGAACATGTAGTGCATCCTTATGACAAACTATTGAATATTCCTCCTGGCTGCCTGTGATGACTCTAAATTGAAACAATGCTCATTAGAAATTACATACAATTCATTCTGGATTGAACCAGAGACTCTTGTTTGACTGCAGTGTAAGGAGAGCTCACCTGCAGTTCTAAAGACAAATGATAACACAAAACAGTCTTTTTGTGCGCATCTTGTTCTCAGCCTCAACCACAGATTTCCTCTGACTGTAAGATCTCATGCCTACTCATATGACCCAGTTTGGAGTCATTGCCTTTGAGACATCACTGTTTCTTTTTGAAGACAGCTTGAGCTGCACAGCATGACATCCACATTAGAAAGAGAAAGAGTGAGAGAGAGAGAGAGAGAGAGAGAGAGAGAAATAAAACTTACCAAACCAGTACAAAATAGGTATATCATTATAAACAGGTAAAATAAAATAAAACACTTTAAAATGTGTTTTCTTTGCATGGGAAAATAGTGATATAGCCAATCAGTGCAATAATAATAATAACAATAATAATAATAGTTATTATTATTTTATTATTAATTATTCATTAATCAATCAGTTAAGAGAATGGATGGATGGATTATTGCGGACAAAATGGAGCTTAAGGTGAAATTAATAAAAGTTTTATTGGTTCAACGCTTACGTCAATGTGATTTTTCTCTTAAACAAAATGTGCATTATCTACAAAGATAGCCTCAGATTGTTCAGAGAGAACAATAAAGTCCATGGAAGTCTTTTCTTCACATGTCTCTTCTGGATTTAGGAAATAAGCCATTTTGTGCTCATGAAAAATTATGTAACAGTGAAATCAAAGAGAGACAAAAATATTTGGACACTTGCAGAACATGCCAAATGTATGTTAAATAAAGTTTAATGAAATGCCAGGCCACAGGATTTCAATAGAGCAAATGGTGACATTTCTCAGTTTATGCCAGTGTATGAATCTCTCCGTATGAATCACCTGCTAACTTTAAAGTCATTTGTATTTTTTATGTCTGAAAAAATCTTCACCCACACAAAGAGAGAGAGAGAGAGATTTACAATACTGAGCTCTAAACTGAGAAAGAGGGAGTCAAGCAGCATCTGAAAGTTGCAGGCGCATCTCTTTATGCACATTATGGGAGCCAAAAGTGGGCTAGATTTTGCATTTTTAATTAGAGATGGGATTTACTATTTGTAAGAATCCTCTACTGAGTGAATGGAGAAGGAAGTGAGAGGACCAGAGAAAGAAGAGGTTGTGATGATGCTGTATGATGATCTCCGTATTTCTCATTTTTCTGCACAGTCCCCTTTCTTTATTGCATCTGGCTCTAGATGGCTTTCTAGATTTTACAGACATATATTTTAGTCAGTACATGATCTAATAGGTCTGTGTTTTTGGCTCTGTCCTCAGGTTCCCACGCAGCAGATAAACTGGAAGCACATTCTACATCACGCAGCTGTTGATGTCACAGTCCAGAAATCATAAAAACATACTGTAGCAGTGCAGTGCTACAACATGAACCTTTTGAGGAATATTCCAGGTTCAGTACAAGTTCAGTTCAAATTGACAGCACCAAAATTAATATGCAACTAAACCCCGCTTTTAACTCGTACGTTACACATTTTTTAAACTGGGGTTATAAACTTTTGCAGTGTCTTTTGCAAACTTGTTTAGTGTGAAACAAAGCGCTGTTAGAATGTTTAGCGAATGTCATGGATACAATACATATAAACAATTGTTTCAGAATTTGCAAGGAAAACTATCTATTAACTATTTCAAGTGTGAAAAGCCACAATAAGTATTTCCAATTATCTGAAGTAGATTCTCTTAAATAATTTATGCACAACATAAAATAGACAAGCAAAACTACTTTCCTTTCCAAAGTGATAAAGGAAACTTTTTTGGGTGCACACATAAACAGACTCCGAGATTCAAACAGGAACCAGCCAAACAATTTTAGCTTTTATACCGAAACACCTGCTGTCAGCTGGGAGTCTTGGGACCTAGTCATTTCTCAGAATGATGCAAAGAGGTCTAAGAGTTGGGCTGTTCTTGAGTAAGAAAATGTGAAAGTAAAGTTTATAAGGTAATGAATGTTCAGAGACAAGAGGAAAGAGGAATTGAGCCATGCAAAAAGCAGAATAGTGGGAGTCTGAAGACAGTAAAATAAATACATTATTTTTGTCATATATTACTTTTATTACATTTTCCAGTTCTAATTTTATTCCGAAAGTGAACTCAACTTGTACTGTCAGTTTTAATGTAAAAAAAAAAACTTGTCCTTTTCTGCAGGACATTTAATTGTATTATACTGTAAAATTACACGAAATGACCAATAAACAGACCATATAATTTCTACAGAATTTTACCAGTAAAATTCAAATTATTATTTACAGTGTAACAATGAACGCTTAGCATGAAAAAACCGAACTGAAGTCTGAAGGGAGGAAGTGACAACATCTGACCTGGTTTATTAGTGGCTCAAGCCTAATTAAGTGCCGCTCATCCATCAGGGCAATGAGCCATTGATCTGTTGAGTCTGGTTCTTCCAGAGAAGGATGAAGGACCGACTGACACATATCTGACTTTCTGTGAAAGCTCATTTGGACTGGTTTGAATTTAAAATAATCATCTAATACATTTTTATTGCTTATGATTATTTACAGGCTTGGATCTGGATTTTTCTGCTAGTTGTGTGCTAGCATAAAACATGTCTTGTTTAAAAAAAAAAAGCCATTAAGATGTTGCTCGTGTTGGCTGTGGGTTTATTTCACAATGACCACATGAACTCATAAATCTCAACTGTTAGTCTGAAATAATGAATAACCATAAAGTCAAGGTTTGTATTTTAAGGCACATTTTACAACTTACGGCAAGAATAGCAAAACAATTGGGTCAAAGTCCAGATAAGCATGGTGTTCAACTCATTGGCTAACACTCCTTTATCTCATGGGTTTAAGCCAAGAGCAGACAGACATAAGAATGCACTACATTTCCTGAAGAACTTTCCCTAGCCAGCAGCCATTTACCGCTTCTCACAAACAATAAAGCCAAAGAAGCAAATTTTACTGCTTGGGCATGATTGTCAAACTACCCTCATCCAACAAGGCCACTATTTTAGTTTTCCACTAGTCTTTAAAATCAGCTTCCACAGATTAAATATGTGTTAAATATATCTGTTGATTCAGAAAGTCAAATCAAATGTCCATATTGGTTTAGTCAAAGTTAATTCTCACCATTGATAGATTCTGATGCTTAAGACTGGCCAGAACTGACATAGATCTGTACAGCGTATCTCGCTAAGCAGATGAGTAGTGAGGGTTAAGTGGCTTCAGCTTTAGTGAAGAATGAGGCCGATGAGAGCAGACTAACCAATACTCAATGCATGTCCAGTTAGATGCAGAGGGCATGGGACCGTGTATGTGTATCTAATCAGCTTTCAACCACAGAATAAATACAGCCAGTATACAGCAAAACATAAGCCTATAAAGCTAACTGCATAATTTATTCATGCTGCAGTGAATGCAAGGTACATCAACACTGCAAATTCAGCAACATTGTTCCAAGTACATTTGGGAGACTATTGTTTGTGTAACCTGTTTTATATAGATTCAAAGTAATTCACATTTCTCATCTGCAATTTAAGAAGCCTCTGGATAAAATGTAATTGCTTTTTTACATCCTCATGGTGAAATCCCAAAAGTCACTACACACTAGTCTAATCGCTGCAACGTTTACTATTTGATACCACTGTAATGTCTAGCTAAAGCAGGAGAACAGTGTGCACTTGAATATGATTATTAGAGCATAATGCAGTCATTTATGAAACTAAACAAATTCTTATTATCCAGAAGTGAACATTAAAATCCATTGCCGGAGGCTCACAGGTGCAGAAGTGTTTACTGCACTTTGTGTGTTCCTGAATGAAGCAGCTGGTGTAACAGTAAACACTGTGTGAGTGCACGTGTCCCTCGGTACTTACTCTCCTGTCTACATGCGTTCACTATGCACACCGAAAAACACTCTTCACCCCAAACCACCTCACTAAGGAAAAGCATTATCATAATCTTACTCATCCTTCCACCGCTTTCTTGGATTAAACTGGGAGGTATTTCAATAAAAAGTAATGGGCCTGTAGAAGATGCTGTTAATCACACCTCTGACCTCTTCATCATCTTCCAACATGGTCACATCTATCTCTCTCAAGTTTTAATTCTCTGCTGGTCTGCTCAAAGCTGGTCATCATTCACAGGTGACAACATGCTGCTACTGGAAAGAGTCTCAGACTCACCCTCAAGGAACAACATTTTACAGTATATAATAAGTTTGAAGAGATGAAATTTTTTTTTCTTTTTGTCCATAGAATAAATTTAAAAGGGGTCCAATGTTGTTTTAGACCCAGATTACTTCCATTGCATAGCCAAAAACCATTTAAAACTAGAGAGAGAGAGAGAGAGAGAGAGAGAGAGAGAGAGAGAGAGAGAGAGAGAGAGAGAGTGAGAGTGAGAGTGAGAGTGAGAGAGAGAGAGAGAGAGAGAGAGCGAGAGAGTGAGAGTTTGTCAAGATCTTTGGATAACATTTGTTAAGTTCAGGTTTGGACTTTGCCTCTCATTTCTTTTCTGGTAATGTAGATCAAGGGTTTAAACTACTCAAATCATAGAAAGAACAAAAAAGTCACAACTTGTTTTCAAAAACATCATCTCTTTATTGACATCTTCAAAAGACCGATTTTGCATTTGATTTTTCCCAAGTTGATGGTAAACTTCAGAAAACAAGCAGAACCATGTTACCCTCTTACTTCAATAACTGATGCACTGAACTGTTTGAGGGTTTGTACCTTTGTCTGTATTCTTTCAGCGCAAAATATTTCAATCAATAAATGTTTTGCGTTAACCTCTTCATGCACTTATGGCTATATTTAGATTGCACAGTCAAGGAAAAAATTAACTTGATTATTGTGCTTTTTTTAATTAAGCAAAACTTTCTCTCAAAAACTCCCAACCAAAAGTGAACATTTGTGTGGCCTCGTGACTTGTCTATGTGCACATATTCGACCAACTTCCAACAAAATAACATTTGTCTCTTCGTAAGGCTTTTCTTTCTCACTACAAGTGTGAAAACTCTGCGGTAAACAAAATTAACAGCTTTGATTCCCCTAAGAGTATTGAGCAAAACACACTATCCCTCATTTTTGTCAACTATCAATCCTTACCTGTCTTACACAACTGTTTAAAACATCACCTATCCAAAACAGAGAAATAGGCAGAAGGAACGGTCACAAAAAAAGAAAACCCACACAAATCATACATAAACATTAAGCTGAATGGAATGTACATCTATGTGTTTTGGAATGCATGTTTAAGAAATGCACATCGTGCAACTGTGCTTTGCCACGTAATACAGCTGTACATGCAAGTGTGCATGCCGACAAGAGGATCTCACGTGCTTATATTTTGAAATTCTAAACTTATCTTCAACAACAGTCTACCAGCCATGTTTTCAGAGGAGCAGCTCCTCTGTGGAAGCACTTCTTCACAGTATCATAGTCTCGCCTTCAAAAATAAGTCTACACTGAACATCTGATGCACTTGTGAATTTAACACCTATGGAGCAAAAGTGTATGCACAGTGAGCAGGGGTTTGTATGGGCCTCGGTTTCTATATGCGTGCACTTCAGGGATTTGCAGGCGGTCTCTGTTCTAGGTGTGGCCTATTTAACTCATCCCTGAGGTCTTACTACCACCGACACCAAATGATGACCTCATAAACACAAGCGTCCAAAATGGCTTCATTCATTCTTCAATTCTTCATCCAATACAAAGATTTCTAAAACTAGAAAGTACCTGCTTGATTTCCAATACTACGAACACTATGGTTCCTACAGGCATTAGCTTAGGCCACGGGTACCACAGCATCGCTGTTTAATAAAGACTTTGTACCTAAAAAGCACCAGCACAGCAGATCGACTGCTGCCTTCATCGTCATCCGTTCAGCCACTCTTGTAGTGACTTTAGCTTTAGTCTTATTGCTTAAACCAAAATGTATCAAAAAGTCACAGTGCTGAGAGTCTGTAGTATTCCACATCTAGAGGTGCGTCATCCTTGAAGATCATCAGATGCTTGAAAAACAACAGGATGTCCATGTAAATTCTATGTAACAAACATCATGAACATTATCCGTATAGTGAGGCAAATACAAACAAAACAAATATTTGTCAGAGCCTTTAAACATCTTCAAACAATAACATAATAAATATTAGGTGTGTGACAGACACCAACCAAATACTACAGTAAGTCTCTGTCTTATTTATACTCTCTGGTACTTCTGGGTGAGTAGACAGCCAGAGAGAAGCTTCTAGACATTGGAGATGTTTTGTGAGACGTCCCGTGCTTGTCGGATACCATAGAGCCACTTAATGACACGTGCATTCCTCTCAATGACAGAGATGCCGTAGGGAACACGCTCACTGGGCTTTATAGGCCCATCGTCATCATCGCCATCATCCTCCTTTTCTCCGTGCTGTCCATCCCCACCGTCCCCACACTCTGAGCTAGGCGTACTGACGCTGCGGAGTTTGGAGACTGACACAATGTCCGAATTTGCCCGGGCAAAACGCTCCATGCCACCCATTACTTCCACCTCATCTGGATCCAGTCCACAGTAGTTGAAGAAGCGCTCCAAGTCAGCTGTGGCCCGAGAGTAGCGGTCGCTCAAGTCTGACTTAGAGCGGTGAAGGGAGGGGTGCTTTCGGGTTGAACCGGGACGTGACCCTCGAGAGCTAGCTGAGGAAATGCGGGTGAAAGCGGGGGAAGCTGGGGGTAAAATGCCAGGGCGCAGAAGCAGTGGGCTGGAGGGTATGCAGGGGGATGAAGGGTGAGCAGCCAAAGGTTGCTGCTGAGCAGAAGATGTGGGAGGGGCCTGTGGCCGGGCTATCTGTGGTTGAGCTACTTGAGCTTGTCTAGGTTTGGGTTGTAGAGGCAATCTCTGAGGTTTCCTGATCTCTGCCTGTGGTCGCACATCCACCCGTCGTACAGTTACGGAGTTGGGGGTCCCATAACTACCTTGTGACACCAGTCGGGGAGCTCTGGCTGGGACCGGAGGTGGCCTTCGGCTGGGCTCTGCAAGTGAGGGTTGATTGATAAGAGGAGAGGAAGTGCGAGAGGAGTTGGGCATTGAGCCAAGGTGTGCTTTGAAGTTAATGCAGTGCTGAGGTTCTGCAGATTGTCCACTACCGACACTCTGACCTCCGGAAGAGGGTGAGGAGGCTGAGGGAGAAGGAGAGGATGGAGTAGGTGAAGATGCAAGTGGTCCATCACAGACATTAATTAGATTATTGAGTACTTCAAGGTTGAGTTGCGGTCCTCTGCTCATGCCATGATCCGGTCCTCTGTTCTCGGTCTCAAGTTGCCGCCGGGTAATCTTCCTTGCTGGTGGAGTGTTTATTCTGCATTGCATCATCATGCTTGGTGATAACAGCGGTTTGCGGATGACTGGAGGTTTCACAGGCTCTTGTCTAGTAAGTGCCACTTGCTGACTCTTTACGTACTTGGCCTTGTCTGCTTCCAGGCGTTCAACTGCACTCAGCTTCCGTGTTCCTGGCTCGGGCGCTCTGCGGAAGTAGTCCGGGCCTTTGTTGAGGATTCGGAAAGGCATGGCAGAAGTGAAGGGACCCCCAGTAAGACGGCCGACTGTGGGATGAAGGGTCTCCACTGGCATGACTGGTAGCAGTGGGATTAATTTAAGAGGTGAAATGAAGGGTCAAAGTTTCTGTTGTTCAAGAATGTCTTGCAATCCCAACAAAGACTTTTGCAGTCACAGGTCTCTTTATTCCTTTGAATTTTAAGCTCTTTTTCCCCACCTTCAAGGGCCCCTTTAACTTTCTTACCGGTCTGAACACTCCTGCTGGTGTTACTTCACTCTTTTTTGTGTGTCTCTTGCCTCTATTATCTGCTCTCTCCCGAGTCTGGTTCATTGAATTGAGGCCCGTGGGATGGGGTCGTAATGAGTCACATTCCACATCCGTCCGGCTGAGTGACCCACCAGGAGCAGGCAGATCCTGAAGTGAGCTCCTTGTAGCTGAAAGGTTAGCTGAACAGTTCTGGTGAGAAACGGTGTCTCAGTCTTTTCCTCTCAAACTCCAGATGTCTTGTAAAACACTCCTTAAAAACCTGATCCTCTTTTTCTTGTAATCCCGGACTCTTTTCCTGGAGGAAGGAGAGAGAGAGAAAGATGCTGTCAGACATGGGTAGTAAAAGAGAGGACCTCCTCTGGCTCCCTCTGCTCCACACATATAACAGATACTGGAGTACTCTAGGGCGAATAGGGCAGACGTTTGGTTTTAATGCACTGTCTGGCCCCTCCCACTACACTCTTAAAGCCTGCAGATGCTGCATGTGCAAGCATCCAATCAGGAAAGAGAAAAGAGTTCCAAGCACAAGAGGTGGAGAAAGGAGTTAGCCAGCAGCCGACCTCTGATTGGTCGAGGGCTGGAACACTAACCAATTGCACCCTTCCCCCACTTACAACAAACAATCCTACTGAATTTTTATTTAAATGTGATTCTTTGAAAAGAAACAAAAAAGAAAAGGGCAGAGCTAAATAACAGCTGCAATCTTTTATATTCAGTTGCATCAAATAGTGGTGTTTTATGAAAATATTTAAATGTCCTCCTCCATTCCACTTGTTCAGTGTTCATGAGTGCACAAAGGCACTTTGTGTAGTGTCTTTAAAGAGTACATTATAGGAAGATTATCATGTTTTATATTCTTGTCTCAGACTAGATCTAAGAAAAGGCTCATTTAAATCTGTCTGTAACACTCATGAGCATCCACACAGCTTGTCTCAGAAAAGCTAGTTTTATATAATGTGGTAAAACCTTTTTTACTTCAAAATATAAACAGAGAGAGTGCCGTTTTAAAATCTGTGCTGGCTCAAATTGAGACATTTTCCCCTCATTCTCTTCATCACAACTTTGCTTTCATATTCTCTTGATCCTCATTGTCAAGGGAGTGAAGGCAATTTGCTTTTTTCCTTCCCTATTCTTCTTTTTGTTACTGCATTAAAGGTTTGGATTACATCATCAAGAGCGCTGAGAGGCTTGATCCTTGGTGTTCATCATCATCATTATATTCAAATACACATTTTTAATTAATCTTTTTATAGCATGACTTCTTGTCTGAGCCCTCATCCCTGTTATGCTCCCCATCCCCTTCTTTCACTTAAAATATAGAAAAGACTAAATACAATAGAAAGACAGACATATTCTCTAATCAACAACAGTTCATTTGAAATCCTAAATATAGTATTAAACTCAAATTACTGAACAAGGTGAACTGCCTTTAGAGAAACCTACTAATAACCTGACTGACATTTGCCCGAAAGACTGAAAAATAAATAGCCTAAACGCTTTAATTAGCTACTTGACTTGCAATTATTTACAACATGAAATCAAAATTGACCCCATTCGCTTTCTTAATATAAGTTCCTTGTATTATTGTGAAAATTTTATCAGTTCATATTTTTCTGTCTGTCTTTATTGCAAATCTTAATCAAAATTAAGTAGCTTGCTCTTCCGCTGAAGTTTCAAGGTTCGATTGATAATTTTAACTTCAATATTATGTTGATTATCGTTTTAATCTATGTAAAATGGGAACATTTCATGTTAAATTTATTGACTCTTCAGGGTTATTTGCTTTAGACACAAGATTAAAAACCCTTACTTTTGACACCAATGATTCAATTCTAGTTTTTGAGCCGTTCAGACATGTGATTCTGAATCGTGTGTGACCGGAAAGTGACAGGTAATTTAAAAGTTGGTTACTTCTTTCACTGAGAAATGTCTTGTGTTGTGATGTTTCCATTACTATGGAAATATAATTATTTTAAACATGCTTGGCATGTCTCTGCCTATATTGTGTCTGATAAGTGGCTTATTGACAGAGTAATGCAATAAATGAAGGTAAAATTCTGTGATGCATTTTGATTATGCACACACACATAAACACATACAGCTGTCTCTCAATGGTCAGGCTTTTAATAGAAGACACAGTTGCTCAGGATCCTGTTATGCTGCTAGGGGCGAGGCAGCTCTAGTGTCCAAAAGCCAAAATGGATCATCATTCCTTCCCCTCCACATCTCTGTATTCCCCTGTGCTACACTGGCCTTTACCTTCAACATGGAGGAAAGCTCTTCCACAGGGATCACAGACTACAAGCATGAAGTCTTGTACATATATGGACAACAATGAAAGCTAGCAGAAATTCTAGGCTTGCTCAGTGCCCTTTCTCAAAACTATTTAACTACCTCATGCACCATTGCGATAAGCACACAGACAAAACAGCCAATTCAACATCCAAATGTTGTTCCAATTTAAACCATACACTAAAGATGTTTTTGGAACTATAATATTTTGTTAAAATAAAATAGAAATAAAATCTAAATCACTGTTAACCTGTTTTTAAAAGTTAACTTCTATATATGCACACTAAACATAAAATAGGGTCAATTAACAAGAAACTATCCAAGGCTGGCTGATATGTATCCAAAATGAACAGATACAAACAAATGTTTAAAATAGATCTCTAAAATTGGCAGATAATATGGGTACCAAAATATTGTATATCTCTAATCCAAACAGAACTTATACTGAGCTTGAGCAATGATTAAAAATAAAGTTATCTTTTAATAAGCAGGGTTTCGTTCCCAATTGTGTGTGGCAATCCACCAGCTGGAACCACTGTTTAGAGCAAGCAATGATTCTGTCCAACAGAAGTTGAAATCTTACACATCTTACAGTACACTGTGATCCCAAAACCATTAAAGTGTTTAGGTCTCATGTAAAATATGATCCCCAAACAGAAGCAAACACACAGTGGAATGTAAGGGCGAAAGGGTCGAGGGTGGCACGAACAGCCCACTGCTATGGGCACAAGTGAGGTGTGAACTGATTTAGATAACAGAAGCATTTCAGCACGGAGCCAACTGGACCCAAAACACTGAGGACATGTTGAGAGCCAGGAATACACACACTTAGAGCCACACACACCCACGTCAGACTGCCACAACCACAGAGACACACAGGCATCTCCAAAGCAAACCTTGCTGGGCACAAAATAAAGATCTGTTCTTGATTTCTGAGAGCTGATGTCATTTTCCCCACAGTGTTTAGTGGTGGACTGGATTGTTGGTTGAGCCACAAAAAAACGTGAATGGAAAATGTTTGCTAACGGCTCGAGCATGTCATTTAACAGTGATGTTTTTGTGGGTGTTTTTAAACCTGAATGGATGTGTTATGTTCATTTTATTAGTGTTTAATGATTTGAGGTACACTAAATGAAGGAAAATTTGATGCAAATAAGCTTACAGTAAATTCCATGGACAAATGCACTGGGAAACGGCGAGTCGAGCATGGAGGTCTACAGCTGCAGGGAGAAAGCAAAAAATGACCTCACTAATTTTGGCTGAAAGAAACTCTGCAATGTAATTAGAGGGCAATTCAGCATGACTGGAGGGAATCTGCTTTTTTAAGAATATTTTAGTTACTGCTGCGACAACAGGCTCAACATGAGAGACACACGTGAGTGGGGAAAATAAAAAAGAACAAGGAAGAGACAATACAAGACAAAGTGAGGAAGAGAGACGCAGGTTGGATATCTAAAAACACGAAGATGAAGAGCGAGATAGAGACGGCATGTTGGTAAACGGTAATTTGAGGATTTTTAGTTTTCTAATGTGAGTGGCATTTGCCAAAGCAAATTGCATCACCACCATGTCAAGGTCTTCCTTAAATGCTAAAGTTAATTTTTTAGTCCGTTACTATGTTGTTGCTAGTATGTTCAGATCAAATTCATAACCCCAGTCTCTATCATGGTCCTTAGATATGATTGCTTGGGTGCTCCTTTTAATTTCCATAATATGTTTTGATACGTTGACCAATTTAACTTGACACATCACATCTTCCTTCAACAAACCGGATTTCAGTAATAACTCATAAATCATAATTTTGACTGCACTTTGTGTTAGGGAAGAATAGCTGTACAGTTGCCAGGCTTTACAAGTTGTCTATGTAGAGGCATTTACGACTCTGTGACTGGAGACTGACAGCTCTAAAAAGATCAAAACCAACATTTCCTGCTCCTGGCAGCCCAGAAGGATTCACTCTGAGGCTGAGTCACCTGTGCAGTGTTACAGTTACGCTCCTGTTCCCTAGGCTACAAACTTCCCATCCTTTAAACGGGTCAGGAAGCATGCGTGAATCTGTTCAGGTATTAGGCAAGGACTGAGCGTAGAAGATCTGACATCACTATGAGTAACGAGGGAATTCTGGAATCTCTCTCCCAACTGGAAACATGAGCCATCCTGCTGACTAAAGCGGATGTTATCTAAGTAAAAAGAGAATTAATATGTCAATCAAACTCAGGCAGAGACATTCACCAACTGCTGTAGAAAAGAGACATGGTGAGGTAAATATTACCTTTGCAAGGTCGTTTTTTTTTAATGCACGTTACCAAAAGAGGAAACTGATAAGGAAAGTCAGATAAGATTAATTTTTGAAGAGCCCCCATAAACTACTATTCAGCAACAATTGTTCTCACAGTTCTCAACTGATTTACTGATATCGGCTTGTTTCAGCTGTAATTCGAGTGAATCTGAGTGGCTGTGCCCTACAGATGAACCTCATTTGTGTAACCACTCACTTAAAGATTTGACCTCTTTAGGTGTTAGATATATGTACACGCTAACTATATAATTCCCAATGGTTTTTCCTGACAGCTTTTACTGCATTTGACAGAGTCACACCTCTCACTTAACTCACCTCAGCGACTGCGATAAAGACACCCCAGAGGATCCAAGCCTTTAGCCTGATAACCTTTCACACTGCCTCCATCCATACTACCACAAAGCTCTATCGGTGAGAGACAGCTGGTTATAAAGGGTCTTGAACAGCCTTCTCTTCTCAATTTGTGGCAACGCACAACACAGCTGTTTCCCCTCCGTCCACAGCAGGCCAGGATGACCTCTCAACACAACATCATTAGGCAGAGCTGGTATTGTACTAAACATCCCACAGCAAGACCAGGATACAACTAACACTGAATGAGCCCTGAGGATATTATCATCATTCATCTCCCATTTATAAAGTCAGCCAATATATGAATCCCTAAAGAGATGTAAACACAGTTTACCTCTGTGCCACTTCTCACACTCAAAGTTTATATCAATTTAAATAAATACATTTATGCATTTAGCAGATGTTTTTTTTCCAAAGCGACTTACATTACAATTTTCTCCTAACGTGTTCTCTGGGATTTGAACCCCCAACCTTGCACTTGCTAACGAAGCTACAGGAACACTTATTATATATAAAATATATGTAATATATATGTGTTCCTGTAGCTCAACTGGTAGAGCACTGCGCTAGCAAGCAAGCAAGCGCATGGTTGGGGGTTCGATTCCCCGGGAACACATGATATGTAAAAATTGATAGCCTGAATGCACTGTAAATCGCTTTGGATAAAAGCGTCTGCTAAATGCATAAATTTATTTAAAAATGTATATATATAATATATATATAATTGGTGATATTCATTTCATGCCTAGGAGACATATTTCCTATGAGAAAGACTTAGGAGACAAAAGGACACAAATGCAATACCAATACAAAAGAAAAATTGGAGTGACTAAATAGCCAAACAATTTATACTGATTAATTGGCCTGCCCCTAATATCAATTTATCATTGGTAGAAAAACTTGCCAAAGTGATGTAAACTAATAACAATTATCCCCATAAATGTGTCAGAACAGAAGCATGTTAGAGATGAAACAAGCAGAGAATAGGCTCGGCCCATTCCTCCATTTCTCATGTTGACTGTAATAAGATAATCAGATGAGAGCAAAAAGTCCATCTGTCTTTCGTGGGCCAGCAACAATGTGGGCATAAATACCCCAAATTTTTCCTCCATTTATCACTTTTAAAGTTCAAATCAGAGAAACCAGATTAGATCAGATCAGATCCCTGGAGTTTGGCTGAATGTCACAGGCGATTAGGACACAAGAGCAGCACAGCACTGCTCAGACAGATGTATCTGACCCCAGAGACCTGGGTGATCTGTCACTTACATGACCAGTGATTTACCGTTTCCCCCGGAGAAAGCTCTTCACTACCAGCTGCACTTTTGAGCAAGGACACTGTGGTGGCAGAGGTCACTTTAAAATCTCATAATGGCCTGATCAGCTCCTAATTACAACCATGCCAACCCTGTATCTGTCAGACTCATCTCAGGAATCCATGACCCTGGTGTCCTTTAAATGGACTCTGACCCTGTGGCCTGCCTCAGGCCTGACAAAGTGAAGCTGAGAAATGTCACTCACACATTCCAAACACTAAAAACACATGCACACTCACACCTGACACAATTACAGTCTGCCACACAAAGCACACCAACACACAGAAGCATATATCTGTGTGTGGACACAGTGTGTGATCACAGAGATGGTTTGAGTGTCAGCCCAGTGTGTTGTTTTTACCTTCTTCCACAGCAGCTACCAGTTCCGCTTTCCCACAGTCTCTCTCCCTCACACACACACACACACAAAAACAAAAGAACAACAAACAACTAATAACTACGTTTACAAAAACTAGAGCACAACACAAACATATCCTCCAAACACACACAGACAGAGGTCACGTATTAACCCAGTTTGACCAATAAATAAGCCAGAACTGTCAGTGAGTTAATGGATCACAGATAGAGAGAGAGAGAGAGAGAGAGAGAGAGAGATAGTTTTCCTGCACAAGTATGCAGACAATATGACGAACTGTTGACATTCATTTCAAGGATGTACGATGTATCATTTCATATCAGCTATTTATTTTCAGATATTTTCTATCTGTATTATTTGATATTGGATATTTAATTGTTGATGCTCATTTCCCCTTTGTTTACATTCAAATGACATTTGCTATCATCTAACTCTCATTTAAAGGTAATCTTCAAAAAACACTAATAATTTATAACTAATTAAATGCCCATTAAATGCCTAAAGATGAATGCCCGTTTTTGTACATATTAATCTTGTGATGCCTAAATTAATTTGCAGAAAAAAAAATATTTAGACAAAATAATATAAAGAAAAATATACTTTGTTAAATTAATGAATATCATTTGCCAATTATCAGCTTTATAAATAAATATCAGCCAGTTTTTATTTTTTATTATTTTTTTTTATTTTTTTTTTCAGAAAATGACATTCAGCACACGCACAAACCCAACACAATCCCACAACTGAGCTCAAAAAAGCAAACCCACAGACATCCACTGTTTTAATGCATATAACAAAAGTCCTGATGGGAAAATGCTTGGAGTTTATCTGTGTTTAATTGCCCAAAAACTGAACTCAATCACCCTACACTCACACGATTCTCACAGATCACATATAAACAACCATTATGTCATACTAGGTAATCAGTCCAGTCCCAGCACGCTCAAATTAGACTCGCTAGACACTCACATTCTTCATAAATGAATGATGAAATGAGAGAACATGAGTTATACATGAGCCTTACTGTTACGGCCATTACAGTTGAAGATAAAAAGACAAAAAAAAGATAAGTAAATAAAAAATACAAAAACTAATATAAAGCCAGGGTTCAACACAGTCAACACAAACTAACTGCAGAAAGCTGAGACTAATCCAATAGTCTCTAGATTACTGGATCTCTGTTACAGGTTGCTTAACTTACCAGGACAAGTGTTTTCCAGGAGCAGGATGAAACTCTCAAGCTGTCGAGACTTCTGAAGAGCGGAGCTCAGCAGAGAGTCGGCACTCCAGCGAATGTGTGTGAGAGTCTGTGTGTGTGTGTGAGTGTGACTGACACGACAACTCAAATACTTCTCCTCCTCCTCCTCCCACTTCCCTACATGGCTCCTCCCAGCCAATTCTATCAGGAAGAGCTGGGCTGGAGAAATACAAGCAGGAAGAACAACTCTTCCCCATGGACACATGACCAAATGAATTCATTCAGGCACCACAGAATGTGTTTGTGCCTTATTAACTCCACAAATCCTTTGCCTATTCTTGGACTCGAGGGTTTCCGATTGGAGCTGCTGCTTCCGATCGGAGTTCACCTCCTGGATATTTGTGGCGTTCATTTCCCAAAACAGCTCTCAATAATATTTTCCAGCATTCCACCTCAGACTACAGGAGGAAGTGCTCAGACTATAAGAGTCAGCTTCATCAAAGTAAAAGGAGCGCTGAAGTGGTGGCCATAAGGAAATCCCGTCATTTAGTTGGACAATTTCAGGAAGATTGCCAAGGAATTACCTGAAACTGCTGAAGACAATCATCTCGTATGACTGTTTCTGTTCTGGGAAGCAGACCACAAAGATGAATTTGTGATTTCTTGGATCTCAGAATATGAGTCTGGATTCAGCATCACCCTCAAAACACAAGTTCATCCCGTAAAATCCTGTAAAAGTGGACTGGATCCAGCTCAAAGTGACAGAAATAAATGAAAGTTATGAAACAACACTTCAGTTTCACTGACACGCATGTATAACTCATTTGGGGACTCCACCTCTCCTTTTTAAGTAAGATTAACTAGATTATTTAAGGAGTGGTTGGGTGAAGTCTGGTTTGGCAGACCACTTTTGTATGAAGGTGAATGTTCTGCAGAAAACAGATAACATCTGCCATTAAGATGCATTACAAATAAACAAGTCCGACCCAAACAACTCCTCCTTTTCGGGTCTATTCATTCAGTCAAGTGCAGGTGTGGATTCTTACCCCATTCCTCTCCATTTGGCTGCCTTTGAAACTCACACCCTCATGCCAAAGGGTCATACCTGAATCCCACCGTAATCACAATACCCACAGACCGTCTGCCTGTGGCTACCGTAAAAGATCTCCATGGGAATGGCTGAAGCTCTGTCTGCGTTGAGGAAAGTTCATCAGGCAGATGCTACCAAAGCTGTGAAATAGGGGCATGAATGATGGAATCTCAGGAATCAATTTGCCTAATTTACTTGATGCAATTAAACTGATGATTAATTTACTTAGCAATGTATGAAAACACTGTCTATACAGGGATCTGAAGTGAAAACGCACATTGAGTTGCATGTCATTTTTGCAACGTGTGCACCCAGATCGAGAAAATGAAGCAACATTTCACTGTCAGTAAACAATGATTAAATTCACTGTAAACACAGTGATAGTGTGATAGAGATCTTAACAACAAGCACTATCAGTGCTTAATATGAAGGATTTTTTTCTGCTTTCCCAGGCCAAAACCTGCCCTGCTAACATTTACACTGCACACCACCCTCATTCCCCCAGTATATAATACATATATTTTATATACTTCATGTATCATAACTTATAATTAATAAATTGAGTTTATAATGTATTTTTTAATTAAATGTATATGTATATTTTGTATTAAATGTGTGTATATATAAATATATGTATATATATATATATATATATATATATATATATATATATATATATATGTGTGTGTGTGTGTGTGTGTGTGTGTGTGTGTGTGTGTGTGTGTGTATAACAAAATATAATTTATTATAATCAAAAATTTCATCAGTAAAACTACTAGACTTTTCTTAGATACTTAGACAAAATTAAGAGTAAATACATTTACACACACAAAAAAAAAAACAACCTCAAATGCATTTAAACAGTGGACTGTTTCTATTAACACTCAATAATCAAACTGTTTAAGTATATATATATTCACTATATAGATTTAAAAGTAGAGTATGTATTCAGTGCCCTGCGCATTAACATCAACAAATCACCTTTAGTTTGAACTACTATGAGATTGTTGACATGGGCTACACTAGTTACAATGATATCTAATTATTGTTTGAATGCAGTTTCATTACCATCATCAAGAGCTGATGACCACAGAGTACTTCTCATGTCTGCCATCAGATTTCCTTTTCTATTTTAATCTCTTCAAACTCTGTGGAGGGAGAAGACCTCTGATCCTTCACCTTAACATCGTAACTTCATCCCTGCCCAAGTGAATGTTTATGGTGAAGCTGCTCATGTTGCAGGATCAACGTTAATGTTAAAGAACCTGGCTGCCCTGTGTGACACACTGGTAATGCTGTCAGCACTGATCTGTCTGGGTGCTCATCTGAGCTGCTGAAGAATGGCAGTGTCTTTGAGAGAGAGAGGATTATGGAGCAGTGCAGGATTACTACTACTGCCCATCTTTCATTCTGAAGATCACAGACCACGCTGCAGGCTCTGAGCGAGACACACACACACACACACACACACACCCCTCTGTGAACGTGCACGTACACATAAACATGATCTACTGATTAATCAAACAGTGATGAAAATGACTGTTTGCTACGATGAGCTCATCCATCATAACAAGCTGTTTACATACTTTACAGTTGCATTTAAATAAATGGTTCAGATTTCCATGCGGGTTACATTTCTTATCAGAAGATAGAAGAGAGATGGACGCCAATCCAATTCCCTCTGAATTCAAAAGTGCTGTTATAAGGAAAGAATCTCTTTTGTTGTTTTTTTGCACAAAATTCTACAGTATGGATCTACCCAGCTAACATCAATTTGGTAACATTCCAATTAAGTAATTTATTATTAAAAGTAATCACAAAACATTGAACAACTAAAATATTTCAGAAAATTGAATGTTCCATTAACGTTACTGGAAGAAAGTTTGTTCATAACATTAAGGGGAAGCTTGCCAGAACATTTGCAGAAGTTCTGAGGATGTTCCCTGTTTGCTGGGTGAACAACCTCTCAAGGGGCGGAGCATCTAAACTGCGTTTTCAGAGTTTTCAGCAGAATTCTGTCTGGAGATTATGTGTAGGGGCCTGGTTACAAGTGGGTGGCACTGAAAAGATTGTTTGAAATTGAGCCTGCTTCAACATGTGCACAACCACCCACCCACCCACACACACACAAACTGAAACAGTTTGCTAAAAAAGGCCAGGCAGGTCAACACAGCAGATTTGGAGGCATTGCACAAAAACAAGTGCACCTGAGCCAATCAATGCATGGAGAAAGAGGGAGATCAGGGGTGAGTGCACTCTCAGTCGCAGTGTCATACTGGGGAGGAGGCCAGATTCAATCTGTCACATGCTGGAAGGAAACATGGCCCTCTGGGTAGGGTGGAGGGCTGGCTGGACTAGTGCTGTTTATCTTGGGAGGGCAGGTTCTAGGGAGAGGCTTGAAAGAGCCAACTCACATTCCTCAGGAAAATTTAAAAAATGGAGATTTAGAAGTGTGCATAAGGAAAAGAGAAAAGCTTGGTCTCTTTCAAAAGTGTGGAAGCTGTATTCAGTTAAAGCAAGTGGGTGGTTGATGTGGCAAACTTCTTATGGGTCAAAAAGCATAATCCAGAGATAAAAATAAGACTAGACTTATTAGTTGAGTGTGCCAGAATTTCATATTTCTAGAATATCAGTGCTCATATTATGTAACTGTCATGATGTTCGCCTCTGCATAAAATATTTACATTTATTAATTTAGCAGACGCTTTTATCCAGGTTGATTTACAAATGAGGAACATCTAAAGCACTTTGTTATAAAAGTCAACAGAACAGTAATCAGGTATACGTTAGAAATTCAGCCTAAAATATACAAACATTTGTTGATTAGCAATTTTTTAAGTCATAATAAACTTAATACAGGGGCTGGTTAAATAGACGTTGTGTCAGTATAATAAAGAAGTTTCAAACTCCGTTAGAAATGTTTGCTCATTGCAGAGGAAAAATTGTTTAGGACATTGGTTCAAGATGTCTATATTCTATGGAAAGCCCATATCTGATTTACAGTAAGATAAAATATAAACAGAAATTTTAACTTAATATTTTTCAGTATTATTATACCAAAAAGACAATTCTAGCTGATTTCAATTAAGCCACAGATGTATATGTGTATGTGTTTATGTGTGTTTATGTCCCATTATCAACCCATCAGCTACTGAGAAATCACACAATAAACAAGACATATTATACACTGATGCCCATTCCAACATTTCACTGATTTTTTTTTCTTTCTAAATAAATCATTATTATCATTTGTAATTCATTCTTTAAAAACTATCAAACATTTTAGAGTTTTAGGAAAGTTTGAGATCACTCAATGTATCAGATTCTCTCTCTAATCTTCTCCAGTCCGCTGAGCGCAGGATCATTTTATCCACTGGAGCCTTGAGGCTGTCAAATATCACAGAGAGAGACTGTGGTGCTTCACATGGTTTGCAGACTAACTGGCTTAGGACTTAGTGGCTAGTCTGTGGTTGAGGGTATGTGTGTGTATGGTTTGAGAAAACAGACTTTGCTCTGGAGGAGGCAGAGAATATGCAGACTACAGCTTAATCATTACTAAACAGCAACAGTCCCCCCGTTGTCTATCTCTGCTGATAGACCTCCACTTGCCTCTGACAGTCCCAAATCGGAATTTGGCTTGCGGCACATACTGAAAATTCAGGAGATGAGTAAAGTCATGACATGGACTCAGATTGTGTTTCGACATCCAGACTGCTCTCACATTTCACAACACTGTGAAGAATGATTTCCACAAAACTGACATGAGGACTAATACTCAAGAGTGCACAATCTTTTTGCCATGTGGCTTGCTGTGGGTCGTTACTCTATTTAAATACATCTCAGGCCTGTTTAGACTTCATTTTCCACATCTAGCATAAAATTGAGCACACAAGCTCTTCAAAGTATATGCATTCCTGGTGTACACACTAAGGAAGGAAAATGCAGACAGAAATGTGATTAAAAAAACATATATAAGAAAAAAAAAAACGAATTGTGATAATTGTCATAAAAATTTTATTTAGTGTATAAAGTAATGTTTTATGCCTTAATTTGATTACCCGTCATTTTTGATAATTAATTTGTATTACATCATAATCCAGAAAAATTAAAACAGACAAACAGAATTTCTGAAAAGAAAATAAAAAACATTAAATACAGCAGTATTGTAGTAATATAGTATTATTGTTCATTAAAAAAAATATAATAATAATTAAATGATTATAAAAATGTAATTAAATCATTAAAATTAGAAACATGGAATTTGGGGAAAATAAAGCAGAATTTAGTGAAAACTAAAATAGGGCCTTAATGTTATTTGTGATAAGCTTTTAATAAATTGTTATAAATTTAAATTGTACACAAACAGTAAAAAAAAAAACTAATTCACTGTAAATTGTAAAAAAAAAAAAAAAAAAAACAGAATTCGGGGGAAAAAAACTAATGGAAAAAAACCCCATAATTTAATAACTGTCTACGACCCACCTATACCTTTAAAATAAATATCCCATCATCAAATGAATGAGGATAAAAAACACATGAAAATACACTAAAACATTAAATGAACTTGATGCTTTATATTAATATTTCTAATGAAGGATAACATCTAAAATGAAAACTTCAGTCATTATACCACAAAGAAAAGGGGCACAGGTGCCAGAACACATAGACATGACATAGAATGGCTGGTAATGTTTGTTTGAATACTTCAGGCCTTATCGTGTACAGAAAGGTCAATGAGATGCAATCCCTATTTAGACAGACACTGAATGATAATGCTCAGGCTATCAACTAACAGGGAATTTAAAAAAACATACCCTAATCCCTATTCAGTTTCCTTAGCAGTGGAATCAGGTCAGAACAACATAAAAAGTAGTATATGTGTGCAAAGTAAAACAAAACTGCCAAACTGTCTTGTTATATGATCCGTTTCACTTGGATTGGTGACTAAAGATTTCATATATGGGCAGACATCCAAAATCACAGGGTTTTTTTTTTTAAGCATTAGAGGAATCTTGTATTTTAGCAGCCAAATAACCACACACTTATTAGTCTACTTTCCTGGATTGCATCAAAAAATTCTCCCACTGAGAGCTGGGATTCAATTACATGGGAAACTGTGTGAAAGGTTAAAGGGGGAAAAAAAACATCTCAATCTCAAACTTACTTATTAACAAAATACCCTCGATCCAGCCTCTTAAATGTAAAAATAGAGCAAAAGAAACAGTGCCTTAGATAGGAAGCACCTGTCACTTAACACTTCTGTTCAGCTATTTAGTTTCTTCAGTGAGCAGTGCTGCAGTCAAGGAAAAATCACTCACAGAGCATATGTGCGGGAAACCTTCACTCCAGGACTTGCCCTTGTGCTCTACTTAACAAGACTGCACATTCATTTTCACCCTGTAGTAAAAGTGCCTATCACCCAGAAGAACGGATTAGAGATGGGCAGGCTGATTCACTGCCGCGAATCGGTTCTTTCGAACAGTTCATTTTCAAAACAAATGATTCAGGGAATTACGTCATCACGCAGTGGCAAAATAACGTTATCAAAATGCATACTATCAATGTGTCATTTAGTTCATAAAAACACAGCTATCAAGAACACATATATCATCTGCGTTTACTCTGAACAATACAAAAAATCATTTACATCACCCCGAATCCTTCAGACCATCCGTGAACCGCTTTAAAAGACTCGCTAACACAAAATTCCTTTGATAACGTACACTTATAAAGGCATTACAAATCACATGATCTAACTGAATGTGCTCAGTAATCATTTTAAAAAACAACACGTGACTGATTACATTTCGATCGTCGTTTATTACTTCGACATTAAGTGAAATATATATTAAACTAGACTTTGAAAAATGATAATGTATTTTCAGCATTTACACAGATTCTGATGCTATCGTTATTGGTTTCAAATAATCCAAATTCATTCTACTATCATAAACTGTCATTGAGTCTTCATTTTTAGCACTCACCTGCAGCGTTTTCAAAGCAGACCAGGAACGGGTAAGAGTCAAACAAGATTGTACCGTATGAATTTAGTTAATAGCTAAAGTGTCTTTGAGACAAAAAGTGAGTGTAACTACATTTTCACGAGCCGATTGAATTTCTGCGGGGAATATACCATTATCAGACCATAACAAATGAGGTGGTAGTGTTATTGTGTTATTAAAAAAAATAGTACGTCAACGGTAACACATGCTTCAGTTTAACACCCAAACATATGTCTCTTAATAATATGTTCTTACAATAAAACAAAATACAGTTTAGGACAAGAAAGCGTGTTTGTGCGTTTGTACATGTGTGAACACCCCCAAAACTGCGAATAATAGTATGAGCCGAATCCCGCCATTGGTCGCTTCCCAGTTTGGAAAACGCAGGGAAGTTTCCAAGGTAACCGCCCCTCAATGTGTTACGTATTACGTAATTGTTTGGACTTCCGAAAAACTCAAGTACGTTCAAATTTAAATGTCGTACCTACTCAAACAGTAGTAACAGTATCTGAGTCAAAATCCATATTATAAACATCAAATCATTTGGTTTTGTTCTGACGAGAGAAGAAGAAGAGGAATAGTACTTTACAAAACAAACTAAAAGTGATTAATTTAAATTCAAGCCTCGATTATTTTTTTTGCAGCTCAGTAGGACAAGACCATATGGAGGACCAACCTTCAGAGATTTAAAATAAAACATAAATATGTAGATAGATAGATAGATAGATAGATAGAAAGATAGATAGATTAAAAAGCAGGAAAATAAATAAATAACTTGATAAAAACAAATATAGTTCATTTGTAATCAAATTTAACCCTACATTATTTTTTATCACTTTTTTCCTTTTTGTATTATATTATTTTATGTATTTTTTTTTACATTTATTTGTATTCTTTTTAACTTTTATTTACTTACTCTCTAATTTATTTTGATATTTATTTTGATATCTATTTTTAAATGTATTTATCAATGCATTTATTTATTTCCTGTATATGTATTTATTTATTCCCACATTTATTTATTTCCAGATTGTAGTTTGAGTTTGTAGTTTAGTTGTGTTAGCTAAACAGACTACAACATGTGTGGAGGCTCAGCCAGCTCCAGACAGGGGTGTTATTGGGGGATGGGGTTAATTCATTAACTGACACAGACTCACTAACAGTGTTAGCTCTCGTCTGCGTATACAATGGGGCTGCTGATAAACTAAAGTAGCAGAGGGTGAATTCAAAGGGATTTCATTAGACTTCCACTTTTTGTCCTCTTTATGTGCTATGAAGACACAATTGTGAAGACAAAGAATGCATTAATTTAATTAGTTTAAATAACCTCACTTAAATTTACAGATTTATATTTTTATTATATATATATATATTTATATATATATATGTGTGTGTGTGTGTGTGTGTGTGTGTGTGTGTGTGTGTGTGTGTGTGTGTGTGTGTGTGTGTGTGTGCATATTTATGGTTTAATATTTTATAAATTAGATTTTATGATGATGATTCAGCAATTAAATCACCAAATAAACAACAAACAAACAAACAAAGCAATACAGGCTCTGTAAGGGAATATATTGCACTAATCTCAGTTAAGATTAAAGATTTTATTTGTGTTTAATATTTTTAATATAAATAATGCATATTTTATATTGTAATATAAATCAGGATTCAAGCTAAGCAATACAGGCATTGTAGAGGAATATATTGCATCAAAGATTTTACACTGCTGCTAATTGAAGATGAGGATGAGTAGACAAGAGGTAATTAACGAGGAGATGCAGAGAATAAGAGCGAGGTTTTGAAAAAAAGCAGCAGTCTGATCTTTAAACCTCCATTACTCACTCCCACTCGGCGCTCTGAGAGGCCAAATGCAGTTTGAATCCATTGTTCAGCGCTCGGTTTAACTGTTAACCATGACAGAGGAAAACAGAGAGCTCTGAAACACAAAGACATCGTCCCCTGGGCCATGAACCTCAACCGTCAATCCTCTCTCCTTACAAACATTTCTCATTAAATACCAACCTACTGCTGATCTGTCTCTCTACTGAAATTAAACTATTGAAAAAGTGGAGTATATTAGTTCCACTTCCAAATCACTATCACTTGCATTTGAAGCATGTGGTTTGTATATGTTGACATGTAAACAAATGAGCCATGCCACCATTAATGTTATGTAAGCTTATTGCTTTATCTTTATCATTTAATTTTTATTTGTGAAGAGAAGTGAATTCTGTCCTCCTTGTAAAATCAGTTTTCCTGATTTAAATAAAGAATATGAGCAAATAATCTGTTTATATCTCTTCTTCCATTTTGAGTCCTCTCTCTGAAAATTATTTCCTTTTATTCATAACCCGTGGGCATGAAGCAATGACAATTAGTCTGCGGTAGTCAACTCTCCAAATGAATATTCCTGAGAAGCTTCTGAGAAAACCTGCCTGATGATGCTTAATATATGAGCTTTTTGAGAGCCAAGTTATTGTCTTTTTTCAGTGACTTCAGTTAACTGAGCCAGCACTTCATGTTCTGCTTAATCTAGGTCCAAAATCAACCATAATTATAGGAGAGGAAAAACACACCTTGACACACTCTCAAATCTTTTGTTGTTTTTATCAAGCCTGCACTTCCCACAGAGGACTGGTGAGGTGTTCAACATTCTCTCACGCAGATCTTGTCTCGTGTATATGTATGTTAAGTTTTTGTCAGGCTGAAACAACACTTGTTTATCTAATATCTCTTTATTCAAGGTTTTCCTTCATCTTAAACACATAATAATAATTCAATAATATCAACATCAATGGCTGTTGATACCCGACATGATCAAGTGTGTATATTCTGTTATCATTCTCATTCCACATAAAAGCATTTTTCTTCTTCCGCAGAACACAAAATCAGATATTTGGAAGAATTTGGGTTACCAAATAGTTTTGGATCACATATACATCAAGTGCATGAGGGTGGAATCTCAAAATACCTTCTTTTATGTCCACAGAAGAAAGAAAGTCATGCAGGTTTGAAACAACATGAGTAAATGATGACGGAATTCTCATTTTGGGAGAAATGTCACTTTAATGATAAATGATAATCTTAAAGGGGGGGTGAAATGCTCGTTTTCACTCAATATCCTGTTAATCTTGAGTACCTATAGAGTAGTACTGCATCCTTCATAACTCCAAAAAGTCTTTAGTTTTATTATATTCATAAGAGAAAGATAGTCTGTACCGATTTTTCCCGGAAAAACACGACCGGCTGGAGGCGTGACGTGTGGGCGGAGCTAAAGAATCACGAGTGCGCGTAAGCTTTTGCGTTGAGAGCTGGAAGCTGTGACACACCTTGAGGAAAAAACCATCATCCAAAACAAACCATGGCTAACAGTCAGATTCAGCGTATATTTATGATCCAGAATCAGATCCAGAGGCTGAAACTGAACGAGAGCAGCAGCAGCAACGACGTCTCTATGTGGTATGTACTGAAACTGTATATATTTGCTTAGCGGTTTTTATAAATAAAAATGATTTTATGATAAAGTTCCACTTTATGTCATCTTTTTTTTGTTTTTTTTTGTTTAAGCTGTACATTCGGAAAGTGCAGTTTGATGACAACATCGCATGTTGTTTACTTGATGTGCTTACACGCAGACAGCTAAGTTAACAAACAGAGATATTTGAAGCAGTTTTACTCACCGCCTGCGGCTCCAACACACGATCATGACCCTTTTTCGTTGGGACTGCATTATCCTTAAGAAATAAACGATACGCAAATCCGGCGTCAAACTGGGCCTTGTTTGTAAAACAAGCATCTTCGAAATGCAGGAAACAAATACAAACACTTGCACAACTCCGTTGATGCTCTGTAAAAATAAACTCCATCCACTGGTCCCTTAATGCAGTTTTTTTTTTTTCGGGGGGGGGGGGGGGGGGGGGGGGGGGTAATCTGTGCAGGGTTGTCTTGCCCTGGCAACCGAAAACACACTTCTTTTGTGACATTTCGCTCTCCCTCTGATCAGTGAATGTCTCTGCTCTGCTCTACGGGAGCACGCGCTCTTCCGGCAAACCGGAAGGAGTATTTTTGTTCCAAACGTACAAATTAATTTTTAGAAACTTTGTCCATGTTTAGCATGGGAATCCAACTCTTTAACAATGTAAAAAACTCAGTATGCATGAAATAGCATTTCACCCCCCTTTAATAAATATCTGCATGACTGCTCTTAATTATATATTGAAATATGAACACATTTTTTATGTCCTTATCATATTCTCAATGCACATCTAACAACTGCATCTCTTACTTCCATTGAGACAGGGGCTGACAGAATGCCAATCCAGGATGCTGCTATTCAGTCACCAATGACAGTTTCTCTCTCTCACACACACACACACACACACACACACACACACACTTCACAATTTAATTATCATATAAACAAATGCTGTTTTTCCCTTCCCCTCTCTGTCAACTAAGCACCCTGACTCAATCCCATTGGATGATGGACCCATGGGAAAGGATGCTGCTGGCGATGGAGAAGGATCTCTTATCTCTTACCTTTCATTATCCCACGGGTGAAAACAGAAAGAGAGTGGCAAGATGAAATAGGAAAGACAAGGCCAACAGCTTTGGATAACAGAAAACCACTGCAGAGACAGACAATGAGAAAACATCAGATGACAACCATGATTAGCGTGTGAGATGTTTCATAGATGATAAATCATTCCATATACTGGACCACAACCACGCAGAACCCATTACAGTTTCATAGATTTTAAAAGAATGAAAGTGCCTAGTGTGTGGTGCTTTGAGATACATTCCTCTGAAAATGTTTTGACTAAGCATAAGGTCACAGTCTGCTGACTTCCCATAAAGCTTACAAGAAAAAGAGCAGTGCATTGTCTTATCAGTGCGCAAACACTCCTTCGCTCTCACTTTATTTTAAGCAATAGTTCACCCAAAAATAAGCATGCTTTCATTATTTACTCATGATCATTCTTTCGAAACGTTTATGACTTTTTTCTTCCATGGAGATGATGTTAAACAGAATATTCAAGCTATTCTTTTTTATTATGAAAGTGAATGGTACTAAAAATACCCTTTTGTCAGAAATTCAGCATGAAAATTGCAGTGACAATGTTTCAGATATTACGGGCTGGCATATTGGTGCCTGTATATTTAATCAAGTGATATAATGTTAATATAGCTACTCAAAAATAAGATACGCGGAACACCATCATGCTAACACTAAAATAATACAATAAACATTAACTAAATATCATAAAATGCAACACATAACTCCCTATTGTACTACAGTATAATAATAAAAATAAGAAGAAACAAAATTAAATAAAACTTAATCATATGTTTCATGCTGAGACTTTTGTGAATGCCCTTATACTGTTTTCACCATTAATTATACGGTACAATTTTAACTAGCAAAATCCATAAATTTGATTACATATAACGCTAAACCATTCACAGTTTTTAACCCTATATGGTAAGTTAATGTACAGCTGATATTATTCAACATGTTTTTACTGTAGCATTTTTGGAATGTTCCTCAGAAGAAATAAAAAGACAACATGAGGGTGTGTATAAATGATGACAGATTTGTATTTATTTATTTTTATTTTTTGGGTGTACTGTCCCTTTAACTACTGTACCTGACTTCTGTTGTGTTTCTGTGGTCTCTGGTGTTCTCCTGTTCCCAGTGGAGTGAGTGCGTGAGTCCACCCAGCAGGACCATGACAGCAGAGACTAACACTGAATTAAACGAAAAACTCACTCGCATACAGATGCACCAGCTACTCTCTGTCAGGAATAGATACAGTGTAAACAAAGTCAAGGCTGCTTTATGCTCATGAGTATTTTTATACACTAGCTTGCACGTATACAAATCCAAACCACTATTGTGCAAGGTGTTTTGTTGTATAGGGTGTTAAGGCATGCTTGAACTACACATCTCAGAATGTGGGTACTGAAGAGTTTATTAAACTCCACTGCCTCTTGTCAGGATTGTTCATGTGAAATGTATAAGTGCATGAGGAAGTAGAAGTAGAAACAGGAAGAATTTGATGTTGATGTTCATACAGGATATAAACACTGTGAATGTAAATATGCAAAAGTGGTAGATTAATAAAAGATTATAACAAAGAAGAAAACAATGGATGATGATGATGATGATTACAGATCTTCATAAAAAAAAAATATTTTTCCAATTACCACATACCACCAAATCCAAATCCTCTTTCCTTTTCTTCATCTAGACAAGCAGCTGCTGTCCTTCTCATTGTGAATTGAAAGCCTGAGGAGAGATGGAGGAAGAGTGCGACTAGACGCCACAGGTCAAAGGTCGAGACTGCATGTGTCAGATTTCTATATGGCACATTAGTTAGACATATGTACATACCTACTAATAATATATATATATATATATATATATATATATATATATATATATATATATATATATATATATATATATATATATATATGCGCACACACACAATGCACAAATTCTTTTTAAAAGGTTCTGTACAGTCCAGTTTGGTCATATGTTTGTACATCTTTGCAATATTTTAAACAATATCAGACAAATGATGTGTTTGTGCCATATCAAGATAAATGAATAAATTACATAATATATTTGGATTTAATTATGCCTTCAGAAAGATATATTAAAAAAAAGATTAAAAAAGAGGAGACTAACTTTTCTTGAACACTTAATTCACTGATAATAACATTATGTATTATTTAGTTTTATATTTTGAATATATATATATATATATATATATATATATATATATATATATATATATATATATATATATATATATATATATTATACACATTACAACACAATAGGTTTACTTATTAATAATATGGTATCAACTAAAATTTAAGAAAAAGGTATATGGACATATTGTATATACACTATACAATATACACAAATATATAGCAAGGAGAAGATGCAGCAGTGTTATTTTAGTTTACTGTTGTTTTAAACAGTGCTTTATAAATAAAGTGACATTGACCTTACAGTCCAAAGGGTCATATTTGTATTGTTTCATTTCACCCCCATCCCCTGAGAGCCCCTTACAGTTTTGGTAAAGTTGGTAATACTTCACAGTAAATACATTTGGTAACACTTAACAATAGTAAAGTGAATTCAGGTTACAGTAAATTGGACATGTGAATTTGCACACAAGTATGTTCTTTTGAAGTAATTTTTTGGAAAGATCCTTTCTGTTGAGCCGTGTAAGTGTGTATGCAGTATGAGTGTTT
Organism: Carassius gibelio; assembly: GCF_023724105.1. NCBI lineage: Eukaryota > Metazoa > Chordata > Actinopteri > Cypriniformes > Cyprinidae > Carassius > Carassius gibelio. Next base: position 12,287,403 of record NC_068393.1, read on the forward strand.
GCTTTACAGAGTTGGGTTTAACATGTAAATATGGGACAGTGGGACCTGTTTAATAGTTTTCCACATACACACAAATCTGCCATTCAGTCATGCTGAAACAGGGCTACGTGTGTTGATGTCAAAACCTTTGGTTTCCTTCTTGTGTAAAGCTTTTACATGTACATACACTTCTGATGAAAAGAAAAATGATTTCCTTCTTCACCTAAAACAACAGCCAGAAAACCCCTGCACATGCAATACTTGCTCCACTTGTTTCAGATATCTATTCCACTGAAACTCCTCATGAAGCAAAAAAAAAAAAAATCTGACTCAATGTTCATTCCTTCCCAAGAAAGATCAGTATTTCATTCAATATGCACAAACGGAACATCATTTCTTAGAATAATCTTATTTCCTGCAGCTCAAATGTGCTAGCAACATCAAAATCAATAATTGCTTTTATCAAATACACAGATGAATGTTCAGTTACAAAAAATCCTGTTCATTTTCCAAAATGATGAATCAGTTATTTGTTTACGTGAGACTTGCTGTGACCTGATGATTGAATCAGTGAGATGTTAATTGTTGCATTCAGTTCAGATCAGTCAAAAACATTGCTATCTTACATTTGCTTATCTTTGTAAGATTTCGTAACATGTGAATAAATTTTTAGAAAACCAGTAAGCATGAAGGTTCACCCCTGAACTTGCCCCAAAAATAACCGTCAATGGATAATAAACAGATTGAAAGCATACAAATGAACTTAACGAATAAGAAGCCAATTTGCTTAAATGTAAAATAGTTACGAATTACCATGAGATCACCAGATATTAAGTAAAGGTAGTAAAAGAAAAACATCTGTTTACTCGTGTTTGGCAGTGAAAACTTGTTGGACTAGCAAATGATGCATTTTAATGCTTAAAAGATGAAATATTTTTATCAAGTCACCTTTATTTATATGGTACGTCATACAATGCAGATTGTGTCAAAGCAGTTTTACAGTGTTAAACAGGAAAAACTTGTGCTGATAATGCAAGAGGACAATAGAAAACAACCGGTTTATTAGTTAAAGTCAGTTCATTGTTGATTCAGTTGTCTCGTCATCCAGCTCAGCTCAGTTCTCTTCTGTGCAGCCAAGTCAATAATATTGCCAGAAATTGTGCATATCTCAGATATATCTCCTCTCGCCTTTATGGAATGTTTTAGTACACAGTACATCAGGATTATAAGATGATGAGGAAATGATTTGAATAAATATGCATGAATGAAATCTCTTTGGTATAATGTTGAACGTGTTGTCTATGTTCACGGTGGTTGTTTAGGGGGGAGGGGCACTGATGTTACACCCTGAAGCCTTAACCTCATTTGCCTCATTACGTCTCGTGCCAACAGATAATATGGAAAACTCTGAGCAAGGTAGCTCAGCCTGATAATCCTGTCACGAAGATAACACTGAAAGCTATTATTATCTACAAAGGTTTGGCACTGCCAGTTCGAATAGAGAAAAACAAACAGTGAGAAGCTCTAATTGGTGTGTAATGCAGGTCAGTGTCCCATCATCCATCAGGACCATCATGGAGTGCATCATATGACATCCCATTCACTACTCGGAAGCATAACCTCATTGAACAAGAAGCAGCAGAGGAAGAGATGGTCCAGATCAAACACAAAGCTGTAACCACACATGAAACGGGCGACAGAAAGAGCAGCCACTTTTAATGAAATGCAGTGGGAGAATGACCCATTTACCCAGCATGCCCCGGGGGTCTGAAAGGAAAAGACTGTGTTATGATGCCAGTATGCAAAGTAGGTTGGATGTGAATGGAAGAAGGAAAGGAAAAGTGAGAGAGGTGGCACAGTAAACCAGGACACTGGCACAAGAAGGTCTAGGTCAAAGCTGGCTTTATGTTATCTGCCCTTGGCCATAGGTTTGAGGGCAGGGCTTCATAGGTTCACCCACATATTTATGGCCATACAAGGGTTGGTGTAAAGAGAGTGAATAATTCATTATCTCTGAAGCAGTGCTCTTGCACATTTTGGCATGCGAAGGCATTTCCCCACAAGGCTGAATGAACCACAAACAGACAGAAAGCAATAAAGCATCTCTTTAAATTTAACGTCTGTGACAAAAATAAAAAGTTACATACAAAGTACACACACACACACACACACACACACATAAATGAAATTATTACAAATTATTGTTTTAAAATGTACAAACTTATCTGTAAACTGTAAATTAATGTCAAGTGCAAATGCAAAGCTTCAGTTTAAATTTGTACATGCAATTTATTTTTTTCTTTTGAAACACTTAATGTTAATATGTTGTTGTTCAGATTTATTTGTTTAAAATGATTTTTTTTTAGACACAATCCCATTCCCCTGCCTTTACCTAAATTACATTTTACATATTTTAATAAAAATGAAAACATTTTATTCTAAAACAAACAACAACAACAACTAAATATAAAAAAATGATTGATTAAACATCTCAACAATTAAAAAATAACAGACACTTTGTACGTTATGAGGACCACATGTCCCCACAAGTAATATTTTTACCTTTTTGGGTTATTTTTTAGTGCCATGTGGAAACAAGCTTATAATTCATACCGAATTAAGTTTTGTTTTATCAAAACGCAGTTTATCAAAACGCAGACAATTTAGTTTGAGGGGCTATAGGTTTAGGGTTAAGCGATAGAAAATGCAGTTTATACAGTATAAAAACCATTTCACAAGTTGCTGCACATCCAATCCTGATGGTTAACCCAAAGCTCAGTTTGAGATCCGAGTTCAACCTCCCCATTGCAGTACTACATAGATGATAACAGAACACATAAAACATGGAAAACCAAGTTGTGTATTTGTGTGTGTGTGCATGTGTGTGTTTCTTGAATACTCATTAGATTTATGAAATAACTGACATGCATATGTGCTTGCAGTGAAGTGGGCATCTCATGGTCTGCAGATAAACTATTAGTGAGCTGCATATGTTTGGATGTGGATGAATGGCATTGGGGACCAGACTTCAAGTTAACGGTCAAAGAGGTCATTATGCTTCATTCTTCCCCTCTGGCTTTTTGTTGCTTTGTGAAGGGGCAAGACAATGCAAGACGACAGGGGTGGGGAGGGAGAAGACAAATGGCATATGAGTTTCCTCTAGAGAGCAAAAAATGCAAAATCTGAGCATATAACAGGACTGAGCTGGAGGAAGGGGGCTTGGAGATAACAATGGGTTTAACGACAGAAGCAGGGGGTTGTGTACACTCAGTATAAGCTGTGTTTGGTTGGGGGTGGGCAGGGACACGTGCCACTCTTGGAGGGAGGGGACAGGATGGAATGGAACACAGCCAGTGGTGCATGATCCGGCCCTCTGCTTTGTTCTGCCAGCTGTTGGTGTCATAGTCAACACCTGAGGATCAGTGGACCCCAAGGGGACAGTCACCACCTAAATACTCACTTACACAGTTCTCTGCTATAGGGGTAGATTGATGTTGAAATAAAGAGGCTTTCAACTTAAAAAAGATCAGACATAAATGTTTTATTGAAGCTGCCCTACAGAAGATGTTTGGGACAAAATGAATACAATTCCTTTATTGAGCTACTGATTTCTGAAGGATCCTGTGACACTGAAAATTCAGCTTTGCTATCACAGGAATAAATAACAGTTTAAAATACATTCAAAAACAAATTTTAACCTGTATTAATAATAATATTGCATAGTATTACTTTTTAACTGTATTTTTGCATCTCTGGTGAGAATAAGAGACTTTCAAAAACATTAAAAAGTGTAAATTATTCCAAAACTTTGGTCGCTAGTGTACAAACAAAAATAAATTATTATTCATTATTATTTATTGGGCATGTAACTTGTAATTTTAAATTTCTAGCACAGCTGCCGATAGTGATGCTGAAGATGCTGAAGTGAAGATTTAAAACTGATAATTTATCTAGCATGAAAATAAAATTATATTAGAAATTTCAGAAGACAGGTCACAAGAAATGGACTTTGTTAGCAGATGGTTGTGTAAAACCAGAACTTTTTTTCCCTCCACTCTTTCTAGCGCTATTCAAACAAGATCACGATGTAATAACAGAGAAAACAAAGCATCATCTGGAGTTTTTTTACTTCACTAAATAATTACATGAATGTAGCATTTACTGTAGGCTCATAGGTTTTCATGCTGTTCGGCATAATAAACTATAAAAGTTGATAAATGACTGAAAATGTTTTATTATTATTGTTAAATGGAAAGAAAGAGAATAGATTAGGACTTGGTTAGTGGCAATTTTATACACAAAAAAAGATAAAAAGTAAAATAACATTTTCTATCAAGTGAAGGTATAATATAGAGTTTGCAGTCATAAAACCAAGAGTGTTCAGCCATGAATTCCCTCAGGAATTTCCAATGGGTGTTTAGAGCAGCAGTTTTGACTTACGAGTGAAATAAGGTCTGTTAACATTACTTGAAGAGACTTTAACATTTTACTGTAACATAAATTAGACAGATATACCACAAGTTAAAAGTAGTTTGTTTGTTAAAAATGTAAGATGCTAAATAACTACCAGAAGGATGTTAGTTTACTTGCCTGAAAAATCATCCCTTTTATTGCAACTCATAGCATCGGTAGGCCTATAACACATGTAACACTGCGTAATTTATGTTATAGAACAATATGTATCTTAAAGTAGTTCACCACAGACCTTTATTTACTCGGGAATAACTATATTTAAAACCCAGGATGTATTCTAGATGACATTTGGCGAATTAGACTTTGGCCTACAGATTGAACAGTTCAACTGAGGTACAGTTTGTGATGTTGTCAAGTTTTTGAATTCACATCACAAACAAATCCTGGTTTGTTTTAGACCCATGCAGTCTTTGAAGAAATGCTCGGTCAGAATTGCAGTTGATACCGTGTGAGGCTTACTGCTGCCATCTAGAGGCTTCTGATGCTTTTCACATGAGTAGAGTTTTTACTTCCTGTGAGTTTGTTTCGATCTTTAAGTCCATTTGAGGCCTGGTTTACAGTGTACTTGTTACACCTTTAGTTGGAGTTGCATCCAAAGACTGTCTCAACTTGTCCTGCATTTTTATTTATTTTTTGTTGGTGTTAGGAAAAAATGTGAAAGTAACAGTCTATATTCAAGGTTTTGACATCAACACAGCATGACTGAATGGCAGATGAAAACAGATCAAATTCAGGTCTATACACAAATACTTATGGTAAAATATATGCATTGAGTTGGTCATTTAGGTAAAATACAACTTACTGTAGTGTAATATTCTTAAATCTGAAAGGGATAGTTCACCCTAACATATACCCTAAAATATATAGCAAAATGTACAATGAGGTGTAAAGACACAAAACAATTGGTCTGTGCAAGAAACTGAACAGTATTTATATCGGTTTTTACCTTTGATTCACTGCAATGTCTGAACTGTCCTGAGCGCATTCGCGTCTTCTTCTTCAGTCAGCGAGTAATCTGTCTTCTTCTTGCTTTATGGCAGATCACAAACTTATAAAGGCATTAACCACCCCTTATCTCTCAAATGGACCACTGACATTCTACATTCTCAGTTAGAAGTGTCAAGATGCAGAGAAGATGCAGTGCACTCAGCACAGTTTAGACATCGCAGTGAATCAGAGGTAAACAACAATATAAATAATGTTCAGTTTCTTGCACAGACCGATTTTTTCATGTCTTTACACATCAGTGTCACATCAAATCATATTTTGTTCAACAGCATGTGAAGGATGATTTTGATATAGATTAACTTGTATTTAACATTCTTTCGAGGCATTGAGATATGAATTAATTCAGATGTGTGGCAACAAAAATGTTCAATAATAACTTGTTGCCACCTGCAGTTGTTAATCAGAAATTCTCACTTTTCCAAAACACTAATTGGTTACAGTAAAGCAGAGAGAACTGAGGATTTGAAGAAATCAACTTTAAGAAAACAGTTTAACCGTGTATGATTGACTGATCTTTCTTTAGATATATCTGACACTGGAATATTTGACAGCAGGCTTGTCCTTATTTGATCCTGACCTGGCTGAGCAGTGAAACATATTCCCACATGCAGACTCACTATAAAACTTCTGAGGCAGACTTTAGCTCAGGTTACATTGGGCTAAACCGATCAGGACTAGACATAAGCCGGATAACACCCCCCATCTCTCAGATGTTTACTTGCACAGTCTCTCCCACCAGATCTCTCTCTCTCTCTCTCTCCTTCCATTCTCCACCCACCCGAGTGTTTTCACGGTCAGTCAGTGTCAACAGCCCAAGCAGGGACATACGCATAAAACTGTGCACTTTTTTTCCCCCCTGTATTTTCTTATTTGTGATTTTGTCATCCTTATCGTCTTGTCTCAGGAAAACTGTGAGTACGATGAGGGAACTTTCTAGAAGCAGCAGGGTGAGAAAGATAGTAAGCATGGACTGAAAAACGGAAAGAATGTGCATACAGTATGTGCTCAATGCAATTTAAAAAAATACTTTAAATAGTTCAAAAGATGCAAAAAATTCTACAGCAAGAGAAAGAGCTACAGAGTATTCTTTAAGCTTTGATAGAAATTGATGAGTAGGCCAGCATTCAACAACATCGCAACACTGATAAGCATACAAGAGTTTAATGCATTTACATAATGACTTCTTTGCTTTTACTGGCTGTTGTTGTAGATGATCATTCTATCCGTATTTTTCCAGTAGAAACTCTTCTTCAAATAATGTTAATTTTAAAAAATAACAGCGTAAAGAACTATAGTCACATAAAAATATGTTGTAGAGCAAAATACAGCAGATAATTGACTTTTATAAACCATTTGGTAATTTGTTGAAAGTTAAGAGTCTATAGGGGTCATTGTGAACTATTGGTTTGGACTTCTGCAAGTTTCCATTTTAATTATTTTGTCTCTCTGTCGCTGCACATAGAGGGTGCAAAAAGGTTTTAGCTTTTCACAGATTAATAAAAAATGTTGTATGACAGCAAGTGTCCATTTGCTTTCTGAAAATTTATTAAATAAATTATAATTTTAACGCGTTTTTGTTCAACAAAACCCAAAATTTCCCAGAACTGTGCATCATAATCTCAGAATGTTTATTTTTTAAACCATGGATGGTGGAGATTTACTGTAAAATGCAGTGCCTCCAAAGCTCTCTCAAGCACCACCAGCTGTTCGTTTTCAGGCAGTATGTCAGATGGCCTAAAAACGCTCTGGTGGACACACGTTATTTGTTCATATATTGTCAAGCCTGTTTGTCCATACGAACGCGGGTATTTTAAAAACCGCATCTTTTTCTATGTGGTTAAGTGTCTCGTATGCATTTATGCAATATAACTTGCCAAACCAAAGGATTCCACACCATTTAGATACGTAGTTTGCGTAATTCATAGGCGGGGATTATGCTAATTGTGATTGAGCGTGTGCGCGCGCCCTATTTAAGAACGATTGGAATTCATTAACATTCACATTTAATCAAATCTGACTTTTACGAACTACGAAGTTTTTGTGAACCCGGAGGAGGATTTTCGTGAAGGTTTGTTTTACGCGTAAATTAATCAGAATTTACTTGCATATTGACGAATGTTTCAGAGATGAGGCCCATTAAAAGGATGACGTCCAGGTTGTCTTAAGAACATACCAGGTTCTATGCAGATCACATAAAAGTTAAAAATGTAGTTACACAACTATGTGCGTTATCTTCAACCTCAATCTGACAGGTGTTGTGGTCTTTCTGAGAGGTTTTGAACGTGTTTTCATTTTCTTTTGTGGACCAGATGCTCCACGTGACAGCAGGACGTATAGCGGGGCTTTTGTCCAGACGCGGAGGGGCTGCATTCAGCTCCAGCAGCAGCAGGATGGCCAGTCATGGGCATGGTAATGTTAAATGTTCCTTAAAAGAACAAAATAAAATGAGACATTATAATATATATATATATATATATATATATATATATATTATAAAACTATGATGATCAATGAGTGGGCATTACATCAGTGTCATATTTATTTATCAGTCCTTGTTTTCCTGCATTATTTTTTCCCTCATTAATCAATTGATCATTTCCTCCGGTTCCCAAAGTTGGGGTGACAGAACAGGCTGATATGTCTGTACCCCTGTACTGTGACCGACTGGACACTCCTCTGCCTGATAGACCATACAAGGACACCCTCAGTGCTGCAGACGAGAGCCTGAAGCAGAAGGAGAAAGGTCCCTGGAACAGCCTCTCTAAAGAAGAGAAACTTACCTGTTAGTACTGCTCCTGTGTATTTTATTCAGAATTCTTTATACTCAACATATAGAGTCCAAATTCAATGAGTAGTCAAATGTAAGCATTATGGCACTTTGATATTCTAGTGCTTGAAAGTTGACATTTATTTTCAGCAGATATTTACATTTAAAATCTACACTCTCTTAGGAGAAAATAGACATAAAATACTGACTTCTCGTATTGCACGAAAAGGTGTGTCCACATTAATGTCCAGTTAAGTGCTCTCTAAATTAAGGCTCTCCTCTTTAAAGCACCTACCTCTCAGTAGCATTAACAAGTACTGGTAAATCATGGTACGTGACATGGCTACATGTACCATTGTTTATTGTATAAGATCCAAAAATGAATTCTTATTTGGCCAACTTAAAAACAAATAAATACAAATTCAAAAGAACAAGCCCTGACATGTCCTTACCCAACAACTGGCCATTTGATGGAGGTTTTTATGAACAATAATTTTATCTGATAGGGCAAATAACAAGACAAAATCATGGGGAATCACTAAAATATTTTGCCATTTTTATCCACTGTGATCCTCAATGTCAGTGTACAGGATGATGTTCAATGAGACATATGCTGAGATGAAGAAACCAACTGGTGAGTGGAAGACTGTGTGGGGCGGCATCTTTTTCTTCATTGGGTTAACTGGCCTGGTTGTTCTCTGGCAAACGCATTATGGTAAGGGATCATCTTCTGGTTTTTAATTCCGTGATTTATGAAGTCTGAATTACAGTAAGTTACAGTCAATCTTTTGTGCTCAGTGTATCCCCCTCAACCTCCAACTTTTGATGACGAATGGCAGGCTATGCAGGTGAAGAGGATGCTGGACATGCGGGTGAACCCTGTGGAGGGTTTCTCAGCCAAATGGGACTATGAGAAGGGCCAGTGGAAATAGATGAAAAGAAATGCAGCTGAGTGTGACACGTTAAAGCCTTGCTACTTACTGGGCTTTCCCCTTTGTCAGTCTTCATGCATTACTATGCAGTTCTTATATGCAACATTTGAATATTATCCAATGGGCAACCTCATAAAATTTGAGCAAGGGAGAAAACGTCCAAAACAGTGTTTCCTCTTGGCTGACAGAAGTAAAACTTGAAAGAAAACACATCTTGTGTATCTTCGTATTCATTCAACAAAAGAAACCAACATAATAACCACAAGAGTAGATGTCTTGTGAATTGAAATGGGTTTTATTTAATTTAAACGATATCAGACATTTAAAAAAAAAAAGTCCCAAGACATAAAACAGTTAATTGAGGGGTGAAGCGGTTTAAATAAACCCAAAACCTTAAAAAAATAGTTTCACTTTTGTTCTATTGTTTAGGTTAATTTGTCTAAATACAAACACAATAAGAAACAAATACATTTCAAAAGAAATTATAATGGATTTTAAGGCCATAGGAAGGAACAATATGCGTTTTACACCAAATATCATAAATAATATTTTCAAATCCTCAGATGCTTTAAATATTTTCACTAAGCTATGATGAGCTAGTCTATTTGTCATTTAAGTTAACTAGTTTACATAGTGTAGTGGCAATGCTGGTACATTTCACTCTTAAGCATACGGTCACACACACACAAACTCTGCAACATGACAGACAGACTGACAAAGCATGCAAGCAGCAAATTTCGTAACACGGAATGTATTCTGTGAAATCAGTGTCTACAGAGCAGCAAAAAGTGTGTGAGGCTGATGATACACGAGGCAACTTTCTAAATTATGTTGCCATTAAAGGGCAGCCAGGAGAGACACAGGCCCCTCGACCGATTTAAAGTATCCAGATAGAAATTTGTTGTCCATTTTCAATGGGAAGTGCCCAAGCAACAATGCTCAAAAAGTTACCTGTGTATTGTCAACCTAAATGTTGGCAAATTAAATTTAATGACTCACCAACTATAATTTGTACATCACTGTTAAACACTTCACTCCCAATTTTGCAGTTTAAAAGAGCCCATTTATTCTTTTCAAACTTAAAGTCAACATAAAGCTTAATTTCAACCCATTTTACTTAATGTTATGTAGGCCTACTGAAAAAAAAAAACTTATTGCCGTTTGTTTTTATTATATTAACAGCATTAAATCATTTTGTAAACTATTGGCAGAATGCCAGAAAGGTTGTATTTAAGAAAAGAGAAAGCGAAGCACGTCATTATACATACAAAATTGAAGATTACAAAACGATTTCCCTGTTTGGAAGTATACAGACTGAAAATGGGTTACTATTTTGATGTTGACTAAGACAAAACACTGGGAATTGCATGTAATAGTTATTCGTGAGAGTGTGTAAGGGAGTAGGATATAAATCTTTATTCGATCCGCAGAACTCTACAGATGTCTCTTTTTCTAGGTTAGGCTTCAAAGGACGTTATTCTTAGGATTGGTATTTTGTGACTGACACAACAAAAGATGTCAGCTTCCCCACGAGATCTCCACCGGAGGCGGAAGCCTTCAAACACACACCTGTACCACCATCGCTTTCATCGCTTCTGTTTGAATCAACCCACGCGTCAATCATTACTACTCGGAAAAGGCGAGGGATATTCAACTTGACGTTCTATTTGAATTAATAATGGTTTGAAGCCAAAAGATAATTTCTCCACATCTCCGAGCGCTTTAACCAGTTTGACACGAGCCGAGCGTAAAGCAGCAGGGGCGCGCGCGGACTGACACTCGTGCTTAACCGCTCTGACAGCAAAGCGTTTAAATTTAAATGAGATTCGGCGGGAATCAGGAGATGGAGAAGACGGAGAGATTTATCCCAACTATTTTTGAGGTTTGCTTTCGAAAACATGATAAATTAGAATTTGAGGGGAAAAAATTCACCGAAGCCAAAATTTCAATGTCACAAATAATGAGTTGTCAAACACTAAGGTTTTTGTTTTTCCGCGGCAGCACCATGATGCTATCGGACCCAATATATGCCTGTCATCCTGGATTCAAAACATCATGGACCATTACACGGTAAGGATAAACTCAAATCCATGAATGCTTCAATATGTGTGTGGAAGTAACGTTTTCACTTGAAAATGTAAATGCTTAGGGACCAAAAAGTAAGATTAGCATTTTAACTTGGCTCTGTAAAGTTTAGTGTGCTGCAAGTTTTCTGCTTACTTACTGTATACCTCAAATTCCAAATGAAACAAAAACCCTGTGACTATTAGCTTGTCCCAACTGCTAGACCAGTATTCTAGTCGAATCCTCATTCCCAGGACCATACAAGACGCAGAGCGCTCTTGTGGCAATATGGTTTAATCTAATTACTTTCTGCTTAATGCGTTACATTTTCTGTGTACACAGTGAAAGATAGCCACACATACATCAGGAGTGACCTGCTTAACTTACTCCTTGTGTATGTGCGTCTCCTCTAGCTCTAGTTACAACAATCTCAAAGGTATAAAGAGTTTCATCTGAAGCTGAAGTTAGGTTTAATAAATCAAACATCAATGAACTGCAATGAACATACAAAACTTTCTTTCACAACAAAACAAATTTCTCATAACTGTTGGTCCTTTTGACAATTTAGATGCTTTCAAACCTGCCCACACAACCTGTAATTACACACATTTAATTCTCATCAAATTTACATGTGAAAAAGAACAGAACAATAATTGAGGGGAAAACCACACACACACACGTTTCAAATGTTCTCCACACCTTCCTCTAATGGTAGAGAGATTACAGAGGAAGCAGGCACTCAAATGTAGTGCCGGGCCCAAAAGGCACCTCTCGGGTTTCGAGCTGATATCTGGCACTCCAGACAGCAACAACATTCTTCAAAAAATGTCAGTGCTGATTTAATGACTGAACACTTCGGATTCAGTTCAGATTTAACTACTTCTCTCTCACTGGGTCATCAACTCAAGAATCACAAATGAGCTTAAATTAGATTTAAAGATAAAATGTTTGTATCCTTGCCAGTTTTGCCAGTCTCTTTGAAAGAATAATAAGGATACTTAAAAAGACTGTTTATAAAGCTGAAAATAATTATTTATAACAACAAAAACAATTATAATTACAGACACAAAGAATGAAGGTTTGGACAAGCGTTTTTCTTAGTCATTTTTCTCATTTCGTTAAACAGGGCGTAGCTTGATCCTAGTCCGCTAAAAGCAAAGCCCCTTCATGCAGTCTGGATCATGTGATATCACATCAGCAATGTGCTCCACTCAGTCAACAGTACACGGTGGGACGTGGGATGTAAACATCAAACTTCTTGGCAATAAAAGGGAAACAAATAAATCCAAAACAAATGTATTTAAGTTCCTTCATGTTAGCTGGAGGTCTAAACGAAGCAGTGGGTGTGTTTGGATCTGATCCTCACAGGCGTTTCTGTGCGATGAGTGACCCGACCACAACACCCGTGAGCAAGGTCACTCCCGCCAGCAACCACTTCTTGAAGTTTTCTTGTGATTTTCTGCTCTCTGCCGCTGCATCTTTTCCAAAGATCTCTGCAAAGCGTTCCTGCACAAAAAAAAAAAAAACCTCATAAACATACATGTGTATATAAAAGAGTTATATATATATATATATATATATATATATATATATGTGTGTGTGTTATATATATATATATATATATATATATATATATATATATATAGTTTATGTATATAAAACAACAACAATAATAATAAATAACATCACATTTTTTACTTGTCAACAGTCCATTACCACAGCCCCATGAGTAGTACAGCAAAGGTAACATTCAAGCTCTGTACCAAATATTGTTACAAGCTATTCACAGAGGAGGAAAATATTACTATGCTCAACTATCCAATAACACACAAGCTCATTTCAGCCAACCATTGAACTCCTTCAGTGCCCCTCCTCCAGGCCTTCTGATAATCCCGCCCTTCCTGTGACAAGTTTTTGTGCACAATAATGTGTTCATAGATGACCACCAGGGGGCGAGATTTACCATGCCTCTATCTAAAAAAGCAAATATGTCTTCAAAATACATGCGTTCATATCACCCTGACAATTTCTGTGAAGACACATTTTTTTCCTCTCAACATTTTCTCAGTAGGATCTTTGGATTCAGTCTCAATACAATTTGTTTCAACTGCACTGCATTTTTGTCTTAAATATTTGGTCCGAAAATATTCAGTGCACATAGCTGATTACAAACACACACACACCAGAAACCCACCCTTGTTTTCTACTCAAGAAGACTGATGTCATTCTCCAGTCTTTCCCTTTGCCCTAGTTATCTACGCAAGCTTGAAAATATGGGAAGAAGAATGTGGAGGACTAGATAAAACCATCCAATGCATTCAATACATGCACTGTCACAACACTTATCAGTCATTTATCAGTCTTCGTCTTTACAATGAAACAAAACTGGCGATGTATATATATAATACTGATATTTTAAGTCTGTGATACTACTATACAAATAAAAATGTGAGTGTGTGTGTGTGTGTGTGTGTATATATAAACACTTAAAAACAGCTTTCAGAGTAAAGCTTGTGTATGGCCAAGCAGAATAAATATATTAACCAATAATCAGCTACTGCTAATTAAAAGCCATCATGAGTGCGAAAGAAATGATGGTAAGAAGAGGAAAAGGGATTGGGGTATAACACAGGCTTGACTCAAACTCTGCAAGTAAGTTTCATATGTATAGCAGTTCAGTAAATCTGAGAATGTGTGATAACCACTAGACCACAGCTCTATTACTTTGTGACCATATTTCTGCATATTAATGCTCTTCATAATCTAATGATAGCAACTACTTTTTTTTCATGTGAACTGATTGTGCATGATCAATGCACTAAAAATATTATGTGCAATAATACAAACTGGGAGCAGCTAGGAGAGGTCATATGGGTGTCTGATGGAAGAACAATGGACAATTTAAATACAACTGACCTATGGAAAATGACTGGATCCCACAAGCCTTGGTTATATAATCTGGGGTGGAGCTTTCCAATGTAATGACAGGTACTTTTTTTTAACTGACAAAGAGGTTGAAAGAGTTGGATGAGGAGAAGGCAGTAAGAGACAGTCAAACGGGAAGTGTGTGTTTTGATATGTGACAGGTGTAGTTAAGGAGATGTCTGTCACATATATGTATGCAATGAAGTAAAAAAGCAAAGAGATTTACATTTGAACAAGATGAAATTCATAGGAATTGATTTCGTCAGTGTGAGGGAGGAGTGATGGGAGTGGTGGACGCTGATAACAGACCTGCAGTTCCAGAGCAGAGGGGTTATCACAAACCGTGACGCAGCACATGACATCACAAGTCAAGACCTCAACTCACTTTCACATGCAGCTGACACAGATACCCCAAAACACTCACAAAAACCCCTTATATAAACACAAATCTATGATAAACATCAGCAGCAACAACATTTATAATAATAATAATTATAATACAATTGTTTTTTTTGTTTTGTTTTTAAATCAAAAGGTGATAGGCTGTTCAGTATGGTTGCTAGGCCTTTGCTAAGTAGTTTCTAAAGTTTTCAGTGTGGTTGCTAACTGACCTAAGTCAAAAGATCCCATATTCAAGTCTTTATGTTATTATGGTCTCTGGATTCTGGAGCCAACTGCATAAAGGTTTTAGACTGGTCTTAAAAGTTAATAATCTATTATTATTATTATTATTATTTTATTTTTATTTTTTTTATTCAGTTACATAAAAGCATAGATTAGTCTAAGTTCATTCCAAAAATAAGACTGATTTCTTATCAGCTAACTGCTAATTGGTCAAACTCGTACTTGAGACACCGTCTGAACATAAAGGCTAAGTTTATGCAGCTGGGTCTCACTACTCTATCAATATAGGTTTATTTTTTTTATTCTGGTCTGATAGCTTAGAAAAATAACAGCATACAAACAACACAATTTAATGTTTAAATCATATCTGTAATATAAACAGTAAAAAAAGTTCTAGTCAAACAACCCCTTAATCAAATTATAAGCAACAGCAGTATGACAGTCATGCTCAAAGAGCTAAATCAAACCACTTAAAAGAAAAAAAACTAATCCAACATGCTAATGTACATCCTACAGAACATTTACAATCCTATAAGAACAATCGAGAATAAAAACAATCTACCAATGTCAATGTACAGTGACTTGAAGAGTAAATATAATTTCTCTCAAGCACTTCCTCAAGTACGCCTTTGTCAAACATAGGTAGTTTAAACATGAACCACACTGACCTCATCATGAATGGGGAACAGAGAGGGTGTGCTACAGTCATTGCAGGTAGACAGCAGTGGAATTGTTCAGCATGCATTAACAGGTACATGAGTAACCCCTGCAGGAATGCTAACAGAATGATCTGACAGCAGAACCAAGCCTAATGCACACACACATTAGTGAGTATCAGTATGTGCAACTGCGAGAACACGGTGTGAACAATGTAAACTGGTATGACAGGAATTTTTCTCTTTGATTACAGTCCAAGTCAAATCTAAGACATGTTAAGGCATGCTTCTTGGCAGTAAGATTATTGTGCAAAAACAGCACACATCCTACAGTGCTTTATGTGCTATAGGGTATGTGCAATAAAGCGCAGGCGCAGGCAGTACATGTGATGGGTGGATCCAGGAGGGGCAGATGTGGAGGTGTCATGCTGGAGTGAGTAAGCAAAATAGCTCTGTCTCATGCACAATATGCTTTAATGAACTTGTTATCAGCTGAAACATCACATGTTTTTGTCTAAATCTCCAAGAATAAGTAATAGTGATGCTTGCCTTGAGCCTGCACACTGTCCTTGTGATGCAATTTTCATCATCAGAAGTGTCCACGGACGTCTACGCACTCCGTCTGCGTGCAGCCCAATTTTTGTGACCGCATGGACACAACAGCGCAGGTGCAAGGTGAATATTGAGACGGCGAATAAAGTAGACTGTATGGTACTGTGCATGTGTCAAGCTCGTCCAACCATTCACATCCGTGGTTGAGTATACTTTGAAAGCTGTGTGGATGTGGCTGTGTGAGAGATGGAACGGAACGAGGAAAGTGAAGTGAAGGGATATTTCTTATGCCTACTATCAAAATGAACCGTGTATATGCGTTTAGCGCTTCCCAATGCTAAATTTAATTTCAAAGTACATTAATTCAAAATATCTTTCAGCTTTTACTATATATAAACATTGATTAGTACACATACATGGAGCATACTGGGTTTGGAATGACATGAGGATGAGTAACTGATGACAAAATTCTAATTTTGGGTGAATGTAGGGGTTTAATAATCCCAAGCCCACCCAGCCAGGTATCGCACATGCCCTGACATGTCTCTGACAACACAGTGTAGTAGTATGCCTGACCATCATGACAGCATTTATGACAAATTTTTTTAAACCGTTCATTTACCAACGTGACTATGTATATCTTGCAGAAACACCTTAAAAGATCCACTCCCAAACTCACACTGATCCACTAGGTGAGGCCAAGTAAGAAAACATTTGTACAAACACAATCTGTCAGGAAAACCTGATTTTTATTGGCTCCAAACAACGCTGAGGTTGTGTGAACACTCCCAAGAGATACTGGCTGCTAGGCAGCGGTGACTGCCAGGCGTGTTCCATAGCCCTGTCTTAACAAAGAGCACATACAAACCAGGCCCTACAGGAGAGAGTGAAACCAGGTGCAAGGTGCCTGTGTTCTGTTAGTTAGCATAGTCTAATACCCAAATAGAGGCCAAGAAAGGGGCCGATTCTGTTCCTGAAAGGAACACTGTGAAGGAGAGGTACTAGAGGGGTATGAAAGCTGGCACGGATGATTAGACCACAAAAACACACAGTCATCATCACCAGTATTTTGCTACAGTAACAATACAGCTACTGAGATACTCTGTTGACATCAGTGGATTACATCAAGTCCAGCCTCTTCCTGTTAGAAGAGGAGCAATTTGTTCATGAAAGAGTGCGTGTGTGTGTGTTCGTACAGTGAGTTCCGTTAGGTTCAGTTGAGTCAGATAACTGGGTTTCTCCACTGTTACACCATCCTGACCTCTTAGCCCTTGCCATGGCGTTTGTGAAGCCAGACACTTGTTTTCTGGAACAACTTGTTCTGTTTTCAGCCAGATGATTGATAATGCACACACTTATTAACACGTTTCATTCAAAGCACAGCGTGGTCACTTCTGTAATGATTACAAAACACTGCTGTGTCTGTACAGAAGTTAGTGAAGGATGGGTGGCCTTTCTTATCAATACTTCTGTTTCAGCCTTTTCTTGTTTGATTGAGAATCCTCTGAGAAACAATGAGAATAACTAGATTTGTACATATCCTCAAGAGAATACCCATGCTAGCCTCCATGCTAGGGTGTTCTGTATGGTTGCTTATTGACTATTTTGGAATAGTCTCCAAACAATTTTATAATAGTCTCTATTTGTGAAATCTACAAAAAATGTAGTTTTGACAGACATTTAAATTACGTGTTTCTTACTTCTGCATCTTTAGCTCACATCACTAAAAATCTATTTTGCAGGTTGGTCCAGTTTATAAGGACGCATGTTATAGAGTAGATAATATAAAAAAAACAAAGGGGTCAATTTCTATATATCCCACTCATGGGCTGCACATGAAATCGCATACTCTTGATTAGGTATTTCTTTTGAATAAGTAATATGTTCTATATAGCATGAATGTAATCTGGACATAATACATTTGTGATGTTATCATTGTAATGTGACCTACATATGTCAGCTATGGTGCTTCACTGCCATTCACAACTCCTCTCCCATGGCCTCATTGGAATAGATAACATTTAAACTACATCCAACCCTACTGATGTCCAAAGCATAAACAACGCAGGTCAAGTTACACAGTTTAATCCTTACGGTTATGATTTTTTTTTTTTAATCCCTAACCATAGGCAATCGTAATAATGATTCCTAGGAAGCACCACTGAAAGAGCTCATCCTGGATATCTACACCCTGAGGCTGGCAACCAAACAAAGCTGCCAAGTTCAGATGAGACACAAACCTGGAATGTTAAAGAGGTTTTCCTAGC
Organism: Carassius gibelio; assembly: GCF_023724105.1. Classification (NCBI taxonomy): domain Eukaryota; kingdom Metazoa; phylum Chordata; class Actinopteri; order Cypriniformes; family Cyprinidae; genus Carassius; species Carassius gibelio. The sequence goes on from NC_068393.1 coordinate 12,305,650, forward strand.
ACAAAGCTCTGAGATACCGTCTGGCCTCTTTCAAATGCACTGAGCTTAAGTGGTGAGACAAGAGGAAACCAGTGGGATTCATTTCTGCCATGAAGCCCACACACCAGCACTGAGCAGAACAACTGCAGAGAGGTCGGAGGGACAGGATTTCCTCACGATCGCTGAGGAATGCTGGACACCCTCATTGTGGAAATCAGCTGACATGAAATGTGCTTTGAGGGTGGAAAAAAAAAATTCTATTCCAAATGTGTGGCATCAAGAAAAGGACTTGCTGTTTCTCACTCAATCTCTGCTGAGTCATTCAGACTTCGAGCTGAAACCAGAAATTTCCAGTTCACGATTGAAGGGATGGTGGAGAGAGTGAGGAATTGAGAAAATACGTAAAAAAAAGTTCTGAAGCAAAACAAACCCAGTTAAACTGTCACAAGGCAGGATACGTGACAGCCATGGCCATTTGAGAATTACACAAATGTTGCAAAATGAACAGGATGTCAATTTTTACAGAAGGTGAAATTACCATTGCAACATTTTCAGGGTAAAAATAAACATCAACAAGGTCAAAGACTGTGTTTGCCACAGTTACTTGATCTCTGACCAAACTGATGGTCATCTTCTCTTTAGTTCGAGTCAACAATGTGATCTCACCTACTCTAAGAGGGTTATGCTGTGAAGACATGCTTCACAGCAAATGGGTTTCTGATGTCAGCTTGGCATTTACAATTTTAGATGTCAATGACATCAGCATGCACCTACTGGCCAGGCAAACATTTTTCTAGACATTCTCTCTCTTTTTATAGAGAGCAACTATCTCTGTCTGGTTTATGACCAGTGGGTTTAGTGGTTCACAGTTAAAGTAGTGTTCTGAGTCACCTCCTTTGCCAGCTTCCTATGGAATATGTAAATTAAATCTAATTAAAACCATTTTTATTCCTGGGTTAAGAAGATACATTTTTTCACACTTGTTATTGTGAAAGGATCCAATAACCCCTTTTAATCCAAATCACAATCCTGATTTGTGTTGCCTTGATGTAGAGTGTGAAACAATGCAATTTTCTAAAATGAGTTTATAGAAAGACAACCAATCACAAACTGCCTAATTTCGTTCAAAAGACCCGGAGCTTAACATTTTTAACCCAAAAGATCAAGTTCTAAATAGGGATCCACCAATTAAAAATATTGGCTGATACAATAAAGTAATGATTTTTGTGTTATGGCTAAAAATACAATTCTATATTATTTTGTCTGAATAAATAAAAAATGTATCACTATAATCTAAAATCTGTTTTAAATGTCACATGTGAATTTAGGTATCATATTATAATGTACTGATTGACAATTTTCCTAAAGGTTAAATTTAAAACTGATATTAAATAATCATCCAGTGCATAAAGGTTTTTATGAACTGAATGATAGCAAAGATAATCTAAAATGTAAAAATGCTGAAAATAAAGAAAATTTAATAATATTGACCAATGAATGAACAATAATACTTTAATATCAGATTTTATAATATCAAACACTTATACTCTGGCAAAACCCCAAGAAAGGGTCCTCTAACTGTTCAACATTTGTTCAGTAATCCAAATACAGGAAGCAGCACCCTTGATGAAAACCAAACAACAGTTTCCCAAACACAGAAAGTACAGTCACCCTGAAACCACAGCAACACTTGCTTGGACAGATAATTTTTTTTCCAGGAACTCGGTTGCTTCAATCACACTACCTGTTCTCAGTTTATTAACTAACGTCCTACATCCAATTTTCCCAATTATGCCAGTCTTTGCCCTGAAACATCCTAAGTGTTTCATTATGTAATTGTTTAGTGAAAGGTGAGGACACCTGAAACAAAACACCTCAAATTTAGCTGTCAATAAGAACAAAACAGACTCCACTAAACCATTAGCCAAAATTTAGACCACAGAAAATCCAATCAGATCACAGCATGTAAAGTAATCCAAGCAGCACACCTCCATGTTTTATTTTAGGTCACATATCTGGAGGATCCGTCTGTGGGAGGTGTCCTTTGTGCTTGCCTGGCAATGTGGCCATGTTTGTGCGTACCGTAAATGAATTAAAGAGAAGATTAATGAGTCAGGAGAGTGGGGCTCAGACTCCAATCTGTTCTGCATTTCACCAGGGACACATCACCATCAGCTCTCATTCTGTCAGCCAAATCCCAATGAGCTTGGACACACACAGACTGCATACATCCATATGTATATATACAGACCAAAACATTCATGCATGTGCTTCCACACACACATGCAGCCAGATTTACAAGCCTCTGACCTAAACCTGCTCTTACAGGCAGACATAGCCTCTGGGGATATTTGTCAAGAAACAGACTGTAGGACTTATGGTGGTGTTAAAACAGGGCATGCATGCAAGTACAAGAATCGTGTGATGCTTGGATATAGTCATGCTTTTCATATCACAAATGCTGCACAATCTCCTCAAAAATGGAATGATCGATGTGTTGGTCAATCCCATTTGGTGGAAGATTTCTAACAAAAAAAAAAAAAGTAGACACTGTGGTAGCCTAACCAACTCAAAACAACTAATGTTCAACCAATCTGTCAACCACTGGCAGTAGAAGGAGAGTTCATGAATCCTGTTTGAAACATTTTTGAAATTCCATTTGATGACGTTAGTGGAGCAGAAAATACATTTCTGAGGAGGAGAACAAGGTGGAACCCAGATCGAAACTCCTAACAATATATGATCCGTGCTGACAAAATGAGTCAAAATGCACACTGGCTAATTTTGAGCTACATGCAATTTTTTTAAACAAATTCAGATTTTAGTCGAATCTGAGATTGTCACAAAAATGTGTTCATTAAGACATTTTCTAGCGATCCCAATGCTTCAAATTGTAAGTAAACATCTAAAGTTATCTTTATTTATGCGTCTTCTGAGAGGAGTACCTTTTCTAAACTAATTTCTCGTGCTGACTGTCATCCAAAGTGTGCGAAAAATATACAGATATACACAAAGTATAAGTCTTCACACAAACATAATCTGTTGTTTTAAGTGAACGTTTGGGAAACTGTAGGGGAAAACATCAGTTGTGTAAAATTAGATTAGATCTGTGCATAACAGTAGGTCTTAATATAGACTGCCTCAATGTTAATCTAATTATAAAATAAAAGACTGAATCACTCGCTGCTCTTGATTTAACTGTTTTTGTAGTTTCAGTAATCCAGTTATTTATAATGAACACACTCAAGGGATTTTTACGTCTAATTATTTGTTTTTTCTTTGAGCCTTTTTTCCCCCTCATATTTGTTCTACTGCTTGTTTTTGCACTGGTTCTCATTTATAATAACAAGGAAAAAAAATAGCTAAATTGTGACTATTAATTTAGCCATTATTATTAAAGGGGGTGTGAAATGCTATTTCATGCATACTGAGTTTTTTACACTGTTAAAGAGTTGGATTCCCATGCTAAACATGGACAAAGTTTCAAAAATTAAGTTGTACGTTTGAAGGAGTATTTCTGTTCCAAAAATACTCCTTCCGGTTTGTCACAAGTTTCGGAAAGTTTTTTTCGAGTATGGCTCTGTGTGACGTTAGATGGAGCGGAATTTCCTTATTATGGGTCCTGAGGGCACGTTTGCCGGAAGAGCGCGCGCTCCCGTATAGCAGAGCAATGAGAGGCTGAGCACAGACTCACTGATCAGAGCGAGAGCGTCGCGAAATGTCACAAAAGGAGTGTGTTTTTGGTTGCCAGGGCAAGACAACCCTGCACAGATTACCAAAGAAAAAACAGCATTAAGGGACCAGTGGATGGAGTTTATTTTTACAGAGCATCAACGGAGTTGTGCAAGTGTTTGTTTGTTCCCTGCATTTCTAAAATGCTTGTTTTACCAACAAAGCCCAGTTTGACGACGGATTTGCGTATTATTTATTTCTTAAGGATGATGCAATCCCAACGAAAAAGGGTCACGATTGTGTGTTGGAACCACAGGCGGTGAGTAAAACTGCTTCAAATATCTCTGCCTCCTTGTTAGTGCGTCCGCCTCCCATCGGAGACCAGCGTTCAAGCTCCGCTCGGAGCGAGTCCTTGCTGCTGCTGCTCTCGTTCATTTTCAGCCTTCACAGCTGTCACAGCTTCCAAACGCTCTCAACGCAAAAGCTTACACGCGCTCGTGATTCTTTAACTCCGCCCACACGTCACGCCTCCAGGCGTTCGTGTTTTTCCGGGAAAAAACGGTACAGACTATCTTTCTCTTATGAATATAATAAAACTAAATACTTTTTGGAGTTATGAAGGATGCAGTACTACTCTATAGGTACTCAAGATTAACAGGATATGAGTGAAAACGAGCATTTCACCCCCCCTTTAAGAAAAGAAGTGGAGGAAAAGATTTTGCTTTGGAACCTTCAGAAAACTTTAACTGGATTTTTCTCAAAATGGATTTTGCTGACTTCATACAGGTGTAGCTCAGTCATTTTATGAAAATAACTTATTTTTGAAAAATTGCTTATTTTGCCAGCACAGGTCACATATCTCTATATGACACTCAGATAGGATATCAACACATTTGATCAGTCTCTTCAAATCCATGCGACTTCATCATCATGTCCTTTATTCACAACTGATTCTGATCCTACTGATGGGGCATCAGATTTTTTTCTCCATAATATGATTTTAACTAGAAGCTATACAGGAATGAGAGAAAGCTGGATAGAAAGAGAGGAGCTTTACTGAAACCTGGGAAAGGGATGGACATAATATAAAACATACAGGATGAATAATGAGTGAGAAAGAGAGAGAGGGGGGAAATTGCTCATGACCTGATTTTCCAGCATAAGCCAGTTCAGTGGAAGCAGAGCAACAGTCATGTTATGTCCAGAGCGGCACAGGCTAGAATCTGATCTCGATCTGATTCCTCATATGGTCTCAGACAGGTATCACTCAGACTGAGCTTCTCACAGTCCTGCCGGAGACTGTCATCTCTGGAAAAACTGTGCTGAGCTCAGGTCTTGGATGACTCCATCTCTTCATGTCTTTAAAAAGTATAAACATATTTATATAAATTCAAACAAGAGCAGACTAAGATGATTTAAAAAAAAAAACTCCCCCCGTGCTCTACATAGCTAGAGGATGATGTTCATCACAGCAGGTTAGGAGCAAAAGTAAAGCGCAGATGACCCTTTATGGAAACAAAGCACATTTGTTTTCACACAAAAGTAATAATTCTGTCAGATTAAGAAGTTTAATGTAGTCCATGCTCTGTGGAACGGCAACAGAGCCACTAAAAGGTTAGCGGGTCCTTTCAGTGGGCCGTTATTTGTGTTATTAGAGGCTAATTGCAGTGCGGTTCGATGATGCTGGCTAATCCTGGCTAAAGTGCATTAGAAGAACCAGGCTTAAAGGTGCAGGTCGCTCTTCCACACCATTGACCAACACACAGAGCAGTGTGTGAGTGTGGAAACTTTTAATTAGCTAAGAGGAGCTTCAGCTAAGAAGCTAAATCCACTCGAGTTGAACGTCGCACATGTATACAAAAAAAAAACTGGCATCATCGCAAGATCACAACAGAATAATGTCTGTGGGAATACACCAGGTGTATTAAAAACACTTAGGTGAGAGAAACTAGCGACAACACTGCTAGCAGACACAAAATACAAAAGTTAATTCTGTAATTTGAATTTTGATGCTGCTCTTGATTGGTGGTCATAATGACAAAATTATTTTGTTTCATGGAAGAAATTCACATGGTTTTAGAGCTAGTAAATGACAACATTTGTATTTTTGGGTGTACAAACTATTTAAAAGCTGTAAAAATTCTACATTTTCATCCTCTACCGTTAACTATATGGACTACAATTCTTCCCTCTTTCATGTTTGGGATGCTCCATCTCCACCCCCCAACCCCCCATGACCCTGGCAGAATGGATCAGCCCAACCTTCCTTGAAGGTGAGGCCAGAACCCTGTCTCCCCCCGCCTGTGACATAAGAGGAGTGCACTACCATCGCGTCAGTCTCTATTTCTCTAGCTCTCTTCCCCCTCTTTCTCTCTCACTCGCTGGTGACAAGGCTGCTTGAACAACAGACTGAATCACTCCATCTGTTTACTGCCATTTTTACTACTTTCAGCCACACACAAACCAAGCACACATATAAAGGCATGTGCATGACATGATCCAAAAATGAAGTTGCCTTTTTACTCTCTCCTAAAAAAAGAACAATTAAAATTTGGGTGATGAACTCGAAAAGTCAGGAGTGAACTACAATCTTAAGAATAGCAATGTGCAGCGCCACTGGCAACAGCAACAAATAAACATTAGCTTAAGCACAAACTGACGATGAGGTCGGTTTCAGTGTCTATGGGGGATAACATCACATCTGGATCAGCATTTCCACTGCTACGGTCACGGTGCGTTTACAGCCAAGCTCCTCACCTGGACAGTGCAGGCGTGCATGTGTGTGTGCACCTGCAACTCCTTTGTTTAAGGTAATCACATGCTCAGCATGTGCTATACCTTGAAATAATTGCGTAAATGTGAGGCGTGTGCCTGTAAACACGCATGAAATGGAAGAATAATGCACAAATTTAATCTAAAATGCAACGTGCAATTCAAACATATACAGAATTGACCAGGAGCACAAAAGCAGACGTACAGTGTGTCATGCTACACATAGGCGCAGAGCGGGCAGTGCTGATGTATCGGAGCTTGACAAATTATTGCGGGAGGAGGGTCGCAAACACACATGGTCATCACACCTGCCAAATCAACAGAGATGACCAGTAAGGTGGAGGAGTGATGGATGGACGGATAAACGCAGAAGGAACGAGACAGAATGAAGGGGTGAACAGGGACACTAACAGCAGTGACGCGGGCATGTTGTTGCATGTCTGATCTGCAACACGTCTGCCCACATGAGACCGAGCGAAAGGCGGGGGAGAGAGACCATAAGAAAGGAACAGAGAATCGAAAGAAAGGAAGGAATGAAGGAAGGACACGAGATGGAGGCGGGATAGAAAGTAAAAGTGATGGAGGATGGGGAGTAGGGGGTGGTCCCGTGGGTGTTCCTTGTGCAAACATGATAAAAAAAATTGACGAGTGAGTGTTTGTGTATACAATATGTGTGTGTTTGTATTTGCATGCGTATACGTTTGATGAAACTCTCTGTAACAGCTATACGTCACACAAAGACCTCTGTTGTGGTGACAGTGATTAAAACGTGCTTTAGGCGGACCTTTGTTTATCAGCATGCATGAGAACATCACTACTCAGTGTGTGTGTGTGTGTGTGTGTGTGTGTGAAGTAGGTAATTAATGATTGGCTGTGTTTGTCACTGTTCTAGTTAGGAGCAGAGTGATAGTGAAGGAACCTCGCTGGACACTAATGAGGGTTTCAGAGGGACTACTATAATACACACACACTAAAAGAGTAATAATGAACAAAGCAGGTGTAATAAGAGTGAAAAAGTATGCACTATGTACCCACTGTATTATTATTTTGCCCTCCAACTCTCATCAACTGCAAATAATTTATCCTGTACTAGCCTATATGAACAAAGGCAGTTACCCTGAGCACATTCACATATAATTCAAGCCTAATTGGCAATACCCCCAACCCCCTCAGGCACGGGACTCCTGTAGTGGAGACTCATTCACATCAGTCATTCCTTTTCCCAGTCTCTCTATCGAGAGGGAATTTTTTGTTTTCAAAAATACTAGAACTGAATGACACACCCATGTGTTCTCCTGTAGATGCAAAAAGTTAATTAATGATTAATGATTTTTAATAGTAAAAATTTAATAGTATCATTATATCATTATATTTGTTATATGACAAATAACAATAATATTAGACTGAGTTGGTTCCTTTTAGTGAATCAAACACAAAGCGTTTAACTAAATGTGAGAATTCAATTTAAGTGTGTGGTTATACACGTGTTTGATTAGAAGTACAAGGAAACAATGGGACCTGAAATAATTAGATTTTTAACAATTCTCATCCATGTGACTTCATGTCTGTATCGGTCACCTTTTTTCCTTTTATCTCAATTCCAAATTCCTGTCCAACCAATATTTTCTGCCACTCACAAAATCATTGTGATCATGCAAAAGGAAAGAGACCTGATCGCACCTCTGGGCATTATTACTGTATCACAGCAGATCTCCCCAGAGCAGGAGAGAGAATAACAGCCTGGCATGCATGTACTGCAATACACCTGCAACCTTACAGCTGGCAACAACTGCGTAACTCGGCGTAGGCAAAGAGAACGATGCATAAAGGTGGTTGAAACTGTGGCTGTGTGGGAGGGGGAAAACAAGTATGCACAAAATAATCCTGAATATGCGAGAAGTGTGTGAGTGAGAGTGAAATTTGAAATGGGCAATCCCAGCTTCTTCCTACAGCAAGGGGACGTCCCATTGCATAGAACAACACTGCTGGCACCCTTTGGTTTGTGTCAGCTGCTTTTAAATCTCACTACAATGCAGAAACTGAGATTGATAAATATCATGAGAACCAAACGGTGTCGAAAATGCTCACTAGAGAGAATTCGACCACGAAATAGAGCACGCATGTGTTCTTTTATTTGTGCATCCTGCTGCCACTGTGCTCAGATGAACTACACTGGCCTGACTGAGACAGAGCATCCTAAAGACAACTGCTGCTTAAGTTCACACTGAAATTGATGAGGAATGCGATGGAAAATGAAGAGGGTTGGGTGGGAGTCTGCAGAAAGGTGGCCTACATTCATATAACACATGCACATCTGCTTTTTGAATGTCAGACATGAAGACCTCATTTTCTTTTCCCATTGAGGAAGTGACACGAAGAGCACACTCCTACAATTTCTGCTCATGATGAACCAAAAACTGCAGCTGTATGCAAACAGGATGTGAAACCTCAAGAATTCATTCATTAGCCCATTGTAGTGCCATTAAACCCTTCAAACTCAGCATAATTAGGGCTGGGTGATATGACGGTATATATATGGGATGGACGAAAATAAAAGTCTGAAACGTGAATAACAGCATAGGAGCTCATGTCACGTCACGTTGCTGTGCGCATGGTCACGAAAACTATTTTGATAGCTCAGCTCCCACATACGTATGCAACCCAGCTTTCCGGACACACTTTGGGAGCTGACGCTTGAAACAGACAGTGGAGGAGGTTTAGACACTCCAGGCTTATAGGGTGTGGAAATGAATGTGTCTTTATCATAGCTGAAGGGAATGACAATACGATAGCAGATGAGCAAACAAGCGAACATGACACATGAGCATCTTCAAGCAAAAGCCAGAATATATTAGTTAAAACCAATGTTACTCAACTATCGAGAAGAAATAAAACAACCTCGGCATCCGATCGCAGGCCTTTCCGCTCCTTGAGTTCTCTCCAGCGCTGGAAAGCTGGTTAATTTTCCCAAACAGATTGTAACCAACTGTTAATCTCTTTAACAAACTTTTATATTTTTTATTATATTGACCATGATGGCATAGAAAACACTGTTGATGAATATATGCAAGATTAATGCATTTATTTTGTTAAAGTACAAAAATCTAAGTTTCAAAGTCAGTTTAGAAAATACGTTAGAAAATATAGAGACATGTTAAAATTAATAGTGTTTAATTATTGGGTTTAATTTGCACACTTTTGATTGAAAGTATATTTTTGTAGACAGAAAAATTAGATTCAATTTCATTCCTTAAAACTGGATAAAATTAAATATGATGATGAAATACTGACTGATTTTTATTAGTCAAAAGCTGTAGTAACTCAAGGCTGGAACTTTCTGTTTATCCGAATATTTGTAATTGCACATTTAACATTTAAAGATTGTTTGTTGTGACTGTTGTGTTCTCATTCCTAAGATCACACACTGAGAGATTCAAGATCCAAATTTATAGATAAAATGACTTGAATTTTGTGTTGGCTTTTACTTTCTACACAATTGCGGATTCTTTATGCAATCAAGACATCACAACATAGCAAAAAGGAACGTCAACGGAAGAAAAACAAAAAACAACAAAGCAAAAGACTTTTTAAGTGACACATTGACAAATGAAAATGAGCATCTAAACTACACAAAAACAACATTAACAAAACCAGTCTGTCAATCAGAATCTGCTCTCTACAACATCCAATAAACCAGCCTTGTTAAAAATGACCTTTTCAATCCACTTCCATATCTCACCCGCACTACACAGCCAATCAGATCACAGCCCTGATCACAAAGAGAAAAAGCAGAGTTGGCCAGGACCCCTCCATTACCTTCCACTCCTACAACCAACATAAAGAATAACCATCACAAAGGGTTTTCACATGACTTTACTAATGCCACCTTTCATCACTGGACAGCGGACCGAGGGGAAATAACACAGAGAAAAAATGAAACCAAAAAGTCAATGATGAAAGGAAAACAATGAAAGAAACAAACAAACAACAACAACAAAATAAGAGACAGTGAATTCCCCTCGATACTCAACCATTTGTGCTCGTCTCCCACATGCTAATGACTCCGCTCCATTCTTTGATTGGGAATTAAGACTATTGAAATCAATAATCAGCTAACCAGTGGCTGTGGCTCTGCTATCTTATCTCCCATTCCTTTCCCCTCCACAGAGTTACAGCATCCCCACCCAGGCCCAAGAGAGAGTAGGCGCTAAAAACAACCCCCGTGTGGACCCAAGGGAGCCAGCAGGTTTGGCCATGCAAAACACACTCTTTCATTGATAACATCCATTTTTCCTGGACTATTACAGTCTTTTAAAAGCTTAACAAATATTTGAATCTAAAATGGCAGCGGGGGAAAAAATCTTAATGGGATAGATCACCCAAAAATACAAATTTCTGTCATTTTCGAATCCTCATGTTGTTCCAAACCGATAGGACTTAATCTTCAAAACTAAGGGTGTATTCACACCAGGAAAGTCCACTAGTTCACTTGCTTTGGTCCGGACCAAATACAATGTAGATTTTTTTTTTGTTTGGTGCAGTTCGCTTTCACACTGCCCTTTTTGCAAGTGAACTAGAAATTGTAAACAAAACTACACATGTGCTAATGTCATCCATTTATTGGACAGAAATTCTCAAGCAGGAAAAACAGGAAGTGCCAAAACAGGCTAATCATGGAGACCTTTTGTAGTGCTATTTTTATTTTTTTTACTGATTGGTGTTATCAGATACTAATGCACTATGAATAAACTTATGAGCATGATATGAGACAATGTCATACAATGTTTTAATTATGACTAAAATCTACAGATATATATTTTTTTAAGATAATCTACAGATATATATTTTTAAGATATCAGTTTAGTTAGTTAAAACATTTAACCTAGATAAATGTGCGCTATAAGGTGTCAGCGTTGGGGCAGTCGTGGCCTACTGGATAGAGAGTCGGACTTGTACCCCGAAGCCGAAGGTCATGGGTTCAAGTCTCAGGTCCGGCAGGAATTGTCGTGGTGGGAGTGAATAACCAGCACTTTCTCCATCTTCAATACCACGACTGAGCAAGGCACTGAAACCCCAACCCCTAATCAAACAGTTGGTGGTTACCATTGACTTCCATAGTATTTTTTCCCTTATATGGAAGTCAATGGCAAACACCAACTATTTGATAACCAGCAATCTTCAAAATATATTCTATGTTCAACATAAGAAAGCAACTAATACAGGTTTGGAATGACATGAGGCTGAGTATATGATAACATATTTCATTTTTGGGAAAATATTCCTTTGTCGAGTTCTTTAAAGATACTCTTTTTACATCAAGGTTGGCCAAGAGTGATTTAAATCCAACTAACATATCTTCTGATCAAACAGAAAAATGTAAGATGGAAATAATTTGAGACCATAAACCTAAACAGATTACATATAAAGAGGCTGCTTGTGATCAAAATGAAGAAAGCTAACAGGGTGGGAGAAAAATACAAGTAACTTTCCACTCACCCATCCTCCTTGGCTCTGGATCCAGGGCTGAATTTTGTTGTCTAGGTAGACGGTCATCCATTCCGCAATGCTTCCCACTAGTGGGCTCATCTCCTTCTCCACGCACTCAACACACAGAGCCCCTCCAAAGGCAAACAGTCCCACGATGCGGCCCCAGTTGACGCCATCACGGAACACCTCATCCATCACGCTCTCGAAGCTCTGGTATGCTGTGGCAGGCGTGATGTGGAGCTGCGAGGACAGGTCGTTGAATGCTTGGGAATAACGCAGCTCAAACTCATTGGCAGAATCACGAAGCGCCTCCTTTACAGCGTCCAGACCCCCAGTCCCGTTCGTCTGACGCTGGGGGGTTGAAGCGGGGGACATTGGTGGGGTTCCAGTGGAACCAGTACTCGTTCCGTTCAGGGAGCCATAAACGAGGGTTGTCGTTCCTGCTGCCCCCATATCATCATTCCCTTCCGCAGCATCAGTCCGATTTGTGTCTTCTGTAAATTCAATGTGGTTGTAAGGGTAGTTCCTCTGCGAGAGTTTATATTTAATAAAAAATACCACCAGTTCTCTGTTATAGTAAGACATAATTCAAGTTGTTGCTCGTCGTTCTCTGATGTCTGAATATCCACTTGCTTGTTCTTATAACACCGTGCACACCCTTGCATCCTTCTCAGGCTTCTGCCGACGCTCAGGGATGGTGCAATGGCTCATACCCTGTGGTAAGACAACAGTGCAATGAATTGATCCGCAAATACGCAATCATTTTCACAAACAGGGAGAGGAGGAGGTTGGGGGAAAACTTTGGAAGAGGTTAAGGGGCCCTGAAGATAAACTGTTTTTTTTTCACCCTCTAAAGCCCTCTTACTTAATGTAGAGGCTTGATCAAAGGAACAGATGGTAGCCTCTCATCACCTGCCTCCAAATGAAAAACATGGACAATAACCTCTCTCCCCTTATCCAAGACATGGCTAAATGTACACGGACCTTGACATGAGTGAATTTTAAACAGCATGGGGGAAGAACAGCCAGCGTGGCCAGAATTATGATTCCCTCATTTCAACAAATCTATAACGGACCTTGATTGTGGGGCCAGAAGAGTCTCAGACAAAAGATACAAAAGTGCTTCAAAACATTAAAATGTTTTGACAACATGTATAATCTTAAAAATATATATATAATAATCAATGTATTAAATCTCTGCTAAACAAACAAAATAGACTGAAATTAATACATTAATTTAAAATTACATAAATGTTTTATTACAGATCAAATGTATACCATATGTTTGCTGATTTCATCTTTTCTGATCACATCGCGAGCGCGCGCGTTGACGCTCCTGGGAAAAGCGCGAGAGTTCTGAGGAAACACTGGATGAGCCAAACACGTGCTGACAACGAGGCCACAAGAACATTCCAGAAGCTGCTCTGTTTGTCGCAGGAAAAATATATAATAAATAATACTAAAATAGCATATTTTGCTACTTAACTAATGACTCATGACAAATGACCCTCTGTCCGAATAAGACGCATATTCTCGCCACATGCTTTCTTCCACATGTACTGTACATGTAATGTAATGTAATGTATATGACATTATGTGGTCGCACTTACTGATTGCTGTCGCTGGACTGATCAGCACACACTTCCAAGAGTGAACTATTTAAGATTCTATTAAAAGAGACACGCGGTGTGTTTACAAACACAATGTCCGCTCGCGCACAACACTGCGCACATTCCCACACAGAGTCCCCGCGTGCATGAATAACATTACATACTAGACGAACACAAAGCTATTCACTGTTTTATGTTAGGATTGTCAAGAAACATATTTTTTTTATCTTTTAAAATAAAGTCTACATACAGTAGTGGCTAATATACAGGCATGCATTTAGACCGAGACGAATCTTTTATCGACCAACTAGTTAGCAATTACCTAAAACGAAGTCTATCGTCAACATTTTTCTACTTTATCACACGTTATCGTACTTACTGTCAACGTTTACGATAATGATAACACGGAGAGTAAAAGTAAAAGACCATTCATCTTACCATAACATAGTCTGCATACTCATCTCGTAGATTAAGACACCCAAGCAAACAACTCCAGTGGGTTTAGGTGAATGTTAGTTATAGATTAAGCCACAATACCAAATGGAAACTGCAACAGATCAAAAGTAATACTGTATGAAGAAAAAACTAGCCAGTGCTGGATATTTGTGTTTAAAGCAGACCTCCCCTCTCTCCCTCTCTCTCTGTGATAGGATATCACCTAAACGACGCTCTCGCTGTCTACCCAACCATTACGTAATAAAGGCTCGTTCACAGGCCCATAGCACAGGCCGAGCGGAAACAAGCAGTCACTTCTGTATTTATAGCGAGACTTATCAAACCTTCAGAGAACAGAGCACACAGAATCACTGATGTCCGAGAAAACGGACATATAAGGACCAAATCCGTAATTACCAGCCAAACATTGCGGCTGATCACAAGCAAAGCTCGAAGCTCTCCAAATGTCACCCTGAAGTGAAACTCTGGATCTAGATTATTTTATAATGTCGTGATATTTTTTAGGTCTGCATACAGCTAACGTTGGCATACATTATTTGGGCACGTCAGTAAAATTAAACACACCTTTATGTCTTATTTTCGATTGAATGCAATGCATTTCTGCACGCATATATGTCATGAGAAACACCATATACTAGCAAGAGAGCAAATTAACAACAAGCCCTTTATAACTGACGGTTCTTGCTGGCCAAGAATGCATTTCCATAATGCATAATTTAAGACAACTAGTTTAATGTCAATCTTTTCCCCGTCGGCTAGTTAACGTTAGCCGTTTAGCTAGCGTCACGGAAGATGGACTGGATGTACAGGGAAATCGTTTAGAAACGGGGAAAGAGATACAGCTCACATTTCAGACCCCCATTGCAGACATTTGGTACTTACTCGGATATTTGGAAAGGCAAATTCTCATGCATGATCGATGTCGGCGTGTTTCTCGTCGACCGGAGCTCATTCGGTGTAACGTTAGAGCCGCTGTCAGCAAAGCTCGGTACATTCAGCAGCGCGTAGTTCCGCCCCTCAGAGCTGCTCTTTAAACTCAGGGCCTGTTCATACATTACAGCAGACACATCAGATGTGGACCGAGTAAGATAGCGTACGGAGTAACTATTTCAGTCACTCCAGAGTCGTTAATTAAAGCTTATTATCATTTGAAAAGCAACATTCGATTAAGTTTTCAAATGTTGAGACGCGCCATTCAGTGCAACTGCTACTAATACTGATGACTACAACTGGCAACTTTTTCACATTATGGGGTCTGATATAAATTCTAATCTAAATCTAACTACAAATATTTGGATATGCATACTTAACTGACGTTATGAATGTACATTTTAGATGCACACTAAACAAAGAATGGCAGAATTACTATGGTAACCTTTGTTACCCCAAAATGCGCGTGGCGCGTCTGTCACAGCGACACCCTGTGGCGCATTTACACGAGTACAAATCTTAGCTATATTTAAATTAAATTCTTCGTTTGATATGTAGGTGTTGTCATGATATAAAGCAGAGGTTTTCTATCTTTAAACACCCAGGGACCCTCCACTCAGACTCGCATTCGAACAAGAGCCCTAGTGTAAAATAACAAACTTTACTACATTATATATGCATTTAATATCGTTATACAGACAATGGGAAATGCCATAAAAATGAGACTGCTCTTTGAAAACCTTAATATAGAAGAAACGTACAGGTAGGAGGAAATTCAATGGTTCAGAATTTCAAACTTTATTGATTACTTCACCAAATGCTTGTAAGATTACATCACAATATGTAGAGTTTAACATTATTCTGTATATTTTACATGAAAACTTTACACATTGTATTTCTTCATATACTATATATATTTATATTTCCCAGTTTCAAGGGAAGTAAAGTAGACATCCATAGTTGCAAGGGAAGGAATGCTTTTCAGAAATTATTTAAATGTACCTCAAGAATGAAATACATCCATAATGAAAAGGAATGGGGAGTTGAATCTACACTGGTAATACACTAGTAAAGTCATACGTTGCTGGGGTCGAATGAAGATATACCTGGATTATACAGTACATTTGTATTCCTGTATGTCTTCCACTTCACTCGTTTTATGGTAATGACATCAGTGACTGGCATCCATGCTGTAAACCGATTCAGTCTCCAAATCAAGAGTGAACATCACTTGAAACAATAAACTGTTAAAAAAAAGAAAAGAATCCAAGCAAATTTCTAATATTCATTAGATGTCTTAAGATTTCAATGATAAATATGAACCAAATAAAAAGAAAGAAAAGAATGAACAAACCCTTAAAAAAAAACAAAACAAACAAAAGAGCATGATGGCATTTAAGGAATAGTAGTGTATTAAAATAAACACCAAATGCTTTGAAAGCAACCGTTACATTCTTAGGAAAATTTGGGGTATAGTGTGAACACACTGAAACCAAATTAAGAGTTAATGGTTTAATTGCATGTTGAATCAATAAAGGACATTGATAATGGGCATTTTTGGACCTTAACAAATCGTTAACAAATATGCCATTATTCTCTGGCACAAGCTCATTGCACACTGGGTGTCATTTACAAGCTCTTAATAACAGGAGATGGTCTTATTTATGTATGTCTATCTTGCTTCAGCCTTTTAAAACAAGACAAAAATGTACAGATAGGACAAAAGCCAAAACAATTAAATCAACAGACGGTCAGAAACCAGATATACAGTAATACTGGTAATAAATTATTTTCGTAGCCATCCAGAAGAAAGTCAAAAAAATAAACAAATATGACTCATGACTCTTAACAGACAGATGACACAGCAGAAGAGTCACCCTGCTGAGTCACAGTGCTGTTCTCGCATAGGGGAGCGACTGACGGCAATGAGTCAGGACTGGCAGAGGAGAGTATGGGACAGACACACAACCATTCTGCGTTCCTGTACAGTCCTTTAAATCACAGCAGAGGCTTGTACACGCAGACCATCCATTCACTTTACAGACCCGCTCTCTTCCCAGTTCGTCTTTGATTTTCCCAGCTCTGATCCACATTATGATGATGAAGGCTGAGCTTGGCCCAATTCAGGAGCGGCGATGTGGAAGACGGAGCCGATGCGAAGGAAAAATCGCCGCAAAACAGCACGAAGTTCTGGAATGAGGTCAAACTGCATCATCTCGCACAGATGGTGGTAGTAGCAGGAGGCATGAGGCTTGAACTGAAAAAAAGATGACTATGTTAGACATTCACGGGCTGACGCCATTTTATTTTATTTGAAATTTAATTTGATTGATTTGGCTAGTAGTAGAAGGGGGTTGGGTTCGGAAAAGGTCCACGAGCCTTTTACATGGTACTATGTCACCGCACTCCACACAAGGCTTTTGGCGCTGACAATTAATTTAATTTTAAGTGTTATAGGGGTAGTTCACTCAAAAATGAAAATCATCCCATGATTCACTCACCCTTAAGCCATCCTAGGTGTACATAAATTTCTTCTTTTTATAATAGTAGTGAATGTTGGTCAAGATTTTGAAGCCCAAAAAAAGTGCGTCCATCCATCATAAAAAGTGCTCCACATGGCTCCCAGGGGTTAATAAAGGCCTTCTGAAACCTGTGTGATGCATTTGTGTAATAGATATATCCATATGTACCACTTTACAAACTGTAATCTCTAGCTACAGGTAAATTTCTTACTCTCATTCACGAGTGAGTGGCGTTCCTCTTACGCTTCACCTACGTCACCCGCTGGAACGCCACTCTCTCATGCGCACAAGCACGACAGTTAACAGAACTCTTACATAAATGCATTGCTATACTTCAGAAGGCTTTATTAACCCCTTGGAGTCGTGTGGAACACTTTTTATGATGGATGGATGCACATTTTTTGGACTTCAAACTCTCTACCACCATTGATGGAAATGAATTAGACAAATGAAAACATACAAATTAGAAATGCAAGACAATAAATCTTGGAACAGCCAGAACATTTTGTAACACTGAGTTTGTCTGATAGAGGAAAGTCATACACCTATAATGTCTTGAGAAAATCTTTTTTTTTTTTTGGGTGAACTATCCCTTTAAATTTTTTCAGTTCGGGTTTAGCAGAGTGTCAATCTGGAGTGGAACGCCACTGGGAGAACCTGATATTATCAGAACAGTGATGAATGGAAAAGTGTATTTTAGTTATGGACAGGGAAGATACCCAGGGCTGCTAGTAGTTTGTCTGCCTAATAGCGCAGTTCTCTTTTACATATAAAGGTCATCACACTGACAAGCTGGCATTTCAGCAGAGTGCTTCCTGTAACAAAAGCCTTAACTCAGACCCCTGAAGGATAAGAGAGATATCCAAAACAAGTCTTTTCCTACAGGAAATAACACCCATTGGCTAATTATCAGACTCACCTGTATGGTTAATTAGGACACTATTTTTTTTACAGTCTGTTTTTCCTGCTCTTACATGGAACATGTCAATATTTTACATTATAAAACCAAGATCTAGTAGCTGAACCCAACTGGATGTCTACTTAAAGGTGACATAATGAAAATCTGACTTTTCCAGGTTTTAAGTGCTTATAATCAGGTCCCCAGTACATCTACCAACCAATGAAACGTCAAAAAGATTAACCCAGGAACTTTGTTTTGATAAGTCTTTTTCTGCAAGTGTCTGAGAAAACAAGCGCGTCTGATTTTGTTCCCCTAATAATATTACCACCCCTTTATCTGTAAGTTTCCACTCACGGTGCTATCATTTTGATTTTGCCAGTGACAAATATGTACCAGCTCTAATGCCATGTCAAAATCGAGCAAAGCACGCTAACGGTTCTGTCTTTGGCTGCACACTGTCTGGAGTCCCAGCTTCAGAGGAGACAAGGGAGCAGCAGGTTTATTGATTTATTTACTGTATTTTGCTGCTGCTACACAGATCTAAAGTAAACATGCAATTTCTTTCCCAGCCGTTTACCTTCACAGACATAACCGACCGTTTTTGAACCGACTGCATTTAATGTGCTGGTTCAGTGTTTGTTTCTGTATGTTATTACTTTGTCATCAGGCAGTCTGAGTGTCCGGGTGAGGAGCAGCAGCAGGAGGCTTGTCCAGGCTTCCCGGTGACTCTCTGAGGTAAGACTGATGAAGTAAGCCAGGGCTTCACTACACACCCTAAATCAAACACACACACACACACACATATATCATTACTGTCCCCATACCTTCCCGTACCGCATATTTAAATCAGAGAACTTGACTTTTGTGACTCATTCCTCCTCATTTTACATAAAACAGTTCCTACTGCTTTTTTTTTTTTTTTTAAAGAGTCATACAACTGATCGGATTATTACACATGCAGGGTTGAGTGCAGCACCTATATGAAATCATGTTCTTGATGCTACTATAAATGAAATAATCATACTAAATAAAAATGAATCAACTCAAGTGCAATTTCTTGGAATAGTGGGTGCATCTGAGCATGTAGCACAGACTGTTATTGTGTAAAAGTTTGTGCTGATCTTGGTGAGCGGGCGTGATTGATGAAGGAGACAGACGGCTGCACTCACTGCACCAGACGTGTCTGGATGTCTGGCCAGGAGTCTCGCAGCTGCGTGTCCGAGTACATGCGAAAGAGGATCCTCAGACTGCATGCCAGGCTGCTGGTCTCCTGCTTCAGAAGATTCGGTTTTGACTTCCCCTTAAAGCCTACATGCAAGAATAATAAAAAGACAGTCTCCTATAAATGACAGCATTGCCACAACCCAGACGAGGAAATAAGAGAGCACGGACCTGCTCTCCAGAGCGCTGTCCTCTGCTCATTGTTGGAGTTGAAGTCCTTGGCAAACCTGTGGGACTCAAGGAGGCAGTCAAGCAGTTTGAAGAGGTGCTGTGATGACAGGTGTCTGTACATGCCCTGATCGACCTCAGTCTCTCCCTCTTCTGCTTGCTCAAGTACATCTCGCTATTGGGAAACACACAGAGACAGAACAAAACACACTTACGTTTAGCAGGCTGTAACTAAACCATGGTATAAACACCATAAAGGACGGTTCACACATAAGAAAAAGATTCGTTTATGGAGTTTACTTTCAAACACACCTGAGCAGCCGCCATGTTCTCGGCATCCTCCCTCTTGCTGGTGGCCGGGTAGAATACAATGTTATCTATGGTCTGAATCAACTCCAACTGTACAACACACTTTATAAGAAGCCCTGCAAACAGCCTGTGGTCCGAGACCCCTAGATCGGAGTAAGAGAGTAACATGTTAAAAGTAAGAGGACAGAGAACTCTGGACAGGAAAATGGTGTGTAAAAAGAGATTGTGGCTGTTGGTGAAAACTCGAAATGATTATGTGGCTTTGGCAGCTTATCAGGCTTCTTTATCGCCATCGTGTCAGGACCTGATTCAAGTCCTGATTTATATTTGAATATATTTAAAAATGTAATTTATTAGTGATGTCAAAGCTGAATTTCCAGCAACCATTACTTCAGTCTTTAGTATCACACGATCTTTTCAGAAATCAGTCTAATATGCTGATTTACTTCTCAAGAAACATTTTGACATTAATGCTGAAAACAGCTGCTTCATATTTGTGGAACTGAGGATCCTTTAAATGCATGTAAAGTTCAAAACAACAGCATTTACAGGACGTGAAGTAGAGAACCTTCACTGTCACTTTTGCACTGCAGCTGTACGTACTGGTTTGGGATTTTCCTTTCCAGGTTTCATCACTGGCGGTGGACATCTGACTGTGTCCTCTCTCTGAAAGAGTCCTCTCAAAGCTACTCTGTGACTGAGAATCAAACTCAACATCCTAAAAAAAACACATAGACAAGCACACACATGCATGCATATGAAAACCAGAGCCTAATATGCAAATGTCTACTAAATGGCAAGCCAAGCAAATTAAGTGTTCGCAGAACGTAGGGCACAATGTATGCCAGAATAAGGGCTTATAGGTGCTAGATCGTGGCTTATTATTTGTGTGTGTATTCACAATATTTATTTATGTTACTGTGATCTCACCATGTGTTTCCCTTCTCCCACCTCCTCTTCCTGTCCAGCTGGTCGCCATGTCAGCAAGCTGTTAAGAGCAAAGTCAGAACCAAACTGAGAGAGGATTTCATAAGCAGAGCTACAGGAGCCTCAACAGCCTGTTCAAACGCTCTCCGATTTCAATATCAGTGGTCACGTCAACACCTGTCAAGAGTTGGAATATGTCTGCGCGACAGATTTAGCTAGAGAACACTACAAATTCTCAAGTGTGATTACGTGAATTTATTCCGATTCATCAGCCTATCATGTCATTTATTTGATTGTTTTGTTACATTTCATTTTTTAGAGACCGATTGACAACACTAATCAAAACACATCCAGACGGAAGGCCGTTAAGTGTCACTGAAACAGATGGTGGTGAGCAAGAGTGTCGTACGCATGAGGACTGGTGGTCTGGAAGATATCCAGCATGCAGGCGCAGGTGACGTCCCACACCTCCGGACTGAACTTCTCCCCGTTCAGGATCACCAGGTTCTCCAGACAGTTTGTGCCTGACCTCGCCAGCTGCTCATTATCTGAGAACAGAGGCGGAGTTGTGAGTGTAACACACAAACACTTTCCCTGTATTATTTAAAACACTACCACCCACTGGGCCGATATGCTTCTCCAAATGTGACATGTGTACGTGTCACGTTTCAAATGTCCATCTGGAATGAGGTACAGCAAGTAGCAGGGCACGGTCTTAAAATTCCTAAACTCTCCCTCGTGATTAGTGCAACAGCCTGAAGAAATCCTCACCTTGTTTCACACACCACTGCAGCTGTGCAAAAAGATCCGCCAGCAGCACCTCGCTGAGAGGCTCGTAGAATTGTGTGAACACATCGCAGATAGCGTAGAGGGCGTGGTTACATGTCGTTGTCATCCATTCGGTTTTCTTAAAAAGAAAAAACATGCGTGTAATGCATCCATCTTATTTTACCTTTTGGAAGATATTTGAACACACTGAACCAACAGACTTCTTTCTTACTTCAGTTTGCTGCTCAGGGAGCTTCATGTTGTCAAATATTCGGAAGATGATCCGAAAGAGGTCATGCCACCAGTGCTTCTCAAAGGTGTGTCCGTAACTCTTCATGATCTCAAACATGACGGTCAGACCCCTGCATCACACAAACACTCTCCGAATAAGCTCCAAACATCCACATCGTTTCTTTGTATCAAAGCGAAGACCATAGCAGCGTTAGAGACGGGGACCCACCTGGTCCTGATGTCTAGTTTGCAGCGGTTGATGATGCAGGAAAGCTCAAACAGGATGGGGAACCAGCCTCGCACCCAAACACGGTCACCAGGGGCCACATTCATGTCATCACTAGTGTATTCCCTCAGTGCCTGGACAAGGGAAAATGAGTTAAATGTCATTTTTTGAAGCTCAGACGTCACGGGTAACAAAAGCGGAGGTGACAGCACTCACCTGCGGCCGGTCAGACACGTATTTAGCGCAGTGGCGGATGAGCCGAATGGCCTCCATACTGGTGTCAGGAAATGCAGCATTACATACAAACTCTGACAAACATTTGACTGCATCCTGGAAAGAGTCGATGGCTGCGGCAAAATGCTGCTGAAATGTATTCACTGTGAGGAAACAGAAAGGATTGACATGAGAATGATGTTTTGTGTTTTTAAATGTTTAAGATTGAAGTTTATGAAGTCTGTTTTCTGGTACTTACTAACAATGTGTCCTGTGGTTTGAAACGCGAGGTCCACAATGTTCTCATCATGATCTGATGCTGCTTGGTGGAACACAGAGAAGATGTTCTTCCAGCCAGAGCGGATATTAACAGCCTGAGAGTTCACCATCTGGGCCACACAACGGATCACCATGTCCCGGATAGTGGGCGACCTTCAGAATGGATGAAGAAGTTACTGCAGAAGAAACTGAAATGCATGGCTTAAAATGGCAAAATATGCAAAAAGAATCACTTCAGGTAGGTTTCCTTGAATGCTTCACACATCAGAGAAACTGATAGTTCTGCCCCAAGCTTGCTGTTGAATTAGCTAATGTTGCTGTGTCAAGACTGATTTTGTCTCTCAAACTGAGTTTTGATGGCACCACAGAGCCAGTGTTAGGGCTGCATAATTAATCAATATAAAACTGAAATCATACATGTATTTAAAAGGCAAAGGCTGCAATTTATTTAAATGAGTATATGTGCTGTGTAAGGTCTGCATGCAAGTTTTCCATCAAAATAAAAGTTTGAAAGTTTAAGGTTTAAAAATTACTTAAATATTAAATAATAGTAATTAAATATTAGTTTAGGTAAATGTAAAATTTTTCTTAAATATACATTTTCACAGTGAAATATTACAGTAATAATAATAATAATAATAAATATTATATATAAAGTTTTTATTTAGTAATTTTTCTATATTTATTTAGTAATAATATTATTTTATAATGTATTGATATATAAAAGGACAAAATTTTTGGCAAATTGTCATAAACAATCACAGCAAACCTGTAATTGTTTTATAAATTGCATTTTAAAAATCACAATCTGAATTTTTATCAGGAAAGGGAGAAAAATCATGCAGCCCTAGCCAGTCTAATGCTTTTTTGGGAAAACGACCTACTTGCAGATTATTCTTCTGTATAATCAGCTGGGATAAGAAACATTTTACCTCTGAATATTTGCATTGCACCTGGTCGAAAACCGAAACTGCTTTGTAATAATTATTTATTGTTTTATTAAAGTAATTTTATGAGACTTTTTTAATTTAACTCAATTTTAATTATACTGAATAATAAAAGATAAAAATAAAAACAAGCCAATAAAATAAACACACTTTTATTGAAATTAACAATAAAATTGGACAGAAAATATATTAAATATAAATATATTATTTTAATTCAGAATCAAATACGGAGGTTTTTTTTCTGACTAATTATCCAAATAATGTATAGTCCAACAAAGCTATTATTATATATATATATATATATATATATATATATATATATATATATATATATATATATATATATATATATATATATATATATATATATATATATATATATATATATATATATATATACAGTGTGGATCGAAAGTTTGGGCACCCCTTGCAGAATCTGTGAAAATATGAGTAATTTTCAAAAAATAAGAGAGATCATACTAAATGCATGTTATTTTTTATTTAGCACTGTCCTGAGTAAGATATTGTACATAAAATTTTTTAACATTTATTCCACAAGACAAAAAAATAGCTGAAATTATTAAAATAACCCCCTCAAAAATTTGGGAACCCTTGGTTCTTAGTACTGTGTTCTGTTACCTGATGATCCTCGACTGTCTTTCTGTTTTGTGATGGTTCTGCATGAGTCCCTTGTTTGTTCTGAACAGTTAAACTGAGCAGCGTTCTTCAGAAAAATCTTTAAGGTCCTGTAGATTCTTCAGTTTTCCAGCATCTTTGCATATTTGATCCCTTTCCAGCAGTGACTTTATGATTTTGAGATGCACCTTATCACACTGAGGACATTTGAGGCACTCAAACACAACTATTTAAAAAGAATCAAACATTCACTGATGCTCCAGAAGGAAACAAGATGCATGAAGAGCTGGGGGGTGAAAACTTTTAGAATTTGAAGATCAAGGTAAATTGTACTTTATTTGTGTCCCGGGAAACATACAAGTATCTTCTGTTGCTTACGAAGGGCAGAACTAAATGGAAAAAAATTATATTTCAATAAAATAAGACAAATTTGGCCATCTTCATCGTGTTCAAAAGTTTTCACCCCCAGCTCTTAATGCATCTTGTTTCCTTCTGGAGCATCAGTGAATGTTTGAATCTTTTTAAATAGTTGTGTTTGAGTCTCTCAAATGTCCTCAGTGTGATAAGGTGTATCTAAAAAGCATAAAGTCACTGCTGGAAAGGGTTCAAATATGCAAAGATGCTGGAAAACTGAAGAATCTGCAGGACCTTAAAGATTTTTCTGAAGAACAGTTCTCAGTTTAACTGTTCAGAACAAACAAGGGACTCATGCACAACCATCACAAAACAGAAAGACAGTCGAGGATCATCAGGTGACCACACAGAGTATTAAGAACCAAGGGTTCCCAAACTTTTGAGTAGGGTTATTTTAATAATTTCAGCAGTTTTTTTGTCTTGTGGAATAAATGTTAATATATTTTATGCACAATATCTTACTCAGGACAGTACTAAATAAAAAATAACATGCATTTAGTATGATCTCTCTTATTTTTTGAAAATTACTCATATTTTCACAGATTCTGCAAGGGGTGCCCAAACTTTCGATCCCCACTGTATATGTATATATATATATATTATCATCAGAGCCATGTGAGCAGAGCATCGCTGGGAGCAGACTTTGTTTTTCCGAGCATGAGCGCCACACGAGAGGAGAGTTCACATTGGTAGTGAGCAACTCAACAGAAAGCACATTCATACAGTGGAATATTGAGTGGAGGGTCACACCGCCGCGCAGTGATGACACACTAGGAGGAGAGTTAAACCTGCACACTGAACAATGCTGGGAGGTGCGGTGGGCTGTTTATTTACAGATCATATTTTCCACCTTTTTTTCTCTTTCGGCCTAAAAACTGAAAATGCCATTTTTGGCCAACTTCTGAAAATTGCACACTCCACCAGTATTAACATGTTTCATCATGCCACAGCAATTTGCCTCATTGCTTTGGCTTCTCTATCATTCACATTTCTAACTCTCCTCTCCTCACCTGTTCTTCTTCATGATGTGTTCAAATGGCCTTAAAAAGTCCTTCTGGAAGCGGAAATTGGCCAGTTCTCCTTTCTCCAGAAACTTCATAGAAAGTTGTCTCAGGGAGTCCACAGCAAAGATGGCCACATCCACATTAGGATTACAACCCACCTGCCAAACCAGAAATAAAACACAATCAGACAACTGTTTTACTGATTATCTAATCTACAGAAACAAATTCACAACAAATATTCACAGAGCAGCAGTAAATATGACTGCACCTTTAGGTAAGGCTACAGACCTTGTTGAAGTGGTCTCCGATGACCTGCCAAATGCGTGACCACTGTAGACGGATGCGGTTCATGTTGTAGTAGGAGATCTCCACTATCTTCTGCAGACTGAACATGCGCGGCTGGTGAGCAGAGGCCAGCTCGTCCATGGACACCGCACAGAGCCAACGCACAAAGTCCACTGGGGATAGAGCAGAGTTTACAATTAACAGAAATCTCAGTGACATTTTTGGCCCCAGATACAATTTCTACATGTTCACTTGCTATCTGTGTGCAGCAAGTGTAAAGTAAAACACCGTGGGTTGGAATGAGTCAGTTTGTGACCAACGAATTCAATATCATGTACAAAATTACCTGAAGGTCAACATGAAATTAAACAAATTTTACTTCAGAAATCTCTATAGCAGTCATCAAACACATCTGTTTTCAGAGAAGAACTAAACCAAAGCCCCTCCTTCAAAAACCTATGATCTAGCACAGTTCTATTATTGGCTGAATGTAAAATAAACTATTTCTGTCCAAAAAAGAAGAATTTCAGAAGCAATTCTGACTGAACAACCCCACGCCTTGTAAGTCACTTCCTTATGATATAATGGACCATATTAATGAATAGACCATGAGAAAAACCCAAGCTATGGTGAAAAGGACAACAGCATGGACGCCCACTTACACAATAAAACTGAACTGAATTTCCATTACTCAAGGAGCTAAAGATATGTTAAGAATGCAGCCGTTCCTGTTCGTTTCTTGGTAAATACAACCAAAACTGACTCGAGTTAACATGAGCAGAATTAAAAGTATATTTTTCCACATAATCAACCCACACATATTCTCTCAAACAGTGTTGGGTTATTAACTTGCTATACGTAGCGATGCAAATAAACTAGCTACACTTCTCAGTAGCGTGACAGCAGCTCAACTGTTTTCAAAATAATGTTGCTTCCCAGTAACAAGCTATTTTTTTTCCAATGAGTAATGCTGTAGCGTGACGCAAACTTGTATTTCACATTGTATAGTGCATAAATATGGACTACAACGATTTGATCTGTGAAACATGTAAACTTTCATCTTTCTAGTAGCAGTAGTCCATATTTATCAACACAACCGCTTCAAAATTCACATTCAATGTTTGACTATGTAATTACTGTTGTTGTAGAATAAAACGTTTTCATAATGTCACATATAGACCTTATTTTGTACATTAGCTCAAAATTGATACTTTAAAAACCATATAATTCCTGAGGGAATCAATGCTACTTATTTACCATGTTTAACAACTACAAAGTGAACCACTCTACGATCAAATCACTCTATATCAAACCCGTAGCATTTTTTTTCTCATTTGCAGCATTGGGGAACATTCATAACCTTAGGGATGTAACAATTAACCGCGAGCCGGTTGAAAATCGATTGAAATATGTGATGATTCAAATCGGGTTGAAATGCTAAACAAATCGTGATACAACTGAAGTAGGATAGTTTATATGAACACATCTCTCTAGAACTAAATTTATTTTAATCTTGCCTCTGAACAATGCATA
Organism: Carassius gibelio; assembly: GCF_023724105.1. Lineage (NCBI taxonomy): Eukaryota > Metazoa > Chordata > Actinopteri > Cypriniformes > Cyprinidae > Carassius > Carassius gibelio. The sequence continues at coordinate 12,333,140 of NC_068393.1, forward strand.
TTAAAGCAGCGTTCATAAGAGCAGCTCTGTTTTGTTTACAGTTGTAACCCAGGAAACACCATCGTTGTGGTTCATAAGCGCCACCTGCTGTCAGAGAGTGAATCTACATCTCATTCAGATCGTCTTCTGTTAGTACAGTTTCACAAAACTGAAGTCAGACCATTCTGTTTTTGTTTCAAATTGTACAGTCTAATCTAGATTAAAAACTACTCATGCTGCAGGTATGCTGCATCTTTGATTGGAACATGGTTAAAATCCAGTGGTTGCCTCTAATTTTAAATGGAAAGAGCACAGACAAAGCCTTAGTTTGTTCATATTAAGATATTTATTTTGTGTAACTTGTTTGATTTGGGGTTTGTTTTAAAATGTCAATTAAGTTTTGTTTCATTTCAATTTCACAAAAGAAACATGCAGCAACAGCCTAATAAATGACACCTTTTTATTTACCGTATAATGTCTTCAATCTCATTTTGTAAAAAAATAAAAAATAGGTGAGAAAATCAAATCGTGAGTTGAGTGAATTGTTATATCCCTAAATACCATGTTTTCAAATGAAATTAGAGCATTTTAAATAAATGTCAATTTATTTGTTCAAACTTGTCCTGTCATATCCTGTAGCTAATTGAGACCCTCATTGATTTCGTGCTAGATAAATACTGCTGTAATTACAACTATCATTCAAAGATTAGGTGTCAGTAAGATTACAAATAAATGCAAAAATAAATCTTATTCAGCAAGAATGCATTAAATTGATCAAAAGTGACAGCAAAGACATCAAAAAATAATATTTAAAATAAATGTTGTCCTTTTGAAATTGCTATCCATCGAAAAATCCTAAACAAATGCATCCTAGTTTACAGCACAACTGTTTTCAAAACTGAGAATTATAAATGTTTCTTGAGCAGCAAATCATCATTAGAATGATTTCTGAAGAATCATGTGACACTGAAGGGGATTCTAAAAATTCAGCTTTGACAGAGGAATAAATTACATTTTAAATTATACTAATAGAAAATGTATTTTAAATTGTAACAATATTTCATAATATTTGAGTATAAGAGAAAACTCATATACACGCACACACACACACACACACACACACACACACACACACACACACACACACACACATATATATATATACAGTTTTGTTCAAAATAATAGCAGTACAATGTGACTAACCAGAATAATCAAGGTTTTTAGTATATTTTTTATTGCTACGTGGCAAACAAGTTACCAGTAGGTTCAGTAGATTGTCAGAAAACAAACAAGACCCAGCATTCATGATATGCACGCTCTTAAGGCTGTGCAATTGGGCAATTAGTTGAAAGGGGTGTGTTCAAAAAAATAGCAGTGTCTACCTTTGACTGTACAAACTCAAAACTATTTTGTACAAACATTTTTTTTTTCTGGGATTTAGCAATCCTGTGAATCACTAAACTAATATTTAGTTGTACGACCACAGTTTTTTAAAACTGCTTGACATCTGTGTGGCATGGAGTCAACCAACTTGTGGCACCTCTCAGCTGTTATTCCACTCCATGATTCTTTAACAACATTCCACAATTAATTCACATTTCTTGGTTTTGCTTCAGAAACAGCATTTTTGATATCACCCCACAAGTTCTCAATTGGATTAAGGTCTGGAGATTGGGCTGGCCACTCCATAACATTAATTTTGTTGGTTTGGAACCAAGACTTTGCCCGTTTACTAGTGTGTTTTGGGTCATTATCTTGTTGAAACAACCATTTCAAGGGCATGTCCTCTTCAGCATAGGGCAACATGACCTCTTCAAGTATTTTAACATATGCAAACTGATCCATGATCCCTGGTATGCGATAAATAGGCCCAACACCATAGTAGGAGAAACATGCCCATATCATGATGCTTGCACCTCCATGCTTCACTGTCTTCACTGTGTACTGTGGCTTGAATTCAGAGTTTGGGGGTCGTCTCACAAACTGCCTGTGCCCCTTGGACCCAAAAAGAACAATTTTACTCTCATCAGTCCACAAAATGTTCCTCCATTTCTCTTTAGGCCAGTTGATGTGTTCTTTGGCAAATTGTAACCTCTTCTGCACATGCCTTTTTTTTAACAGAGGGACTTTGCGGGGGATTCTTGAAAATAGATTAGCTTCACACAGACGTCTTCTAACTGTCACAGTACTTACAGGTAACTCCAGACTGTCTTTGATCATCCTGGAGGTGAACATTGGCTGAGCCTTTGCCATTCTGGTTATTCTTCTATCCATTTTGATGGTTGTCTTCCGTTTTCTTCCACGTCTCTCTGGTTTTGATCTCCATTTTAAGGCATTGGAGATCATTTTAGCTGAACAGCCTATCATTTTTTGCACCTCTTTATAGGTTTTCCCCTCTCTAATCAACTTTTTAATCAAAGTACGCTGTTCTTCTGAACAATGTCTTGAACGACCCATTTTCCTCAGCTTTCAAATGCATGTTCAACAAGTGTTGGCTTCATCCTTAAATAGGGGCCACCTGATTCACACCTGTTTCTTCACAAAATTGATGACCTCAGTGATTGAATGCCACACTGCTATTTTTTTGAACACACCCCTTTCAACTAATTCAACTAATTGCCCAATTGCACAGCCTTAAGAGCGTGCATATCATGAATGCTGGGTCTCATTTGTTTTCTGAGAATCTACTGAACCTACTGGTAACTTGTTTGCCACGTAGCAATAAAAAAATATACGAAAAACCTTGATTATTCTGGTTAGTCACATTGTACTGGTATTATTTTGAACAATACTGTATATATATATATATATATATATATATATATATATATATATATATATATATATATATATATACACACACACACACACACACACACATACATTATATATATATATATATACACACACAACTCACCAACCACATACTTTTAAATAGTAGTGTATATATTTAAAATATACTGCCCCCTTAAAAAAAAATCAATACTAATGTTGTTACATTAAAACAAAACAAAACAAATACCCTACCAATTGCATTTCCATCAAGCCTGGTGGATCCAGTGAAGATTCTGGCACACAAAACAGAGAAGGAAGGTCAGACGAGGAAACATAAACAGCAATGTTTGTATGTTGGTATTGTGATTTCATAGCACCTGTCCACAGCCACCACAACGCTCTGAGAGCTGGTCTCCCCCACGGACTCCTGGATATGAGCCATCTGACGCTTGTCTGGACCTCCAACCAGAGTACCTGCAGGAGACCAATGATATTGTTTTGCTCCATAGGAACATCATCCACACACACAAATAAACAGACTGAAGACTTCGGCCCCATCCATGAGCTCTTCACTTTAGTTGTGACTTACCTAAGCCGAGGGGCATGAATTCCTCTCCCCCTGATGGGAAGCCCTTTATGCTGCCTCCCTGGTCCCGGACCACACCGGAGATATAACGCGTCTTCACCCCTGTCCCAATCAACTGGGCCAACTCCAGCTGACTGATACACCTCAGAATCTAAACAAAGAGCAGGCAGATGTAGCAGGGGTTTAGTTACAGTTAGTTGTGTGACTTTGCAGGATTTAACAAAATGACCTGAATTACCCGCTGGCCCGGGGTGAGTGTGAAAGTGTTCAGCCCAGTTTTTTATTTTGTATTCTACATTTCTGGAGCAAATTCTGACTAAAGATTACATGGTCTAGCTGGATAAAAAAAATTTTATTTTGCAGGAGGGGATTTGGAGTAATTGGAGCACACTTTGAAGAGATTGTGGACACTATGCTCAACTCCATTTGCACGCTCTGATGCCCACCTCATGCCAGGAGTTGCCTAAGTAGTTTCCATCGGTGTGGGCGACCATGATGAGAGTCTTTATGGTGTCAATGTTCTTCTGCTTCATCTCTGTGATACTTGAGCTGGCGGTGAGCAGTGTAAACCGGGCCAAGGCCTGGATGTAGGCATCTCTCTCCAACTGCAAAGAGAGTGAAATAGAAAAGAAAATAAGACCAGAAAGAGCTAAATTAAATGGCATGATTTGCCATATGAAAAGTGTAGAAACACAAACCTGCATGTTGAAGATGCAAGCGATCCTGATAGCACATCGGATCCCCTCCAGACAAAGAGACGCCACGTCCTGATCATCACAATCCTGGAGTCCTACACTGAACGCCGCCAACAGAGGAGTCCAGGCCAGCTGTTTTACATAGATCAAAACGCATAAACATACACACTGAGAAATGAACACACACAAAACATACTTTCAGAGTTCAACTTCCTTTTGACCTTTTTGTAGACTGATGTGTGAAACCACATCCTGGAACAGTATCAGATCCTACCTACTCCATGAACTGCTCATGATCCTTTTGACCTAGCAATGACTTTCTGTTCCAGTACTCAATGGCATAGAGCTGTTAAGAGGTGGTTTTTATTGGACATGTGGCAGTACCTTGAACATGGGCCGGACGTGCTCTAGGTGAGTGGCACTGAAGAAGGGAGCCTGAGCGTGACTTACAGCCTCCATCAGAGCTTTAGCCGTCTTGGCCATCTGCTCCATCTCCATGTTATACAGCAGCCTTCTCTGCTTCTCATTGGGTACATCTAACAGGAAGACAAATAGCTCGCTTCAGCCTTCAACAGGGTTTCATTCAATTCCATCAAAGGAAATGACAGGTATTTTTGTTGAGCGGCTCTTACTCTGTTTACTGGATTTGGGAGTGATGGAGTATTCTTTGCTCTCTTTCATTGCAATCTTCTTGCCTGCAATTTCATCGTAGATGGAGGACAGATACTCCATGGGCAGGTCTTTACTGTCATTGATACCACGGTTCATTTTTATGTACTGCTCCTTCGTCATCTTGTTCTTCACCTGAAGAGAAAACAAAAACAAAACTAGATTTTGACATTTTGATGTTTGCAAGAGTGTGGTTTTGCATTTGGCAAGGTTCTGGTTAGTTGCCAAGGTGTCTTGGCAAGCACAAAGCAAAGGGAGAGAAGGGAGACCGTGAGTAGACAATAACTAGTCTTTACCTGTGGACTGTGCAGGTCGGTGGTTAACATGATGATGGAGTAGGCCAGAACGTAAGCCGTGTCTGCGCTGGCAAACAGAGTCTGCCTACAGAACAACAGACAGGTCAGTGCAAACACAAACCCCAGCAGACTTAACAAATATAAAACTCTTCCACAGACTGCAAAACTCACCCCTGATTGCACTCCAGGTAGCGGGCGGCAAACTTCTCCATGAGCCTATCGATTTTCTGGGCTTCACCCGGAAGCCTGAAGCCTTCCAGGAAGGCACGGAGAGCTGACACAAAGTCTTTGCCACAAAAGTCCAGCTGGTCCACGTAGCTGTACATCACCTCTTTATTAAACTTCACATTCTCTCCCAGAAACTCGCCAACTTGAGTCTGATCACATGACACAGCACAGCCTAAGTAGTACCAGATGTCTTGGTCCACTAATTAATCCATGTCCGAAAACAAGCAGGAACTTACCGTGTCCAGTCGCTCCTCCTGTTGCAGGAACTGTGCGATGTCCTCCGGTGAGGTGCCCAGCATGCCTTGCTCCTGCAGGTATTGCAGTCCCCTTTTTGGTTTCTTGTTAAATCTTTAAGAGACACAGAAAAGGTCAAAGAAAAAATATCACAAAAGAACCTCAAGTAACTTAAAAAAAAAACATAAAAAGTCTGCTTACAGCTCAATGCCATGCTCGATGATCTCTTTCTGATGTTTGATGACCTCGTACTGCTCGGGGTGATCCAGATGAACTCCAGAAGACACAGTGGAGTCCAGAGAGCTCACACTATCTCTGCGAGAGGAAAGGTGCTCCTGGAGCTTCCCATCCGCACTGTCGCCCTCTGCTGGACGCTCCTGACCTGCAGAACAACACCGTCTAGACTTAGAAAATTCTGATGATGCATGCGATTAAAACACCTCAGTGTTGTCTTACCCAGGTTGGCCTGCAGATTGGGGTTGACGTACATGTCTCTGCTCCATTCCACCATGCACTTCAAAATGGACACCAGACACTCCAGCCCTTTTTTTCTCAAGCTCAGCTCCTGCAAATGAATCATTAACTGATCAACACTGAATTAATTATTACACAGCAGCAGTGAATCATGCGCTAGCTTTCACTTGAGAGTTTTGTGCTGTTCTAGAATTATTTTTAAAATGTAGGCATTGTGGCATTGCTAATATTGTTGGTCTATTTTTAATGATTAATTACTTGTGTTGATATTTAACTTATTTAAATGGTTTCAGATCAAAGAATCCTCTAAATAAAATCAACATTTATGTCATATGCTGTATTATGCACATTTAAATGATTACCATGTCATCTAAAGCATACTAATGTTGTAGTTCAAACATGATGATAGTCACCTGTAATGGAGTCATGCCCAGCTCCTGTCCACTCCTTCCCTGCGCGATTTTAGACAGGTCGTTTACCAGCCGCTCAAAAATGTTGGCAGCGTTGAGATCACAGTCATAGTTCACGTAAATGTCCACCACACATTGTGCATCTGTGAGAAGAGCAGCAGGCGGATTCACATATGGGTTTGACATTTAAACCAATAATGTGTGAGACGTGTGTGTGTGTGTGTGTGTGCATGTTGTGTGCAAATGTACACTGAGGTGCACCAACCCGCACATATTCGTGTTAGAGTCTGAATGACCATCCACTTGTGCTCAAAGGAGCTGGATGACGTCTCCAGGATTGTCAGAAAGATCTCCCTGAAGAACACCTAAAAGGAAAAGAGACAAAAAAAAGAGGAAATTAAAATTATATTTTAGTTCTGTAAAAAAAAATATATCTTTTTTTAAACAAACAATTTATGTCTGTAAAACTAATTTCATACATTTAAGCACAAGTTTAAAGATCAAAGGTTTTAAAGAGCATGCAAAACAAATTTAGTCAAGTGTGTATGGCCTGACAGCGTGTTTCAACATCTGATATTTTTTACCTCAATCTGCATCTTAAGGTGCACTTTGAAGTGAGAGAGCAGGGTGAGGAAGATGGCTAGAGACAGCTCGAACACTTCAGGCACAGAGGAGACCCCGTTTTTGGAGAGCGCCACACACAGGTACTGTTTGATGGCGTTCACAAACATCTCATGGGTTCGGAACACAGGTCCAGCCCCCTGCAGCACTGACAGCAACAGCTGCAGGGAAACCACCTTAGAGCGCAACTCATGGGACCTGGAAGAGAGGGGATGGAGAAATGACAGCAGCATGAAACTGAATACTTTTGAGTCTTGGATGACTCTTAACTTTTATGAAGAATATGTTTTTGGGTTTGAGACTTTAGTCTTTGCAACTTTAGGGATCTTATCTATTCACAAAGAGCTTGTAACACTCCAAAGAGAAAGGAAAACTTGAAATTGCATCATATGACCCCCTTTAATTCAAATTTGTTCTAAAGGGAGTGTAAATGGTGGAAACGGAGCACTCAGACCTCCACCAGCAACATCTCAGTTTTATGATCACACTACAGACAGGATTTGTCATTAACTGGTTTATCCCATAAAAATACTTGACTGATTTCTCATGTAATATTCGATCTACTCTAAATAAATCTCCTCTCCATGTTCTTACTTTGGGTCGGGTGGTCCATCAGCCAGGGGCTTCATGGAAAGCTTGCAGAGGGAGCGGAACACAAGGAAGGCGTCTTTCTGAAGGATGTGTGAAAAGCGGGCAGCTGTCTGACTGCCCTGAATGCTTTCTGCATCCTGTTCGGGAAACAAACAAAATAACAGTTAGACAACAATTAAAAAGGCTTTCTGAACAATGTCTTTACACACTTATGTTTAAACGTTTGGCATCTGTGAGATTTGGTAATGTTTTTGAAGTCTTTTTCTTTTTGTTGTTATTATTTTTAATAACAACACTGAAAACAGTTGTACTGTTTAATCATTTTCTGAAAACCGTGATACATTTTTCAGTATTTTTTGATCAATAGAAAGCTTTTGAACGGTCCTGTCTTATTAAACAAATGAAAAACACACCAGAATGTCTGTGGAGGACTCTGAGCCACGGTCATGCACCATTCCGTTCATCTGCTGTGTGTCGACTCGAACAACAGGGGTTTGGTTTCCCGCTTTGAACACTTTGGTTTCGGAGTCAGAATGTTGATCTAAGCCTGTGGTAGAAACAGATGCAGGGGTGACTACTACGTCACAGCTCCCCATGAAGCTGCAGTCAGCTATTTCCAGTGTGACGCACCTCCTTCCACAGAGCTATCTCCCAATCCACTGTCCGGCTCAGTCTCTTCCTGAAGCTCAGAGCCTGCTTCTGCCTCCTCTCCCTCAACACCTCCTGCCACTGATGAAGTCATCTGCTCTGACTTCTGAAGCTCTTCTCCTGTAAGAACAGTCGGATTAAAAACAGAATCTACTAGACAAATAAACAACTGGAAATATAATTTGGAGTCATTTCTCATTTCACGATCCCCTGTACCTGGATGTTCAATTTCCCTCTGTTTATCAGAAGCCAACTCCTCCTCTGACTTGGACTCTTCTGGCTGGCCATTGATGGAGGATGAGTCTTGAGGGGTGGAAGGAGTGGAGGGGGCCCCAGGGGGGCTGAGTGAGGGGGTTGGGGGTCCGTTCTGTTCTGAGTGGGCTTGTCCGAGGCATGGTGATCGGGACCCCCGACCAGGAGTTGGGGAGGGGTTTTGGGCTACAGGTGAAGGGTTACTGGATACTGGAGAAGGATTGTGCAGCTGCAGATGTTGTCTGTCCTTCTCTGCTTCCTGAGCTTCCAGAGCCTACAAGAAAGCCATAAGAAAGTCAAACCTAGTTTCCAAGTTTTAGTCTAATTTTTCTAAACCATAACGTCGCTCCAAGTTCTTTTATCCAAATAGAGTTGTGTTGAGTCAGCAATATGCAGCAGTTGGAGAGGCTTTATACTAACCGCCTGGTTCTCCATGCGGGTGAAGATGACATTGAGCATCTGTGTGAGAGTGGCCTTGGCTGTGGTCTGGTTGATCAGGTTGCGGCTGGCCAGGTAGATGTTGTAGCAGGTGCGGACAGTGAGGAGAATCGTCCCCTCGTGGATCTCTATGTGTGGTGATGTCACAGCAGTCAGCAGAGCCTGTAGAGCAACACAAAGCATGAGGAAATCACTGATAATGCTCATTTATTCCAATACAGTGAGGTCCAAAAATCTGAGAACTTTTTTTAGGATTTCAAAAAAATAGATAAATTCTACACTATTTTTGTACAGTTCTACAATATTTCTAGGTCACCTTATTAAATTAGTAAATTTGAGACACTGATCATGTCGGATGTTCTTCTTTCCCTGAACACTCAAGATGCTCTTTGGATTCATCTCAAATCATGCCGGAAACAAGATCATTGGTTTTACACAAACTTTTTAAGTTCAGGCATCTTGAGTTTCTGCTGCCACTGAAGTAATAAAGGGACAACCCAATTACGAAGACATTTTCAAATTCAAATTGAATTCTTCACTTAAATTTCAATTTCAAGAAAACGCATTTTAAAAACCCACCTAGATAAAAGTGATTCATATATAATGATACATTTATGGCTTGGAGAATCATGCAGGTAAATAATGAGATTGATGAAAACAAGACCTTTAATAGATGGATTCTCAGATAATATTATGTACACATCTGGGTGTTAAAACTGTCTTTATCCAAACCTATGCTATCTGCGTACTGCTGCGTTTTCTCTCCATTTATAGAGAACAAAATGCTAGTAAATCTTTTACATGTTTATCTAAAATGATAGGTGATAGGCTTGGATCAAAGAAAATGGTGTAAGGTAAATCACGGTGTTCTTAACTCATACGATTGTTTAAACAAAATTTCCTCATGGTGTCTTGCGTGACTCAAGTGTGCTGAAGTAGGCGCTCTATACAGGAGCAGCTTTGATTATTTTGGCATGAGCTTCACTGCAGTGACCAGGTGAACTTACTGCAAGGTCAAAAAGAGATGAATGATCAAACTATGAATTCACACTATATGGCAACTGTTCTGCCCTCCAAAAATTTATTAAAATAATTCAAACCAATGTAAATTCTTTAAGTAAATTTACTGAATGTTGTTTAAATTATTATTGATTTAATGTCTATAATATATTGAAATGTTTTTGAAAGAGGTCTCTGATGCTCACCAAGACTGCATTTATAAAAAATAAAAAAAAAACAGTAATATTGTAAAATATCATTACAATTTATTTAACAGATTTTGATTTTAATATATTTTATTCTATAATACATTCTTGTAATGGCAAAGCTGAATTACTCCAGTCTTCAGTGTCACATGACCCTTTAGAAATCATTCTAATATGTTGGTTTGGCACTCAAGAAACATTTCTTTTATAATGTTGAAAACCGTTGTGCCACTTGACAATATTTTCCTGGATTCTTTCATGACCAGAAAAACAGTGTTTATTTGAAATAGAAAGATTTGTATCATTATGAATGTCTTTATAATATAACATTGTGTATACTGTATATGTATAACAGTGTTTATAGTGTAACATTATTTGTTACACTATAATGTAACATTATAAATGTCTTTATAATGTCACAGATTTAAAGCATCATGTGCCAATATCCTTGCTGAATAAAAATAAATATAAAAAAACAACAAAAACTTACCTCAAACTTCTGTACAGTAGTGAATGCATGTAATTTACTGTATTAAATATATTTGCATTACATCAACCATAAAAAAAGAATTTCAATATCAGGAAGTGCCGTCTGAAAAAACGAAATGGTATGATGGAGAGTTGTTTACCTTAATGATCTGTAGCTGTACCCCCTCATCAGTCTGGGGTCCCTGGAAGCAGTTACAGATGGTCTCCACCAGCCGGTCAATCAGCCGTTTTCCTGGAGCGCCGCTGTCAGGGGCATTCCCTGTGATGTGCCCATACGCAATGAGTTTCTGTGATAAATAGAAGAAACGTCAGGTATGAGTGGAATGATTAAATTAATTAAAATAGCAAAACTAGTGAACTGCAAGTTACATGACAGGAATGAACTAGAACGACTGTCATTTTTCAAGTAAAGAAATCCAGCATCCTGGATCAATGCTGAACAAATGAAAACGGATCCATTTGTTCAGACACAGTAGTTACTATCTGAAATATATATATCATTTTCTGTAGTAATAATGGAATTTGCCTGAGACTTCCTTCTGCAACATCTGAGAGTGGCGTGAGACAACATACGCAACAGAGGTAAATAATACAGTGCAATACACATTAATTCATACAGTGCTTGAATTCATTCAATATTCATAACTATCAGGTTTGTGTACACAAAAAATTAATTTCTACAAGGATTAAAAAAAATAGTTTTAAAACAAGAGTTTTAAATGTATCAATGTTGAGTAAGATGAAACATTGGTGTGGAGTGAGGTGAATGAGGACTGAATGTGTACCTGTAAGCAGTCGAGAGACGTACTGACAATACGAGGAGACTTGGACTGACATGCTAGCTCGAAAGGCAGGACGTACTTGTCAGCCTCAATGTAGTTGGCTCTAGGAGGAACAACAGTGCCATCCCTGGCACATACAAGATTCACAGCACAGGTCAGTCAGCACTGAAACATACTTCATTCACTGAATGTTACAGCATGTTAAACAACAACAAACATCTAGAACATCTTCATGTCAATAGCCCTTTAACGTTACTGGGGGCCTTTTGTTCAGCATGGACATCCTTAATTATTACAGAACCATGATGGTTCAGAATCATAATGAAGATGATTTAGCAATAAGCATTCTCTTAATGTTACATCAGTGTAGAACACAGGGGATTTTTGCATGGATGGTGCATGTAAGGATGAAAACTCAAAACTTACTTCTGCTTTTCCAGTTCATGCTTGATTTCATCTAAAAGCAAGGGAGAGAGAGAGAAATTAACACATGAGCTCATATCTATGTCAGACCTCAAGCAGAAAGTGTGCTAATTCATAAAACAATTAAATAAAATTGGTATTCACATGTACATTAGGGTGTTAAAGTAATGGGCTGCTTGCTGGACACTAGTCTTTTCACATATTTAGATTATGTGTTCGGTAGAAAATCAAAGTGAACTGGAGGATGAGGTGGAAGTAACATCTATCACAGAGGCAGCAATATGTGCCCTAATACTGCCAAAGCAAAAAACGCACACACTATCCCTAATAAACAAGACACAGAAATGAACCAGGACCAGTTGTGCTTTCCATTAAAGGTAGTAATGAGACTGTAGGGAAAATGTGTCTATTTCTCACATAAGCAGAAAATGGCATCCACATTTATAGCTGAAGTGCTATAAACTTAAATTAAAGCAATGATTCACCCAGAAATTAACATTTGTGGGACACAAAAGGAGCAATTTTTGCTAAATGTGCTGGTTGCTCTTATTATGCAATCACAATGAACAGGGCCTGGACCTTTCAAGCTTCAAAAAGGACCAATGCACTGCATAAAAGTTATAAATACTGTATGAATGCTTGTGTGTATGAAAGCCACTGATTCCTGAAACTTTTTCTGCATTCTGACAGACTCAGGACTGCAGATAAATGCTATACTTTAATCTCTGCATAACTACACCTGCAGATTGTGAATAACAATGAAAATATCCCATCTCATCTGTCCAAAGCAGGCAATTTTAGGAGAGTACTACGATGCATGCATGTGATGCTGCTAACCATTGTTGGGTGTAATGCGTGTGACTTAAAGCAAGGGATTACTGCTCATTTTTAGGTAATTTAAATAAATTACAGTCAAGTACTTTCGTTACATATGGTAAATAACTTCAACAGTTGTAAAATCAATATTGAAATTGAAATTTGAAATCTAAATTAACCTTCTAAAGATAAAATTGAATGCAACGTCTTTAACCCTCTGTGCGTCAGCTCGTTTACTTTCAGTTTTTCTTGATTCACAGAGAAACCTGAAATACTCAGATACAGATAAGACTAAAATCAGTCGAATCTAAAAAGGCCTACTTTTATTCGTGTACACTGACAAAAACAACAAAACATTGTGCTTTTGCAAAATAAACAAAACAAACAGGGTGCACTTTCTGGCGTCTAGGTCTCCGTGACCAACTTTCTACACCCACGTACTCAGCGAATATTTGACAGAGGCATGTGAAAAATGTCTATAGAAAGCTTCTGTCTACTTTTAAATGAACTAATTCAAATAGAAAACCAATATTTTCTGATTATGTAATCCATATGAAACTGTACAATCTTTCCCGTATATAAGCTAATTTTGATTGTTTTTTAAAGAAGTCCTGCAATGAGGAATTTACCTCAGAAGAACAGTGTGATCTGACATGGCTTTATTCAGCAGAGAAGATAATTTATGTAATTTATTCTTACCTACATTAGTTAACATGTTATTTTTACATAAATACCTGTATGGATTTTCCTAGTTGGGCTTTTCCTGAACATCTTGCCAAAAATGTGAAGTTAAACTTTTAAGCTTTTTTGTTATTCAGATATGTTGTTTTTCAAAGTATTTCTATTTTTTAACCAAAGAAGGTTAATTTTTTTTTATAAAATTTTTTAAGTATTACAGTTGTTTGAAAGCTAAAAGGCTAAACTATTCTATGTTTGACTCAGATTGAAAAAATAATGGCTTTAATTTTATGAAGGTTTTTTCTATTAAGGGATTTTAAGATGTAGCCCAATTACCGATTTGAATAATTAAGTTACATATTGAGTAACTAAGTTACTTTTCAGACAGAGTTATTAGTAATAGTAATTAATTACTTTTTGAAAGTAATTTACCCAACACTGCTGCTGACGTAAAACACGCATGTGCTACGCTTTGTTTTCAAGCAGAGGAATGCACACTCATGTGCTGTGGTACTCTCTTGAATATGCATTGGAAACTGACACGGAGGACAGGAAATTGTTGAATAAAGTTGTTTTTATTTTCTCTCCACAGAAAAAGTAATCTCCTAAATTCATAAAATTACAGTTGAACCACTGATTTCACAGACTATTTTAAGATTGTCCTTATTACCTTTCTGGGCCTTTAAATGATACTCCACCCCAAAATTAAAATGTTGTCATTAATCACTTACCCTCATGTCGTTCCAAACCCATAAAAGATTTGTTCGTCTTTGGAACACAATTTCAGATATTTTGGATGAAAACCGGGAGGCTTGAGACTGTCCCATAAACTGCCAAGTAATTACACTGGGATTTGTTTTCTACTTTATTTTACACTTTGATTTGAGAGAAAACACATCCTTGTGTCGCGGCTGACACGGAAGAGCATACTTTATTATTTCTAAAATGGCGCTACGATGATGTGGGGAGAGACTGAGGAGATGACTTGTTGAATAAAGTCGTTATTTTTGTTTTCTTCTTGTACAAAAAGTATTCTCGTCGCTTCATAACTAGGGATGTTGATTTCGGTTATTTTTCCTAAATGTCAACCGACAATCGTTAACAGATTATTAGCAGTTAACCGACAAGATTATTTTAAATGAGAATTGAATTAAATTAGAAAGGATAAGTGTCTGTGACCCGTTAAAAATATAAAAATTTGTTTCTCTGGGATTAATTTTACATGCACAAAAAGCAACAACAAACAGAACATGAGATTAACATGGTCTTCATATCGCATCATGCACCTACAGCGCTTCTGTGAACGGTGAACAACATAATAAAGCTAGGCAATTTATAGTGAATAAATAGGACTATATGAGAAATATATTTTTAATTGAATAATAAAATATGAAAATGAATGAAACATGCAGTTTCAGTTCATTTTTATGCTGTGCGAAAAAAAAGAAAAAAAAGAAAGAGGCATCTTATTTTTCTTTAGGCTTATTTTATGCACAGAGATTTGTTTTTATTGTGAATGTGTCTACAATTCTGATTATCTTTATGACTAAAAGGAGTAGTTGATTCTAGTGTTGTCACGATACCAAAATTATTGTTTCGATACCGATACCTAGACAAGAATTGCGATTTTGATACTTTTTCGATACTTTTCCTGAAAAGGGAAAATACACTCAAATATCATTGCTGTGCTTTATTTTAAAACTGGGACAACATTCTAATCATATAACACACTAATAAATGAACATATGAACAGCAGATATATTAAACATTTGAACAAAATATGAAATATCAAAATATAAAAAATATAATAGAGCAATGACATTCAAGGTAAAGAAAGAATAAATTTAGCAGCATTATCTCAGTTATCATAAGAAACATAAGAGTAATAAATTTATCTTGATTCTGAACTTTGATTAAAAATATGAACAGCGATTAAAGTGAGTCAGAAGTCAGAAGATTGAATGTCAAAAGATAAATAATATCAATTTAAGCAATGGCATTCAAAAAAATAAAAATAATAATAAAATAAAATACAATTTAGCAGCAATATCTCAGATATTGTAACTTATTCTGTCAGTTGTGCCATCTTTTCTTTCAGAGGAGAAAACTCAGCCAGTGAGCTTTAATGAGCATCATCTTTAGTGAGCGTCATGTTTTTCTACCAGTCTACCAGTATCTACCAGTATCACTTGTGCTCGCTCATGCAGTCTAGTGATGCGCGGGTCCCGCGCATCAGGAACATCACAGAAGATACGTTGCTACTAGACTCATATTTCTTGTTCACTGAATTTCCTCCCTCCATAGCAGCGTGCGAGCGGAGAAGCGCAAGTGGAAAAGCACTATTAGCAGCGCATGCACAGCTCGTGAACAGCTCTGTGAATGGTTTCATCCTGTCAGAGTTACTCAAGATGTGACGGAGCATGTGATTTATTGAATGTAGTAAACCCATAAGCCCTTTACTGAACGAGTTCGAGAGATCTTCTCATTCGTGAATAAGTTGAATGAACTGATACATCTCGTTTATGAACGAAATGGCCAGTGAGCCAAGCATGTAAATCTCGATCAGCAATCAGCAGATACAAAGTGCAGTTATAGGTGCTGTGCAGATACGCTCATATTTAGCATACAGAACATAACTCCACGTTTAATCGCCAATTAATGTGAATATTATATATGAACTGTCTGACCAAAACAAATCTCTGTAGTGCTTTTTTGCCACTTGCATGAGGAGAAAAAAACACTCTTTCAAATCTGGAACGCAGTCATTCTTTGAAGTATCGATACTAATAAATTTAGGAATCGTGACATTTTTAATTTCCAAGTATCGCGATACTTTTGAAGTATCGGTGCACCGTGCAACACTAGTTGATTCCACTGTTAGAAGGAAACAATTCAAGTGATTGTGCTGACGCTGCATGCATCACACAGTTAAGCTTTGCTACTTTGACAATGCAGCCTGTTTATTCATCATAATAAAATACAGTCAGTCAAACATATTGGGAAAAACACACTGCTCAGTTTAAATATGTAATTAAAATTCTACTGCCATGATGTTATGCATAATATTTTGTTTAAAACTGATATTGGAATGCGAGTGAAGTAGGCTATAATAAATAATAATTTTAATAAATAATAATTAATAATACGTAAACATTTGATTTTGTGTCAAATTAGAGACCTGACGTTAGTTTCATTTTCTTTTTAGAGTAAATGAATTCGTTTTGGCTTGTCGTTTATGTTGCTAGAATTTCTTATAGGCTAATTTTTATTCTTGTTCTTTTTTAAATAGGCTACTGTTAATTGAAAAGATTTGTTTTGGAGTGAGGGGAACTAAAATAGCATAGCTATGTTTACAGTGTTTATTATAATGTTACACATTACATTTCGCGTTGGCATTAAGACTTTTTCTGAATGAAATAATAAAATATGACTTAATAGGCTATGTGATGTATGTTTTTTTCTCTTTTTAAAAAACACAAATATTTATACACGTAGCACAGCGCAATTTAACAATGCAGCAAACCTTTTTAAATATTCGGATTAATTACTGAAGATAAATAAAATTAAAAAATGACTTTTTAAACCTTTTAACTGATTGTATTAATGGGTCAAAATTCTTAACACTCGGTTAACCGGATACAATGAACATCCCTAATCATAACATTATGGTTGAAACACTGATGGCAGATGGACTATTCTGACGATGCTTTTCATACTTTCCTGGACCTTGACAGTGTAACTTATATTGCAGTCTATGGGACAGTCACAAGCCTCCTGGTTTTCATCCAAAATATCTTAAATTATGTTCTGAAGACGAACAAACTTTTACGGGTTTGGAACGACATGGGGGTAAGTGATTAATGACAACATTTTCATATTGGGGTGAAGTAACCCTTTAAATGTTTCAGTTGTTGTCAATGCAGGGACAGAAAGCTCTCACATTTAATCAAAAATAGCTTAATTTGTGTTCCAAAGATGTACGAATGTCTTACGAGTTTGGAACGACATGAAGGTGAATTATTAATGACCGAATTTTAATTTTTTGGTGAACTATCCCTTTAAACGGGATGAAGAGTCAAAACCTCTTGGTGAAGATTCCTTTAAATACACTATCATAACAAATCTTAAAATCAGTTCCCAACATCAATTTGTAAATAAATTGTTCTTTTGTGCTTCGTCTTTTCAATGAATCAGCCGATATGGTTCACAAGACGGGTCTGAATGATTCATTCATGAATTGGACAGATCTAGTTCTTGAGTTCAACTCACTGTTTCAGTGATCACAGCAGATAACAGCTCACTGAAGGGGAAAATTATCATCAATTATCATGATCAATCTTACATTTCTCACACAAAACTACTCAAAACTATCTCTTTCGAATAACAGGAAAACCGCAACCAATTACATTGTTCAAACATTTCAACCCGTTCTGTCAGGAAAAGTCAGTCATACAGAAAAAAAAACCTGAGCAGCTGAACAGCTCTGTGAATGGTTTCATCCTGTCAGAGTTACTCAAGATGTGACGGAGCATGTGATTTATTGAATGTAGTAAACCCATAAGCCCTTTACTGAACGAGTTCGAGAGATCTTCTCATTCGTGAATAAGTTGAATGAACTGATAGGGCTGCACGATTCTGGATAAATTGAGAATCACGATTTTTTGATGTCATATAGAGATCACGATTCTCCTACGATTCTTTATTATTATTATTACTATTAACATTATCATTATCACAAGTATATAAATTAATTATTTTATTTTGCAAGGATTCTTTAAATTGATCAAGTGTGACAAAGACATTTATAACAAAATATTTCTATTACACACAATTATTGTTCTTCTGAACTTTCTATCAAAGAAACCTGAAAAAAATCTACTCATCTGTTTTCAACATAATAATAATAATAATAATAATAATAATGTTTTTTTTGAATGGCAAAACAGCATATTAGAATGATTTCTGAAGATCATGTGACACTGAAGACTGGAGTAATGATGCTGAAAATACAGCTGCACACCACAGAAATAAATTACATTTTAAAATACATTCAAGTGAAAGCAGTTATTTTAAATGGTAAAAATATTTCAAAACTTTACTGTTTTTGCTGTACTTTGGATCAGATAAATATAGTTTGGTGAGCAGAAGAGACTTTAAAAAAACATTACACATCTTATGGTTCAAAAACTTTTGACTGGTAGTGTATATATAATATATTTAAAACCCCAGTTTTTTTAATATTAGAATGATGAAAAAGTTGTTTAGGACACTGATTCAACGACTCACTCATAAACCTACTACACTTGTTTCATTTCTGGATGAATCAGCGTTTTTGAACGATTCTCTTGAATGAAAAATTAATTCATTGACAAATAAATTAAGACACTTGTCGCCACCTATTGGTGAAACAATGCAATCGACACAAACGTTATTTAAAGCGCAGTACTTTCAAAAGGGGATTTGTTATATTTTGATCGCTGCCATATAGACATCAATGTTTATATTTAAACTATAAACTTTATCCCAGTATTTCTGTGATAATATAAATGACTGTAAGACAGATATAATACTGTGTAGTTGAAAAGACTGTTTGTGAAGATGTTTCTTAACCAAACATGTTAAGAGCTCTCTCTGTGTCAGCAGTGCGCGCACGGATTTGAATGATCCGGTAAGACTTTGTCAAAGGTTTAACAGACTCGGGGAATCGTTGTCTTTTAGAAATGAGATCGAGAGGGTGTCTGAATCGAGATCGCGATCTTTTAACGATTAATCGTGCAGCTCTATGAACTGATACATCTCGTTTATGAACGAAATGGCCAGTGAGCCAAGCATGTAAATCTCGATCCCGATCGAAAACCGCAACCAATTACATTGTTCAAACATTTCAACCCGTTCTGTCAGGAAAAGTCAGTCATACAGAAAAAAAAACCTGAGAGTGAATAAATAAAAATATTTCCTTTAAAATAAACAAGGTTACTGGGATGAGCAAGCTGCTTATATAGTTTTTGGTGGCTCTGAAGAACGATCAAAAATATATCCTCCTTATTCATTATCAGACAGCCATCTGCTCACAAGAAGGTACAGGAAACTGAGCTTATGCAATAACATTTCACAAGACGCACAACATTTTATGAACTTTTTTTTTTTTTAACCTGTATCTGGCTACCTGTTATACTCAAAAGTGTTACATGTATCCAGGCAGCACATCAAAAGAACACCAACTAAATAGTGCTAGCTAACTGAAACTACCTAAGCCATTGCCTAGCAGTGAATCCGGGTGGCCAGTGGACTGTATAAATAGGTCTGTATGTTTATCAGCCTCGTTCACTCACATGACAGGGTAATGAGGGAGTGTCTGTATGAATGACGTGTTTCAGAGAGCATTCAAACAAACCCACTAGGAAGTAGCATTACATTACCAGCCAAAAGGATGAACACTACAGCTCTTCACCGACTTTCAATAACAAACCTCAGACATACCAAAAGACGAAACAGCAGTTTTCAATAAAATGCATGGGGATCTTTTGTTCAGATTAAAGTATTTTTAGATTGACACTTCAGAACAAAGGTTAGAGTTCGGAAAAGCTCAGTAAGAAACTAGATCCTCCAGTCTCAACATGTGCTCATTAACTTTGTAAATAAGTAACGCAGCTCAGACGGGACGAGTCAAATGAGTCTAACCTGCATATCCAGCTCATACATTAAAAAAAGGGACGAATACACTGGGAAGTTATTGAATAAAACTGGCAAAAAATAATTAAAAGGATAGTTCTTAAAAACTTTCATCATTTGCTCATCCACCGTGTCCATACAACATAGCTCAATGGTGACCAAAACCATCTGGTTCCCAACATTCATCTTTTTTGTTCAACAGAACAAAATGGCATGGTTGGAAATGCATGAGGGAGAGATTTATGACAGAATTATAATTTCTGGATCAATGATTAATAACAGCACGATGTCGGACTGGAAGCCTCAAAGCCAATTTATGGCAAATTGTGCAATGTAATTGAATGGTGACTGATCAAGCCAGGTTTAAGACAACTCTTTGCGTGTTAATAAATGATTTTTTTTTTTAGAGTGAACGGTTCCTTTAAGATGTTACTCATCCTCCAGATCGATTCTTTAAATCAGTGAGTGATCTTTAATCGATTAGGACCCAGTAAATTACCAATCTGTCAAAGTTGATAAAACAGCAACAAAATCGGTAGCTTGTTGGTTAGCAGCAGATTCCAGCAAACACATGCTAACAGCTCGTTATAACCAAAACACGAGGTGCTGGAAACACAGCCAATCGTTTACTCAGCTGCCAACCTCTCGTTCATAATAATGTTACATTATAAAGCCTATTGAAAGAATGACAATTTCAACTTGAAACACAACGGAGTCCTGACATCTGACGCGCGCTGGAATGACTACAGCTCGCTAACCAGACTTTAACCTTAGGATTTCAAGGGGGCAGTGGGTGATCTCTGTAGTGTGTTTGAGGCCTGAGGCCGGTGACACACTGGCTGCGTGGCGTGAGCGCCGCGTGTCTGAAGCGTCCCAGAAGCGTCCCATAAGCGTGGCGGATTCTGTGTCTTCACACACCAGAAGCGTGCCTGACGCGGCGCTGGCGCGCTGCTGCTGTAGAGGAAGACCGTTGACAGACCAGGCTCATGTCTTCATTACAACAATATATACTTTTTTCTACACAGCTACACCTACGCCTACTGATAAAGGACACCTTCAAAAGTATCGACGGCGAAATAGATTATGTTTGACAGGTGCAATATTTGAAAATCGATAATTATTATTATTATTATTTTATTACATTTATATGTGAATTTATGTCAACCTATAGACTTTCAAATATCAAAATATCAGGAATTCATATGTATTTGTGTACAAAATGACATTTGAACATATTTTCCTATTATATTTTGCCTGGAAAAGCTTCCAACACGCGCGCGTGTCGCGGTAAAAATAGGCGTCGGTTCTATTTCTAGCAAGCAAGCGTTTGGCGCGCGGCTCGAGCCGCGCCTGAGACGCGCGTCTCACGCAGGCGGTCTGTATGCTCTAACCTGTTGACATGGGAGCCGAATAAACCGACACGCCACGCGGCTGAGACGTTTGCGCCACGCATCCAGTGTGTCACCGGCCTGAGAGGTTAAAAACAAAAGCAGCTCACCCAGCGCCACTTGACAGGCCTTGCGCAGCTGTCCGTGCTGGCTCCTCTTCAGCTCCTTATCCGCGAGGATCTTCTCCAGCGCTCGAGACAGAAACATGCTCTTGGTGCTCAGGCTCTCTGTCTGCGTATGCCGTCGATGGTTTTCCAGCTCTTCCTGTTCTTTCATCTCTCGGTAGACGTGTTAATGTAGTCCGTCAGGCCGTCATCGCTGGCCCGTTCCCTGCAGTTGGGCAGGGGTGTGAGGTTACCAGGAGCGGGCCGATGTTGTCGCTGGTTCAATCGGGGCCAGTTGGACGCTGCTCTCTCAGCACTGCGTCGCCATGTTGGCCACACGTCACGTCACGTGACCCACAGGCTCTTACACTGATGTGTACATCCAGAGCACGAGCACGGTTCGGCTGAGGAGGAAATCAATGGGTCCTGTGTTTAGTGGGCAGGTTGTAAATAAAGTTAGTAAGTTGGAATGTGTGTGCTCTGTCATCATATATAGATAGATAGATAGATAGATAGATAGATAGATAGATAGATAGATAGATAGATAGATAGATAGATAGATTCAATCAAAATTATTCAACCCCCTTGACCTGCAAGACATTTTGCTGTGGAGAACAACATTTTATGAAACCAGTTCAACAAAGGCATCAGTAAAGTATTAGAAAAAGTTTAATACACTTTTGAGTGATTCTGAGAATGGAACACTGATGAATCATGATAAAATTCAAATTGGCTCTAAACATTCATGTTCAAAATTATTCAACTCTCTTTGTGCAGAATCTTTTATTCTTTAAAATCACCAGTAAACACTGTCTGTAATTGTTTAGAAGCTTCTGTCACATCTCAACTACTGTCTCGGCCCATTCCACACCTGAAAAAGCTTCCAGATCACTGATAATCTTTGGTTTTCACTTTGCCACTGCTTTCTTTAAATTCAACCAAATATTTGCAGTGAGAATTAAGCCTGGAGACTGAACGGATCACTCAAGTACATTCTATGACTGATCCCTGAACCAAGCAGTAGTAGATTTGGATGTGTACTTTGGGATGACTGTCCTGCAGGAAAGTCCATTGATCATTAGCTTCAGTCTTTGCACCAAAGGCATCACAATTCTTGTCAAAATGGCCTGACACTTTAAAGTATCCATGATGTCCTTCATAAAGTCATGATTTCCACTTCCTTCTACAGTAAAGAAACCCCATAACAGGACTGATCCACCTCCAAGTTTGAGGATGGAGATGGTGTTCTTCTGCTTATGAGCTTTGCCTTTTTTGCAGCAGACATACCGCTGATCCATGGGTCCAAAAAGTTACAGTTTGGTCACATCACTCCATACAGTATAACATTCCTCCAGAGCTCCACAAGTCTACACAAATGAATTTTATCAAGTTCAAGTTGGCTTTTTTTTCTTCTTGATCAAGAGTGGTATTCAGCAAGATGAACAAGTCTCAACATGAAGGCCATACTTGTCTAGTGTTCTTCTTACACACTGCATTGCTCTGATCAAACATTTTATGATACTGTGCTTTTTCTTCAACACCCTCCAAGGTTTTCTGGTAAAACACACTTTAAGCTAAGGAATAAGGCTGAGAGCTGTGTCTCCAGGAACTTTCAATGTCTTGGAAATCTTCATATAGCCTTAGCCTTTCTAAAGTACTACAATATTTATTCTCTTTAGCTTTCATGTGATCTCTGCTGACATTTTTGCTACTCAACTTTGCTTACTTAACATATGCATGGGCTAAAAGTATGTATGTGTAACAGCTCAAACTAATTCCGTTTTTAATAGTTTCTAAAGGCTTAATTGTGTTTTTAGACGGTTTTATTCCCCACCATGCAAATAAGTGATTTAAAAACAACAATGTTGAATAGGGGTTGAATAATTATGACTTGGCAGTATTATAAAAAATCTTATAATTTAAAAATATTACATTATATATTAACAATATCACTTTTAATATGCCAGTGAACTGTTATAGATGCAATTTTTATTTTATCCTGGGTCTTCAGAAAAGCTTGTATATATAAAGTACTGCAGTCTCTGAGGGGTTGAGTAATTTTGATTGCAACTGTGTGTATATATATATATATATATATATATACATATATACATATACACAGATAGACACATAGTTACTAATATGTACTTTGGACTTATTTGTAAATGTATAATATTAACTAACACATTAAAATGATACAGTGGGGCTCGAAAGTTTGGGCACCCCTTGCAGAATCTGTGAAAATATGAGTAATTTTCAAAAAATAAGAGAGATCATACTAAATGCATGTTATATTTTATTTAGTACTGTCCTGAGTGAGATATTGTACATAAAAGATATTAACATTTAGTCCACAAGACAAAAAAAATTGCTGAAATTATTAAAATAACCCTACTCAAAAGTTTGGGAACCCTTGGTTCTTAGTACTGTGTGTGGTCACCTGATGATCCTCGACTGTCTTTCTGTTTTGTGATGGTTGTGCATGAGTCCCTTGTTTGTTCTGAACAGTTAAACTGAGCAGCGTTCTTCAGAAAAATCTTTAAGGTCCTGCAGATTCTTCAGTTTTCCAGCATCTTTGCATATTTGAACCCTTTCCAGCAGTGACTTTATGATTTTGAGATGCCCAAACTTTCGAGCCCCACTGTATAAAACAATAAATGACATATAGTGACCAGACATGCTTGAAAGGAAATTTTAGAATAACATTTGTGTTATCATGTGACCTTCCTTGTACCATCTGATCTGTGTATTTAAGAAACAGATATGAATAGCTCAAACAGGTTGATATTTTGTTTTTCGATATTATCGTAAAAACAAACTTTTTTTTTTAGTCACTAACCAGCTTTGTAAAGAGATGCTTTTTTAAACAAAAAAAATCATAAATCATGAGTGTTTTAACTTGTGCAAAGGTAGATATTAAAAAATAGAAAAACAAACCTATTTATGTGTTAGATCAGTTGTACAAAGCTACAGTGCTGAAGCAGGAGACTGCTGCTCCATGCTTTAACCACAGGGTGGCCTCCTGACATCAGAGTTCAGCCGCTGAGATTTACTGCCCTACACCAGAAAACTGACCTGACATATACGGTTCAGTTTATTAGAAGGCTAAAGTAAAAGTTACATACAGTGTCCAGTTGTTTGGAGTTTTTAAAGTAGCACTGAAACAGCCTTTAATGACAAGTCATCGTTTTTTTTTCACTTGCTGCAATAAACAACGTTTTAACATGAGGATAAATAGTTGTTTTTTTGGACACCAGTTCTTGGTCAATCCCTCCAAACAAACAAACAAAATATCTAATTGTCTATGTCCAATTCTAATAGCTTAGCAAAGGTAGGTGTTGCATAACACATGCAGTGCCTCTTGTTTAAGCCCATCCTACTTCATTCTTATGTTATTTTAAAGCATGTTTTCATTAAAGCAGTTTACTTGGGCCTCACAACATAAAGCTGCTTTGTATGTATTGTAAAAAGCTCTTTACAAATAAACTTGACTGATCCAAGTTAATGCAGATCCTCCAGCGTATATTTAAACCTGAAACACATCACTGATTAAGTTAATTCATGACCAATACACAAAGCAAGGAACATAATCAGTGATTTTCTACATATTAGTTTATTTCATTGAAGATTTGACTATAATACATGTGCAGCTATGTCTTTATATAGTATTTATCCTTTTAAAAGTGAAACAAATTTACATCATAGTGCTAAGAAAATACTGTCAATTTCAGTACAAATCTATACCATAACATTTATCTGGCAAGCTCATTATCAAAAAGAGAAATTGTTGCATGAATGATAATCCTTAAAAGCTCATATCTATGTCTCTAAAAGCAGGTGCTCATAGATACAAGGTCTCCTTTAGAAATGCAAAGACATTCACAGTTTGGAAAATACCAAGTTATTCTTCATATTTCTATTCCTACTAAAGATCTGAGCATTAGGTTCCATCAAAGATGCTAGTGAAAAAAAAAAAATAAAACACTATTTTGTGGAGATAAAAAAAAGATTCAAAATTATGAGGTTTTGAAGCGAGCTAAAACAAAGCGAGTAAAAATACATAGGCTATTTTAAAAATAAATGAATGTTCTGTGGTTACAATCCCAAATCATATGTAGTGGTTAATATAAAAATAAATTAACACAGCTAAAGACTCCATTCAATATGTCGTTTGTACCATAAGAATGAATGATCTGGATGAAGTGTTTATGATCACAGCTACAGTTCGTGTGCTACTCCAAACAGGTTTTGGTAATGTAAGTGCCTTGAAAAGCTCTGTGTGGTGAGTAGAGGAACAGAACAGACATCTGCCCTGCTCACAGATGCCCGGTGTTTAGACTTCTCATCAGCAATTATAAAGTGAGAAAAAGGGGAGATAATGAAAGGCTACTTCGGCTAATTCTCCAACAGCAGGTCCTAACTGTAAGAGCATAGGCACATCTGTCTCCAGTCAGTCTCTTCCAGTGTATCCACTGACACGTACTTTGAGATCTCAGAAGTTCGTATGATTACAGCTGTGACATCATGCATATCATTATGATATGTATGCATAATGACAAAATAGGGAGAAATGTATCTAGTCATATGAATTTAAAGGAATGCTTTGAAAGTAAGAGCTTAACATTTGTTCATTTGTCCATTCATATGAGAGGCTATTTTTAATAATAATAATTATTATTATTATGACTCTAGTTGGAAGGCCTCACTTTACCATACACAGAGAGTGAATGGTTGTGAAGGTATGAAAGTTAGATAACAACATGATCAGGCATGCATTTTTGCCAAGACTGAACAACAGATTTCAGCAAGATGAAAAAAAAAAAACAACAATAACAACAAGTGAACAAATCTTGCCTGTTCCATATTAATGCTGAAACTAATCCAACTGTTACATAATTTCTGAAAGGTTTGTACTTCGCTGACATGCCAAGAAAAAAAAAATGGGGGGGGGGGGGGCTTTGGGGAAATACTGAATATTTGGTAGTTATTCAATATTCATAATGATTCACTATAAATCAAGGGTTGTTTTCTCTATACTACGATAGCAACACTTATTTTGTTAGAGGTAACACTTTCACATAAGGTTCAATTTGTTAACATTAAATAATGCATTATTTATCATGAACCCTTTTTTTTTACAGCTTTTATTAATTAAGCCAAGTTCATTGTTCATGATACATTATCTAATGTTTATTTAAACAATATTAAATTATAAAAAATATTAATATATGCAGAAATTAACTTTAACATGGATAATGTACAAATATTATTCATTGTTAATTATGATACCTAATGAATTAAATGTATAGTTCACCCCCCAAATATTTTATTCTGTCATCACCACCACGTTGTTCCAAACCTGCATTCTCTTTAAATATATTTCATTATATACCCATACAATGAAAATCACTGGGGTCTAAACAAACTCTAGACCCCACTTACTTTCTATGTATGGAAATGTCTTCTTTTATACTCCATAGAAGAGAGAAAAATCATACAGGTCTAGAATGACATGAGTGTGAGTAAATGACATTTGATTTGATCTTAACTATCCTTTTAACTAATGTTAACAGAAGGAACCTTACTGAAAAGTATCACAGTAGAGACATTCTTCATAAATGAACCCACTATGTGTTCACATCAGAGCATTATAGATAATGATTATTATTCCCAATCCCCAGAAAGGGTTATCAAGTCAAGATCAATGGTGTAAAATAAACCACATGTTGCAAAGAGCAGGATGATAGCCCTTGTCATAAGGAAATATACGTAATAGAAATAAAACATATCGGTAGGAAAATATGACATTAATCCGTCTGTCTTTTTGGCTATGATTAAAAACTTTTGAGATAATAATAGACATCTGTATCTTAACCAAGGCAGCAGTCTATAACCGTACTGAAATATCTCCTAAACATTCACTCGAGCCCCACCAAAGGTTCACAATTCCCCTAAAACCCCCCCAAAATTCGGTAGGCAGAGAGTGTTAGTGTTGCAGACGGGACAGGATGAGGAGCACATTTCAGTTCCTCCTGAAGTTCTGTAGCTCAGACTCAGTTACCATGGTAACGCAGAGGATGGGTGAGATCTATTGTACTTTGTTCTCTGATAACGCTAGAGCCTCGTGACTCTGAAGGGAGTGGCTGTCAAAGTATAAAAAGATTGTCATCACTCATACAGTGCCGTCTGCATTCATTCAATCACACTGACTCAGGAAGTTCATTATTACTCAAGAAGCAGCTATTTTTGGTGCTGAGCTGCTCTCCATGGGTTTGATGATAGGAACCACCTGGTCCTGTGGTTTTAGAGAAGCCATGTAAGGTGCTGTGGTGACTGGCCTTCTCTTTTGGTCCTGGACCAAACATAAAGACATGTATTTTCAGTCCTATGGCACACAAGAGTGTGTATTGGCATGGGTGTGTGTCTTTTACAGTGTAATGACTGTGCCGTCCTCCTCTAGATTTGGCCTTTCTAATCCCCTGTCATGGGTATTCAGAGACCCTGCGCTTGCACTGCTTGCCATGGTACCATTTGAGGGGCGGAGGTCGAGGTGGGGCTCGTACCTGGGCAGGGCGGGCATGCTGGTGCTGGCTGTCGCCCGCATCCCTGTCTGCAGAATAAGTTTAGTCCCTCTGTCTGCCTCGATGACCAGATCCTCCTCCTCCTCGCTCTCCTCGTCCGGTTCATAGTTCTGGATAATATGGGACGGGGTCATCGCCATCAAACCAGGAGTTGAGTAATTGTAGAAACTGGTGCTGCTGTCAGATGATTGTCCCGAGCTGCCGCCTCCGCTGCTGCGCACCACGTTATTGCGCTGATTGGCCGGTTTGACGGTTATAATGAGGTTGTGGCTGTTTGCGATCATCATGTCCGTTACTTGGTCCAAAGACTTCCCGCTCACCTCGATGCCGTTGACTTCGAGCACCTCGTCGTTGACGGCCAGCAGTCCCGTGCTCTCCGCCAGGCCTCCGGGGACCATGCGGGAGATGAAGATGCCCGGGACCTTTTCCAGGCCTTGGGGTGTGACGCGCACGCTGGAACCATCACGAATGTAGAAGCCCAGTGGTTTCTCTTGACCGTGCTTGTAGAGACGGACACGGCGGTGTGTCTCTGGTAGGATGTCCACGTCGATGATTGAGGACACTGGCCGAAAGTCTTTGGGCAGGCTGATGATAACAGGAGGCTTCTTCTTGTTGACGTCCGGGCGAAGGAGGACCGCTGCGAGTGCCGCCGGGGTCTTCTTACGTGTTATGGTGTCCGTGCCGAATGCGGAGTAATCTGCCTCCTCTGCACAAAAGGAAGAAGAAAGAGAAAGAGAATGTAAATATGTAACGCTTATGTTAGACATTGCAACTTAAATGAATATTGTGGTTTATTTAGTGATTGGTTACAATGGTCAAGTCATTCGACCATACAATTAAGAATTAAACTAGATTTTGAATATATTTGATTTTTGCTTGTTTTTAAAGTATAAACAGAAAAACAAAACAAAAATAAAATGGGTAATATAGTACAACTATTAAAAGTGTCTAGGCAACGACACTTCAGTGGCTTTGTAAATGCAGTACAATATCTGCGTATTGTAAATGTAAAAAACCACTTTGATCAACACTAATATTTCATTTTACTAATAAATGAAAATAATTTAAATCACTTACATTTTTTGTTAGCTTTTACTTTATTTAAAAAATTAAATAAATTAAAATGGATAATATAGTGCAATAACAAAGTGTCTAGACAACGCAAGCATTTCATTGCGAATGTAATCGTACATTATTAGTGCATGTTCATAATTTTTATTATTTATCACATATTCAAATTCTCATGTGTGTTTTTATTTTTGCTCTTGATGGATTCCCACAGCTTTGTAAGGAAGACCTGCAGGGGATGCCATATTAGAGAATGCCTGCTTGTTAGTTTCCCTCCGCCCCTCAGCTAATGTGTAATCTACTGTAAACCCAAGCCTCCTTTCAACCTCTCGCTCTCTTTCTCTCTCAGCCGCCATTTATGATTTCCTCAGAGGTTTAATCACAGCCTGGACCTTCATCTGCAAGACATTCATACTCAAGATCAAAAGGAGAATAGAGTAGGAAGGGAGAGAGGATATAAATATGTGCATGAAGGCTGGAAATGTCTGAGAGTTTTAAGCAGTAACGTGTGTTTCTGAACACCCATTAACCCGAATGAACAATGGTTAACCTGAGAGATGTAATTGTTAAAAAAAAAAAAAAAACGTATAAGATTATAACGATCTCTATGTTATTTACTGATCTTTTGTATCTCTGACTTTTTTTTATGCCATAAACCTGAATTGTAACTCAAAAACAAAAAGTATTTTCCTCCAATGTGTTTGTTTAACCAGGACCATGTTAGCAGGAACGAAGCTGTGTGATCTAGCATGCGAATAGATTTCACATCAGCCCAAATATAGTCAAAACACACTCACACACACAAGATTGATTGTTCGGTAAGAGCAAAGGTCCCCTCTTGCCAGTTCCCACCAGAAAACGACCTGGACCTTCCTTGTGTTTTGTTTCAACATGAATATGCAGCCCTGTGTTGAAATTTTAGCAATCATTTGGCCACCTGCCTGCAATACCTCAGAAATCATAAAAATGTCTTTCTGACCTAATAGAAATGAGGTTTATACACAAACATGCAGCATGCACACACAAGTCTCAGCTATGCAAGTTTGGCTGCAGTGGTCGAGCATGTATGGAGGTTTCTTTTCCTCTCCTCCAGCGTTTGTCTCCTCTCTTTCTTCCTTATCTGCTCCACTCTTCCATATTGAAATATTTTAACAATGGCTTCATAGTCTGTGTTGGAGGGCAGCATGGGAAGTCCCTGAGGACCACTCAAAGAGGCACAAACTAGCTCTTGTGTTAGCTCAGAGATCGAGAAGAGAAAAAGTGGAAGGATGCTTTAAAAGCAGCTGATGATATATAGAAACCGCATCATGTTAACGGACACACAAACCTCTATCGTCTCCCTCTCTGAATGCAGGACAGCTGGCTCTTTGTGAAACCTGATGCTTCAAAAACCAGTTAGGTCGAAATGACTCATTATTACTATTATTACTAAACTCTCTCACACTGTAGTAATAAAGGGATGGACATGGTCAGCAACAATACCCAGGTAAGCTGTGGTGTTTAAGCGATGCTCAACTGGTACTAAGGGGCACAAAATGTGCCAAGAACATATCCCCCTCACCATTACACCACCAGCAGCCTGAACCGTTGAGACAAGCCAGGATGGATCCATGCTTTTATGTTCTTTACACCAAATTCTGACCCTATCATCTGAATGTCACAGCAGAAATCGAGACTCATCAGACCAGACAACATTTTTCCAATCTGCTATTGTCTAGTTTTGGTGAGCTTGTGTGAATTGTAGGCTCGGTTTCCTGTTCTTAGCTGACAGGAGCGGCTCCCGGTGTGGTCTTCTGCTGTTGTAGCTCATCTGCTTCAGGGTTTGACGTGTTGTGTGTTCAGAGTTGGTATTCTGCATACCTTGGTTATAAAGAGTGGTTATTTGAGTTTCTGTTGCCTTTCTATCATCTCTAACCAGTATGCCCTTTCTCCTCTGACCTCTGACATAAACAAGGCATTTTCTTCCACACAACTGTCACTCACAGGATATTTTCTGTTTTTCAAACCATTCTCTGTAAACACTAGAGATGGTTGTGCGTAAAAATCCCAGTAGATCTGCAGTTTTTGAAATGCTCAGACCAGCCCGTCTGGCAACAACAACCATTCCACGTTCAAAGTCACTAAAATCCCCTTCCTTCCCCATTCTGATGTTCGGTTTGAATTTCAGCAAGTCATCTTCACCACATTTAGATGCCTAAATGCAGTTGCTGTCATGTGATTGGCTGATTAGCAATTTGTTACCAACCAATTGAACAGGTGTACCTAATAAAGTGGGAGGTGAGTGTATATATAGTACAGACCAAAAGTTTGGACACACCTTCTCATTCAAAGAGTTTTCTTTATTTTCATGACTATGAAAATTGTAGATTCACACTGAAGGCATCAAAACTATGAATTAACACATGCAGAATTATAAATGGAATTATATACATAACAAAAAAAGTGTGAAACAACTGAAAATATGTCATATTGTAGGTTCTTCAAAGTAGCCAACTTTTGCTTTGATTACTGCTTTGCACACTCTTGGCTTTCTCTTGATGAGCTTCAAGAGGTAGTCACCTGAAATGGTCTTCCAGAGAGATGCTCAGCACTTGTTGGCCCTTTTGCCTTCTGTCTGTGGTCCAGCTCACCCCTAAACCATCTCGATTGGGTTCAGGTCCGGTGACTGTGGAGGCCAGGTCACTCTCCTTCTTGGTCAAATAGCCCTTGATGCCTTCAGTGTGACTCTACAATTTTCATAGTCATGAAAATAAAATAAAACTCTTTGAATGAGAAGGTGTGTCCCAACTTTTGGTCTGTACTGTAATATGAGCTTATATATATATATATATATAATGTAATAGACTTTAATATGAGCTTTCAGATTGGTTTAGCAGTGAAGTAGTGTGGATTTATCTGTTGTGTGTTAATATGGCAGCAGAAATGTGACACTGGCTTTATCTGATACAGTGGTGACCACTGACCTTGGCAGTAGAAGCGCCTCACTTCCTGTCAAAGGACATCAGGAAGCAGTCTCAGTGCGCCAGTGAAAGTATTGCATATATGTGTGTGTGTGAGAAATTACTGAAATGCAGCTCCATCTTTGCTTAGATGATCAGCATCCCATTACACGGGGTCTTTCAGTCTGCTCAAGGTCAAGTGACCATTTGTGTATTTTTAACTCTTCTGCGTTTTCAAGTAACTGATAAATGTAGACAGTACAATTAAATATATAATTTTGTCTAAATAAAAAATTAAATACTAAAAACTAAAATCAGTCATTCTAAATGCTGCAAGTGAATTTAGGCATCACAGCATTATAATGTACAGAATGAAAAATGGAAATTAATTTTGAGATTTGCATCCCTGATATTGATTAAAATAGTTTTTTTTCTAGGCCACTGTTACGATAGGAGTCAGGATATCAAAATTTGTAACAAATTGTGTCTGTAGGTATAAAACTAAGTGTAAAAAGAAATTGGTGCACTATGGGTCATAATAAAAACATGTTCCACACACAAAAAAAACGTAAGAACAAGGCTGATGTGCAACTCATTAGTTCTTGTTTACATGACAACTAGTTTGATTATTGAATATTCGTAATTAAGTATGCATGGTCAGTTCAGGGGCATCCGACTAAGAGTGTGAAAACAATTGAGATGACACACCGTGTCTCTGCTCACCGCAAACTGAGAGTGACAGACCCATCTCATCTAATATTCACAAGGACTTATGAAGGCTGTGATAGCATGTTCCTCTTTTGGGGTTTTCTTGCATGTGGCCACTGTGCTACTTCATGTTTATGGTCTTGCTCCACAAAGCTGCTTGCAAAGAATCAAGCATGCAGATTATTCAGACGAGCAGCCGCTGACAGCACAACAGCATCTGTAGAAACACTTCTGCTTCTTTAAGGTTAGGTCTGGACGTCTCCCACATGAGGAGGGAGTGTGTGCCATCCTGTTCCAGTCACAGCAAGATAGAGGAGAGCGGAGAAGAGAGGGCTATAATGAGCACTTATTAGGGTGGGA
The DNA here is from genome assembly GCF_023724105.1 of Carassius gibelio. Lineage (NCBI taxonomy): Eukaryota > Metazoa > Chordata > Actinopteri > Cypriniformes > Cyprinidae > Carassius > Carassius gibelio. The sequence continues at coordinate 12,366,249 of NC_068393.1, forward strand.
AGCGAGAACAAGAATGAAAGAGTGAGGCTTGATGTGTAAAAAACAACTTTTCAATACAGATCCTTTAAAAGGTGCTGCTATTCTGGGCTAGCAGAGTACATACTTCTGTAAAAGCTAAGATTAAGTGAGACCTCTTCTGATAACGGAGGGAGAACAAAAAGTCTGAGAGCAACAAAACATGGGAAAAGCCCTTGAGAATAAAATACTTAAGAGAAAATGTGAGAAAAAATGGCGCACCATGTATAAATCTCTCTGTGTATGGGAATCATTACAGCAGTTTCTAATTTAAGCAAAAATGGCAAGCCAATCAAATTGGCTATTTTGTGTAAACAACCTTAAGCTGCCAATGCATCATCATGATGAATTTCCTGTGAACCGTGAAACAGCAAAAAAAATTGCATACTCTCTAAATAGGTACTTCTTTTGCTACCATTAAAAAATAAGTTCTATATACAGTTGTGGTCAGAATTATTGGCACCCTTGGTAAATATGATCAAAGAAGGCTGTGAAGATGAATCTGCATTGTTAATCCTTTTGATCTTTTATTTAAAAAAATTCACATAAATCTAACCTTTCAATGGAGAATATGAATTTAAAATGGGAGGAAATATCATTATGACACAAATGTTTTCTCTAATACCACTTGGACACAATTATTGGTACCCCTGGAAATTCTTATGAGCAAAATATCTGTGAAGTATTTTCCCATTCATATTTATACATTTGAGTAGTCCAGGGTGATTATGAACATGAAATTATCCAGTAATGGCTTCCTGTTTCACAGGAATATAAATAGGAGGGAAAAAGGCCAAATTCCCTTAATCATCCATCACGATGAGAAAAACCAAAGAATATATTTCTGATGTGCAGCAAAAGATAAATGAGCTTCACAAATTCAAAAGTGACTTTAAGAAAAGAGCTAGAGCAGTGAAAATGGGAATTATGTCCATCAGGGCAATACTTAAGAATTTCCAATCAACAGAAAAATTTTACAAATCTGCCTAGAAGAGGACATTTATCTATATTGTCCTAATAAACGGTGAGGAGGAGAGTTTGAGTGGCTAAAGACTCTTCAAAGACCACAGCTGGAAAACTGCAGAAAATAGGAAGCAGTCTCTATAATGCGAGTTCTGTGAAGGATATGGTTATGGATAGATTTGTAACAAATTTAAGGATATGCAACATGTACTGTATGTTAATAAGATTGCGAGTGGGTAGAATGACTCCTTCATGTCATGTACTGCTGCCTTCAGTTTAATTCATGCTGACGCTGCTCATTCTTCTCTCTCCCACTCTCTTCTTCAACGTATCATCATCTTTATCTCTCAGGGAGTGACTGTGACTACTGTGCTACTTCAGTTGGGCTAGGCTTGTGTCTGTCGATAGCCCTACAGGTTCCACAGGTAAATAACTGGCACTTCTACTTCTGGATTTAATAATAGAAATATAATATAATATAATAAAATAGAATAGAAATTCTTGTCACTCTACAAACACTTTCACACTTTTTCCTTGTTTTAGAAGACTCTAGACTTCCTGCACTCAGTCACAGCTGGGACAGCCTAACACTCAGTTTCCACAGTGAGGACCTTCCTTCTCTGGCCTTTGACTCTGTGAGGAATGTGAAGTTCACCGGTAAAGGGCACATGGTCAGAGTTCAGTTTGGAAGGTGTTTTACGGCTTTGAGGTTAATCATACACAGAAGCATCATAAAATACTAAAGTTATCAGCATTCAAAACTCAGAACAGATGCATTCAAAAACTGTCTTTAAACCCCGCTTTTGTTTTCATAGTAGTGGTCGCATTTTTCAAATATTGGCATCGGCTGATAGGTTTTTCTGTTTGGCCGATACGACTTTTATTTTGACGGCCCTGAGAAAGTCAGCACCTGAGCGCACACAGCTCACATTCTCCCTCTTGTTTACTGTCGTTGTTAATAGTTCTGTCTAATACGGATAGAAGTCTGTCTAATAATGAGATTAAACAAAGGAATTAATGTATACAAAAAGTATTATATTTATGGATTTTACATTATTAGAAATAGAAAGGCAAACATTATAATACTTTCTCATTCGCCGTCAGCATTCAGCAAATACACATTTATATAATTTAGATTATTTATATCAGTTTCTCTATCACATCTTCTGTGGTCTGGTCCCTGTCAACCTCTAAATGTGCATGTACACGCTTCATTCCCCACACAGCCATGTGCAGCCCTCCTGTCCTGTCTAATCTAATCAGCAGAGGTGATCAGAGTCTGACCACATTCCACACAGTGTGACGCCTCCCCCCAAACCCGCAGCTAACTGCCCCTTCCCCCCCACAAGTACAACCTTTTCCACCCTCCACCCCTCCTTCATCCCGCTCTGCTTCAATTGAAAACACCAGAGAGGCACTGGGCCGATGGCGCTGGCCCTCTCTACCCAGGAATGACGACATAACAGTGTTCCAGTGCTTCTGTGCATCAGCGTGACATTCCATGACCCTGGAATTCCTCCTAAAAATGAAACTGCAATAAAAGCTGCAAACGTCATAGGTGTCAATAAAACACAAACCCACCCCCGTGTCCTAATTCAGCTGACGACATGAATGGAAAAGAAAACAAATTTGCGGTTTCCAGAAAGAAAGGGGAGAGAAAAAGCAAGAGAGAAGAGACAAGGAAAGAGTGGGTAGATTCCTAAAACATAAGTCATAGTGCTCTATAGAAACTATTCCAGTTGCTATCCTGAACCACTCCTCTCAGAAAAGGTGAGGCTGGTCGGGAGGATCTCAGAGATATGCTGAGAGAACTATGAAAGGAATGGAAATGATGTGTAATGAATGACACAATAAAATTAATCATGGGGCTATTAATAGAAACATACACAGGTGGAAGGATTAATTATAGTGCACAAAAGACAGATTAATGCTAATACTATTACCTGACTCGTCAATTAATCTCGGTGGAATTACTCAACTACAACCTCATTCAAAAGATTTTGTAGTTTGATTTGATTTTGAAGTTAGCAAGTCAAGTGCTCAAACTGAAACTTTGATCAAAAGCTAGCAGGCTGTCAGCTTATAGGCAGCTTTCTTACCAAAATGGAACCTCATAAGTGACACATTTGAAACGCTGTACAGAGGCAACACACCACATAAATAATAATCATTGTGTAAAGTGCATAGGAGACCCGACTCATTTAATCTTGGCATGTTGTTAAGAAGGGAGCAACAACCCAATTTTTAGGGTGCATGCAAAACAAAATTTGGCATCCCCTGCCAAAGCAGATAACTATTAGAAGATCACAGTTGGATGGTTGTTGGATAGGATTATGACAATTATGCAACACATATGTTGCATACCCCATTTCTGTGCCACTGGCTGCTATGCTGCAGTGTAAAATAATAATAATAATAATAATAATTTACAGAAAAAAGACAAAAAATGCTATGGTAAAAACATTTTGATTGTTTAAGTAACCTTATACACAGTAACGGCAGTAAATGGACTAACATTGAATTATATGTGTTTCACGAATTACCATATAATTTACAGTGACAAAACAATAAAAGGGCATTTCCAGAAGTACCTGAATATAACATTTTATTACATTTTAAATTGTTTGTTTCCTCTTATTATTGTTATCAGTACTTTTCATTATGGTGTGCGTGTTCAATTTTATTTTGTTTATGTTTATTGCATTATTTTAGTGTCATTCAAGTTACCCTAATGGTGTTTTGTCTGGGTGTGTATAATCATGTGCACATCTATATTTTTACTGCCTGTATTATTATGGTGGTTATCAGTACATTTTAAAGTGGTCATATGATGAGTTTTCCTTTCTCTTTGGAGCGTTACAAGCTGTTCGTGAATAGATAAGATCCCTAAAGTTGCAAAACTAAAGTCTCAAACCCAAAGAAATATTTTTTTATAAAACTTAAGACTTGTCCATGTCCCCCTAAAACACCTCGTTATAACATGCCCCCACATCTCTACGTCACGATGTTGTAAGAGTTGCATAACGCCACCCCAATGTTCACGCAAAGAAAGAAGGCGTAACTTTATTGTTGCGGCCACCACAGCCACCATGTTGTGAAGACACTGTGTTTCATTGTGAATTGTTAAATTGTATTCACAACACTGTTCCAGAACAGATATTCAGATGTGTGCAGTGCATTTCATGGAGGACTGTTTCCTGGGAGAGTAGACTACAATGCCGGATGTTTTGACTCAGTCTGTAATTAGGTTTTCATTCTTAAAGAATTTGTCACTGACTATTCAAACCCGAGGATTGAGCAGTGTAGTGCTTGTTGTTTGTCGTTTTTTTTTCCGATCACAGATGTTGACATGGTTTTATGTTAACGCAATGTTATGCAACACAATGCATAAAAAGATAGTATAAGTCTTTAAATCCATAATTATGTCCCCACTGGATGCAACAAATGCCTTGTTTATAATGGGTTTTAATGTTTTTGTCTTGTGGTGCCGGTGTTCTGACCGGGACACGGCATCACAGAGGGGTATAACACATCCGTCACACTCTTGAGGCATTCAGCCAATCACAACGCACTGTACAGCTGGCCAGTCAGAGCACACCTCGCTTTTCAGAGCGATGATGAGCTTTGTAAAAATTGACACATTTCAGAATGGCGGGGCATAGAGGAGAAACAATAACATACAATATGTGAAAAATAATGTTTTTTGAACCTTAAACCACATAAACACATTTCATTACACCAAATACACAAAATAACATTCCTTTTATCAACATTATATGACCCATTGGTGTTTATGTGGTTTAAGGTTAAAAAAACATTATTTTCCACATATTGTACGTTATTGTTTCCCCTCTATGCCCCGCTGTTCTGAAACGCGTCGTTTTTTATTTTACAAAGCTTATCATTCTGAAAAGTAATGTGTGCTCTGTGTTGTGATTGGCCAAATGTGGGGGTGTGTTTGAAAGAGGTGTTTTAGAAGGGCATGGACAAGTCTTTTATTAAGACAACTTTTATTAAGAATATCTCTTTTATCTCTTGAGACTTTAGTCTTTGAAACTTTAAAGATCTACTTTATGCACCAAGAGTTTGTAAAACTCCAAAGAGAAAGGAAAAATGTAAATCACATCATATGACCCCTTTAAGGTAAAAAAGCAGATGTATACCAATCAAGCAGACCAATATGCCATCACATTAATACCTAAAACATATACATGATTTGAAGAAATATTGGGAAAAAACAGCCTATTAATTTAATTTAATTTGGCAAAATGAGTATATAATTATATATTCTTACTTTCAAGAACTTTTCTCATCAGGAGTGTTCCAATGACACCTTGCTGTCTAAGACAATGCTGTCTAAGAAGTCGTCGCACTAGGTTTTTGGAACAGAGGATATTTCCTGGACTCATCTGTTTACAAGGAGGAGTGAATGTAGAGCTGAGAGCACAGACCCAATATTATGACAGCAGTGGCTGAGCAGGATGTCTGATCAGGAATCACATGATGCAAATAGACACACAGGTGCCAACACCCCTTAAGCCAGGAAGCACATATCCACAACAGACAGTGAGGTTGGGGGACATCACTCTCAGTATTCATATTAGAAATTTTCAGTGGTTCATTTGTAAATTATTATATTTGGTCCCCAACATTCCTAAATATGTGGTATCTATCCCATCATGCCATAATCAGCACTCAAGAATGCCTCATCATTAACCCCACATGGCTTGAGCTTTTCACTGCTGCCATGGCAGCAGGTAAACAAGCATGGGATTGGCTTATTGTGGTCATCTTGATGTTGTCTGAAAAAGCATGTCTGCATTGGGACGGGATGCTTATTGAAACACATAAACCCTCATTTGGAGTGTTTAGATGTACATTCACACCCTACAAAACATCCTCATTAAAGATCCAGTAAGCTGAGCTCACGTAAAGCCACTTGAATATGCAGAACAGGCTACAACTGAACAAAACCCAGAATTCCAAACACAATCCACAGATGAGGCACAGCACTCAAGAATGCCTCAGACCCCCCCCCCCCATCCCCCACATGAACTCCAACCACAGCGAAGGATATCTTAACCCAGATCACTGAATGTGTCCCATTCAATGACTGCAAGACACTGCACAAAAGATTTCAGTTAGCTTGAAGGACTTAGAACTGCACACCTTGTGATTTCACGACTTGCACATAGATGTTTTTTATGTGTGTGCACATGCTGGCTTCCATCAAAGTGCATCAAACACTCTGGATCTTGTGATCCTGGATGGAATTCTTCAAAAGATAATATTTTAGTCTCTAGCTCTGTTCTGAAACCTGGCGAGATGCCAACTTAGACAGCATTTTAAGGCATCAAATCACTACTAATACAAAGGCTGTTCCAAAAGGTAGAGTGCTTTCTAAAACACACTGTTTAGCCTATGGCGAATTCAAAGGCAACACTGCAATTATCCTTCACACATCACATTGAAGGTAATCATGAGGAATGCATTGTGACTCCATGAAAAACTGACATTTTTGAATTTTGATGCAGTCTACTGCGTGTCGTTCATTTTGAACGAATCTTTAATATGACTACCGAGTTTTCTCAGAGAATGATTCGATCATTTTGTATTGACTGCACACAACATATGGGTTCTGAATCGACAGGTGAGGTCCGAGTCTTTTCCTGTCAGTCCCGTATAGAGACGGGAAGAGAAAAGATTAGTTCATTTTGCTGAACGAGACTCAAAGATCCGAGTCAGTAAAATGATCCGAACATCCCACTTCTACTGGCAACACAGCAAGTTGCAGCGCAATATGAAAGACTTCGTCTTTAACAACAAACAACCTATGAAACTAATAATGAACAATATGAAACTAAAACAACATAAGCATAATTTAAACTGTCATAGGAACTGTAGGCTATTTAGAGGTGGATAAACTCAATTTAGAGGTGGATAAACGCACTTTGGAGGTGGGTAAACGCTATTTCCGAATTTTGGGAGGTGCGTAAACGGCGTTTACGTGCGTTTAGCCTCCACTACATCCCTGGTTATGGCAGTTCACACCAAGAATGAAATTTAATAACTATGAAGTTTAATAATCATTTCACCACAGAGAAACAAAGACACAGAGGAACAATATTGTAGTCACTTTCATAATGATTGTTCAGATGATGAATGACAAAAACATTGAGAGCCAATAAGAATCATTATTTTGTTTATAGCATTCAACAAAATTTTCTTTAAAGGGATAGTTCACCTAAAAATTACAATTATGTCATCATTTACTCGCCCAACCCAATCTTTTACAAACCTTTATGTATTTCTTCCTTCCACTAAACACAAAAGATGATATTTGGAACAATGTGGGTAATGAACAGTTTTTTCTCTTACCATGGAACATGGAATGGGGTCGGTTCATTCTACAAAACATCTTATTTTGTGTGATCACAGAATTTAAATTTTTAGGCAAACTATCCCTTTACAATGACCACAGAATACCTGATTTCATCTGGACCTACTTACAGGCTTCTTTTTAGTTGAGATATTGCCTCAAAATGAGAGCTCACTAGGTTTTCAAACTGAAGTTTAATCAGACTAATCAAGTACACAAATAGAATCCATGAAGCATTTAAGGAATTAGGATACTCAAATCAGTTTCATTTAAGTTTATTGCCACATCAGCTCCACAGCTGTTAAATGTGAGCCAAAATCATCACAATTAAAAGAACCAAAGACTTAAACTACCTTCAGTCAGTGTGCACTCAATTTATTTAATACACAACCTTCACAATTTGAGTTGAATTACTGAAATAAATGATCTTTTCCACAACATTCTAATTTATTGAGAGGCACCTGAATGTCCATGAGTTAATCTATGTCCAAGACGACACCTTGTACACACAACTTGGTCATGCCTTGATTTAAAAGAATAAATAAATCTTGCTCCTACAACAGAATTATTTGTTTATTTGGACATCCTTCTCATTCCGCTTGGCATTTCTCCGATATGTATCTGTCGTGCTCAAATCAGATCTAGCATTTGGAATAACGTCTGCAGAGCCCCTACCTCCACAAGCATGCATTCAAAGACCTAAAACATTTGTGATAAGATATAGGGTTCCTCTACATGTGGAGCCTTGTGTGCTTCTGTGTCACATATTCTACCACAGCAACAGGTCACAGCATGGAGCTACTGTCGCCATGTAATTAAAACGCAGGCCATACAGTGTTACACAGTGACCCATCTAATCTCCGCCTGACAAAGTGGCTTATACTGGTCATATGGCACACAGACACAGCTTAGAGTATGGCACCCCACATCCTGGGGCCACGATACACCAAAAGTACACAACAACTGTGAAATGTGTGTTAGGTTTAGACTTTTTACTTTATATTGTTGCTTTCAAGTGAGCTCAGTCGAGGGTTCAAAGTCTCAAAGTCTGGAGCCATTTAACCTAAATTGAGCCATATTAGTTAAAGGAAACTGCATCAAGGGAGATTATGAAATAAAATAGGTCTTGTGAAATGTTTTAAATATCATAATTGCATAGCTGTAATTAAACTGTAAGATATGATATCAATAAAAAATAAGCAATCATTTGTTTCACTGTAAAATGGAACATTAAAAAGCTGTTCGTTAGGATCACATGAAGACTTAGCTGAAATTAGACTTTACCCAGCTAACTAGCAACCAGGTTACTGCACAAATATTTCCTCTAGGACTACATAACATTACCTGTCACATTATAATCTGATATGACTGATATATAAACAAAAGCACCGCTTCTGGTCTGACAGCTTCCAGAAGCAGCTCTCGCCTCCACATATGTTATCAGTCAAAACACATTTGTGCATATTATTCAACTACATATAAAATCTCACCATACGGATGGACAAGTGAACGATAACTGTGAGGGTTGTGACCATAAGGGATCTAAAGGAAATTGTGTCAGAGCATGGTTGTGCGTGTACCATATGGAGCTGAATTTGACCAAAGATCCACTTCAAAAAGACAATTCTTACCTTTGCGCTGCAAGAAGAGACGCAGCAGGGGTGCTGCCATGGAAATTGCTTTATGGTAGTTGTCATCATTGTTGATTGGCAGTAGGTCCCCGTGGACATCGGCGTAACCCACAAGCAGATCGACGTTGGGGATCCGGTGCACATGCTGCAGCAAGCCATAGAACTCATCAAAGCGTCCCGGTTTGGACCGTTCCAAAGAGAACCGCCTGAATTCTGCTCCAAACTAACAACATGGAACAGTCATCAGCACACAGCAAAACAAGACAAACACACCTAAAACAATTACAAATCAGTTCCGTTACTTGAAATAAAGCTGAAATAAAATACAAATAGCCTATTAGATGAAAATCTTCCATTTGTGCAGGACCAAACTACACAACAAAATTAAAATGCACTCTTCAAGAGACTTCCCTTAAAATATACAGAAACCATAAAATATCTAATGTCCACACATTTTAAAATTGGCTAATTGGCCAATTTTTTTATATCCAATGATAATATGCTAGTAGCCCAGTACATTGTGTATATATGAAAAAACAACAACAACAACCAGTACATCATTTAAATAAAATTTCCATTTGTGTAGCAATTATAAAAACAAAATCTTAATTTTGGGTGAACTATCCCTTTAAGTGGAAGTAAGAACTATATTTTAGTATAGAGTAACTAAATATAACAGCATCAGTAGCAATCAAGAAATAAACATATAAATACTATTTATAAACAAGGAAAATCACGGGCAAAAAATCTGATACAAAAATGAAATGCTTACTAATTGGTCGAAATTGCCTAAATTCTTTCATGATTTGTTATAGTTTATGAAGTGGTTTGGTAATTAAAAAACACAATGTGAAGGGAGGATTGAGACTCAGTCAGCTGTAGCATCATCACTAACTAGCTGAGCATGGCTTGTCCATTATAAAACAGACCTGTAAATCTCTTTGGTGTTGGTGGAGGGGTTATGAACAGGTTCTTGTTTACTCAAAATGATTAACACAAGAAAAATGTGAAGAAACATAGATTCATCTAAATTGCTCTGTTTCTGAATAACTGTCCCTATACCTACAATAACTAGGGCTGTTTCGAATGCCATTTTTTGAGCTTCGAAGCTTAGGTGACAATCAATATCGAATATTCGAAGCTTCAGTGGGTGGGGCTAAATATATAATAATAGTGTCGGTTTGCATTTGTATCATCTTTCACAACTTCACGTTTCACTCTTCTGCATCGTAAATGTGTTGCGGCAGACCCAGTGGAGTGCAGTGTTGCATTTGGTGCAATATGATCAGGTGGCACACATTCTTTAAATATTAATAAACATTTAATAATCTTTTAATTAGAACAGTTTCCGGTACGCATTACACGGGAAGGTTTATGCTCCGAAAACGGACAGTGCACAAGTGATACAAAACACAAAGTCTGTTGAGAGCAAGAACTTTAATAAGGTATTAATAACGAACATTTCTTTAAAACAAATGAATCCCAAAACAGAAATTAAATTAGTAACACACAGTGATTTCAACGAACTGTAATAAATAAAGAACACGGTAGAATGCTTATAAACAGTTGAATAAGAATAAATGAATTGTTTTTAAAATGACACAAAATTTAATATCTATTACAATTAATTTTATTCTATATAAGGGATTTATTTTGTCTTATTCTGACTTTTTGTTAATTTAAATCTTTAAAATGCACGATGCTTTTATTGAAAGCATGTTGCAATTAGCCTATTTATCATAGCAAATTAAGCGCATAAAAGCAGTTTATTTTATTTTTTTGCCACGTGCTACTTACAGAACTCAGGTGATTTTTCAAACTTGTGGTGCTGTTGTGGTAGGCCAGTTTCAAATCGCATATTTGACACACTGCCTTTGTCTTGTCATCCTCACTTAATTTAAAGTGCTCCCAAACAGCTGAGGTCTTGGGCATTTTGTACCTATTCAGTATGAGATTAAATAAATCACTACGTTCGCCAACGGGTGGTTCAAGCATGAGTGAGAATGAATCCGCGACGGATGTCACGTGTTGAAAAAAAAAAAAAAGAATATTCGAATCTCAAAACTGAAAATCGAATGCCACCCCACCGAACGAATATTCGATTATTCTAGTACAGCCCTAACAATAACATGCACATAAACAAGAAAATTTTTGGGGAAACAAGGATTTTGGGCATTATATCTAGGCAGACATGTTTTTAGGTTTGAGACAAAACCAATACTTGATTTATACATCAGACTATAGCAGGATGAAGTTATCAATATATTCTGTATAGATGTTCAGGTGAAAAAAATCGCTCTTATTCCAATAGTAACGATCCAATAAATTAGTCAAAAGTATGCTCTCCTTTGCTAATAGTCCCTATTCTCTTGTTACTGGTGAACAAATTACAAGTTTTTCCATTGAATTCTACAGGGATCTTTGGTTCTGATATCAGTTATTCACTTCCAACTAGTACCTATTCCAGTTTAACCAATAACTATGCATTATTTAAGACATTTTCTTTTGTTACTTGCATCTACTGCAAGTAGCATCCATTCCTGTTTTTCTAGTACTATTTGAACAGGCACAAGTACCTGTTTATTAAACACTATTGGTATTACTAGCATCTTACTAATAAGATGAACCACATATCCACATATAGATTTCGATGTAAAAACAGAAAATTGTTACCAGGAACCCTGTAAGAAGAAATGGTTAATATGGGTCGTGTATAGTAGCAAAGGAATAAGGGATAGTATGTAATGAATAAGTATTCGATTGAATTAAACTGATATTAGTCTCTATTGAATTACTAACTAATATGAAAAAAAGTAATAGTAACATAAAACAGATACAAGTTAGTTTAAAAGAATAGCTTTTAAACTGTTTGCAATAGATTGGGAGATATTGTGGTCAAAATGACTGGAAAAACACACGGGTTGCTTGCTTTTGTAACGTTTATATCAAAACTAAAAAAAAACCGTTCAGACGTTATTTTCACAATATAATAAAAACCTGACAACATGAGATAAGAGAGCACCTGTCCTAACAGCACGGACACACTGGACTAAAAGAACTTAACAAGGTTGGCTAAAGGTGTTGAGTGCGTCTTAACAACCGAATGCACTGTTAAGTCTACTCCTAACACGAGGACTAGTCCGTTCTGTGACTGAACACTAATTAAAGTAGTTGTCCCGCCTGCTACGCACCTTGCTCTTCACCTCCACGGCGTTCAGAGTTCGGTTGCTCGGCACTCGGTGGTTTTTGTTCATCTTTCGCTGACTGGACCCCGCCGCAGAAACACACTTGCCCTCCCGCGGGCTGCGCTCATCCGCCTTGAGCTCGGTCCGTCCAAAACGGCTTTTCTCGGCTTAATCCAGTTTAAGGCGCGTATCTCGCGACAGCTCCGTGTTTTCCGTGCTTGTGTTGTTATCGGAATCGAGTAGCAACGGCGACGCCTGTCAACTGAACGTGCTCCGAAACTCTGCCCCAACCCTCCCTCTTGCCTCTCACATGCACGCGCACACACGCTGTGCCACATAGTACTGGACGGACGACCCGTCTGTGACGCTGCATGCACCCAGGAAACAGCTCCGCGTGAGGAGCGCGCCCCCTCTGGCCACAAAGGCCATTCTTCTACCACATACCTACTTGTCCAGCCCAATCCAAACACTAACAAAAAAGTATTTTGTTCTTTGAAGTAACTTGTTTGGATATTCCACGTAAATACCACGAACGGTAAATATTCAGTACAATGGTATGTAGAATGCTGTATCAAATTACATACCACAGTTATTTTTGAGAATAGAATAAACTCAAGGATCTAGTCAAACATAAAAAAGATGTTTTACTCATAGTGCACTTTCAAGCTAAATTTGTCCTGAAATACTACTACTAATAATAATAATGCACTTTATTTCATGGCGCCTTTCAGGACACCCAAGGTCACTTTACAAGCAATATACAGGTCACTGCATGAGAAAAAAACAAACATCAAACAAACAGCATATACAAATAAAGTGCATTTAAATCTCAATGAAACATGTTATTAAAAAAGCCTGCTTAAAAAGATAGGTCTTAAGACGTGTTTTAAAAGTCAACAAGCACTCGCTATTGCGAACATTGAGGGGAAGAGAGTTCCATAGGCGGGGGGCAACATAGCTAAAAGATCTGGCACCCATAGTAGTAAGTCGAATCCGAGGTACCACAAAAGTAATTGAAGATGAAGATCTAAGTCCATGTGAAGGAGTGTAAACCTGGGGAAGTTGAGTAAGGTATTGTGGTGCAAGATTATGAAGTGCCTTGTAAAGTGAGTAGCAAGATTTTGAATTCGACTCTATATTTTACTGGAAGCCAGTGCAGTTGCTGGAAACTGGAGAAATGTGATCAGTATAAGGTGTAAAGAACACGAGCTGCAGAATTCTGAACCAATTGAAGCTTATGCAGCAATTTGGAGGGAATACTTGTGAGAAGATCATTGCAGTAGTATACGTGAGGTGACTAGTGCATGAATGAGAACTGTAGTATTATTATTTGAAAGAAAGGGACGGAGACTATTTATATTGCGCAAATGGAAGTATGCAATCTGTGTGATATTATTAATTTGAGCTTTACATCATAGCGTGCTATCCATGATGACACCAAAACTTTTTACCTGAGAGGAAGGACAGATTGCAGTATTGTCGATGTGTAAAGAGAAACAATTAGATTTAGAAACAACCGATCTAGTGCCAACAAGCAGAGCATCCATTTTATTGTCTCTGAAAGCCAGTCTTTAATTTCAGCTAAACAGCTTGACAAAGATTGCGGAGGCCTTAAAATATTCCTTAAAATATCACCAAGAGGGAGCATATATATAATGAGAAGAGGCGGGCCCAAAACAGAACCCTGGGGAACACCAGTGGTAGATGTTCTTGAACTAAAACCTTTTAATTGCGTCCAGATAGATATGACCTAAACCAAGACAGAGCAGTGCCAGTAATACCAATGCAAATTAATCTGTCAATAAGTACGTTATGTGAGACAGTATCAAAGGCAGCGCTTAAGTCAAGAAGGACAAGTATAGTTAAAAGCCCAGAGTCAGCTGCCAACAGATCATAGGTTATCTTGACAAGAGCGTGCTCAGTGCTGTGGTGGGGAAGAAAAACAGATTGGAATGTTTCATACAAGTTATTATTGGACAGATGTTCATGAATTTGGATTGCAATACACTTTTCAACTACTTTAGAGATAAATGGCAAATTGGAAATTGGACGAAAATTTTAAAAATTATATGGATCACCCCCTGGTTTGTTAAGTATAAATGTAATAATAGCAGATTTAAGAGATGGAGAACCAAGAATCAGAACCAAGTGAAACATGAACAATTTTAGTAATCAACGGCAAAGGAAAAGTACATTAGCTTTATTAAATATTTTTTATTTAATTTTAATGCTACTACAGATTACATACACATTTTTACACTGTAATATATAATAATTTGGCTGTATTTGACTGTAATATACAGTCAAAAATCGTTTTTGAGAAAATATTCTGAAACATTAATTTTTTATGTATTACGTGCAGGTGTTTTGGCACCTGTATATTTTACTGTTCCGTAATTTAGCCAAACCATTAATTTTATGACCTGATATAATATTAATACAATAATCTATTTGCAGTACCAAAAATCACTTTGCATCTTAAAATATACTCATAAGCAACTTAGTACTCAAGACAGTTGAACAGAAGAACTTATAGGATGAATTAAATTTAATCAGAAAGACCATGTACATTTTTTTTACACATTTTTATAAATGTAGATTTTCAACCTAAATTATTATAATTTGTTTATTTAATAGAGTATTTAATTGTGGTCTCATTAAATGATTTAAATATAATTCCTAGATTTTCACTGTAACAATATTTTTCCCATTTCCCTTAGTATATAATAGGCTTAAAAATCTATGTCTGAAAGGCCTGCTGATAATATTTGTCAGTTTTTATTTATTGGTGAAGCTGTAGTCTATACACTTTCTGCCAGAATTTGTCCAAAAAGCCACTGGTTTATAATTGTAAACTTTTGCACATTTATCTTTGCATAAAGTATTCTGTCTTTCTTTGTACTCTATTTTGAATTGAGAGTGTGCATGTCGGTAATTAGTAATGACTGTACCAGGTCATACTGAAACTTCGTCAAAGCACATGTTAATGCAAATTTTTGCACCTTAATCTATGGATAAACTCAGAGAACAAATGTAATCTTCACATGCCGCACCTTTAGAGGGCGATGGAAGGAATTCATTGTAGTGAGATACTTGCTGTGGAAGAAGCTGTCTGACAGCGACAACGGCGAGCACTGAGGTAGGTACACAAGTTCACAAATGTGTGATATTATAAATTGTGAGGTTTCATTACAAATGTTTTCTGTTTTAAAAACGCATGCATTCTGAAGCTATAGATGCGCTAGGTGTAAAACGAAGACTTGATTCACGGAGCTATAACAGGACCCGATAGCCACCACCCGTGTATTCTGCATTTAATAGCTTTTGTTGTTTATGTTTAGGTCTTTTAAAACACATCATCATGACAACAGTCCAAGTGCCTGGTACTCCACGTGAGACGTCGTGGATCTCCGCGTGTCCCGGGGGTCTGTGGGAGGTTCGCCGGCGCTGGCTTGGAGAAAGACAACGAGGGGACTTCACGCCGATGCTGGGCTCACTGTGTAAGGTCAAGGTGCGGCGAAGTACTGTTACGGAGGGAGAAACGCAACGTACTGCTTCTCAAGAGCAGGAGTCAACAGCCAGCGTTGATTCTAGCGAGCAAGCTACCTCTCACCCCCGCTCGCAGGACTCTGTGCTGCAGCTCCCGCTGGAGGAGTGGTGCTTGCTGCGCATGGGCGAAGGGCAGTGTGACATTATAGAGGGCTGCCTGGAAGGGATGAGGGCTGGAGAGATGTGTGAGGTGAGGGCAAAGCTAAAATAGACCAGGGGTATCCAGTCCTGCTCCCGTGGGGCCACTATCCGGCAGAGTTTAGCTGAATCCCACCTCAAACATCTAGTCAAGGCTGTTCTTTCAACATCTGTCAGGGTTCACAGTCCTGCCATATTAGAAACTTCCAGGTAAGTGTGTTTTGACAAGATGGAGCTAAACTCTCCAGGACACTGGCCCTCCAGGAGCAGGTTTGGACACCCCTGACTTAAGACTTTTTACTTGCAAAAACTTAATATACCAGTATTTTACTGTTACAGAATTTTTAAAAGTGCATGTATTGTTAAATCGAATATATATTTTCACCCTAAATTATTAATATTTTTACCGAATATGGTAACCTAATTTACTGTAAAGCTCACATATATTGACTATGCATACAGTCTATGCATAGTAGTAAGGTACTGATTTTATCTTGATTACATAATCAGATTCTAAAAAGTAATTCAGTATAATCAGTGTTGGGTATAGTTACTTTGGAAAGTAGTTAGTTAGGTTACAACGTTACCATCAACTAAAAGTAATCAGTTATGATACAGCGTTACCTATTCATAAAAGTAACGCGTTAGAGTACTCATGCGTTACCAAAAATTAAAAGCCGTTTGCAGCGGCTCACACATGACAGACACAGCCCCCGGCCCCTTTAAATGCACCTAGGAGTCGTGACTCCCGACAATGAATAACGTCAGTCATCCGACTAAATTAACACTGCAGGATAACAATAACAGGAAAGACAGTCAGCAATCGGCTATTCCACATGGCGTTTTATTTATTTATTATCACAGAACATATTATTAATCAAAATTCGCACCTAACGTTACCCAGCCCGGGTAGCCTAGGCTACTGTATATTATGAGCACCACAAGATAACTCCTGATTTTTCTTTAACTTTAAATAATGCAGTTATCAAAGTACAAGTATGCTTACTTGTAAACACAACCTTAAACAGGCTTGCAGATTTAAATCCATTTAGAAATGATGAACAACCAGCCAGCCAAAGATCTAACAGAAATTAACAGCTGCCTGTCAAACAAAAATGATAACAAACCGAATTAAATCCTTCACTGCCACACAGGCAAATCACAAATCGCTTAATAGCCGAACTAATTATTATTAAAGTGTCACTCACAGTCACAAGCCTAAATTCGCTTTAACACAGTCCTCTTACATTTACTCTTCAAAGTAGTGATTAAAACGTAGCGTTAAATTTGAGGTAACACACACACACACACATACAGGGTCAGGTGCAGGGCACAGACGCATCACAGCCATTGACTTTACGATCACAGAGCTTCGGCTCCGCTGATACATCCGCAGGTGGCACAATAGACCTAGGCCTACTGTCTGACAAAATGCAGGCTGCAGTCGGGATTTTCCTTTCCTTAAAATAACGGATTACTTTTTAAAAAAAATAACGAAGTTACTGATTACTTACGTACGAAACTAACGCGTTAAGTTACACATTTCAGGAAAAAAGTAATTAGAGTACTCTATTATATAATTAGAGTTACCCACAACACTGAGTATAATTACATTGTATTATGTTTTAAAACACTCAATCAGACTAGTTACATTTTTACTGATTACATGATTACCTAATATTCACACAGTGGCAGTTAATGTTTCATAATTCATTGATACTCCTTAATTGTTTTTTAATTTTTTTAATTGTATTTGTCTTTTCTAAAAATGCCTATTGCTTATATATATATATATATATATATATATATATATATATATATATATATATATATATATATATATATATATATATATATATATATATATATATAAATAAATTTGTATGTGTGTTTATATATGTGTGTGTGTTTTCCGGTTTTGTGGAATTGCTCTCATACTGAGTAGTCAGACGACTATAAATACACAGAAAACTGTGTGACCTCACCGCATAAACAAATAAAATGTTCATGTATTTATTTTCAAATTATTTATTTCTTTCGATTTCAAATTCATAAGATTTAATTAATTATTAGCTTCACTCCTTCACAAACCCCAGTTTGGGAAACCATGACATAATACAATGTTCTATGCACTTAATTTTGTTGATAAGATTATTGTAGGAAATCAATTAATGTAATAAACGAGTTAGGTCAAAAAATTATAAAAAGTATTCAGATTATATTGGTTAAATGTAACATTAAATTACTAACTACAAGTCATTTTTATGTAATTTGTGTTCCACTAAGAACTACAGCTTGTTACAAATTTAACAGCTATGTATGTATATGTATCTCATATATAAACTTTTTTTTTTCTTCCAGTTTACAATAAGTGCCTGGAATGCAAGCAACTGCAAATCAGCAGGCAGTGATGCTAATGGTACCCAGACTGAAAATACAACAGGACAGGGATCGTCTCAGCAGTCTGACTGCTTTACACTTCAGCTTCACTCTTTAACCCCTGGGCAGGAGTCTTGGCAGATGACAGCTGGAGAGAAATGGGCTTGGGTGCTGTCTCACAAGCAAAGGGGTGGTCAGCGGTTTGGGAAGGGAGATATCTGGGGCGCGGCAGACTGCTACTGTAGAGCGGTGAAGCTGGCAATAACTTTAAATGGCAAAACAAGGAGAAAGCCAGTGGATGAAGTGTCTAAAGAAGGTATGGAGGAAGAGGATGATGATGCAGCTTTGACGCCATGCTTTGATCAAGAAAATGAGCAGGCAGGTGCTGATATCTCAATTCCAACTGAGGAGGAGTACAAAACTGTAAAAGCAGAACTTCACTGCAATCTTTCTTTATGCCAGTTTAAGTTAGGCCAGCTTGGTAAATCCAGAGACAGCAGCATCAAGGCCACTGAGCTGAACCCAAAGAGCACTAAGGCCTGGTACCGGCTTGGGCAAGCTTGCCTGCAGCTGGGCGAACTGGAGGAATCTCGCATGGCCTTTGGAAAGATTCTGGAACTCCAGCCTGATTCTGCATCAGCTCGCACTGCTCTGAAACAAGTGAACTCCAAATTAAAGGACTTAGACAGTAAACTCGGTCAAAGGCTGAGCAAGATGTTTATCTAGAAAATAACTGAAAGTTGGGAATTACAAAAGCAGAACGTGCATATGTATGAACATTATAAAAACTGTTAAGTGCCCAGAAGTTGTTTTGGGTCTTTCCTTGTAGCTTAAAGGATTAGTTCACTTCCAGAACTAAAATTTCCTGATAATTGACCCCCCCACTCCCCATGTCATCCAAGATGTTCATGTCTTTCATTCTTCAGTCGAAAAGAAATTAAGGATTTAGAAGAAAACATTCCAGGATTTTTCTCCATATAATGGACTTCAATGTTTGCCAATGGGTTGAAGGTCCAAATTGCAGTTTCATTGCAGCTTCAAAGGGCTCTATATGATACCAGATGATAAATATGGGTCTTATCTAGCAAAACGATCTGTTAATTTATTAAAAACAAAAACAAGTGCTAGCTCAACCTCACACATTATGTATTCATGTTGGAAAGGTGACGCACGTTAGCTCTTCGCCTGTGTACTCCAGTTCAAAAGGTTGGGTAGGGGCGAAAAACTTCATTCAAAATCATTGGTTCACTTTTTTCTTAGCACATTCACTATGCAAACACTGGGTCGGTACTTCCAACTACTTCATGCGTGACCTTTCCAACGTGACAACATAATGCGTGACGTTGAGCTAGTGCAGGAAAAGCATTTGTGGTTAAAACATTTATTTTATTTTTAAGAAAATGACAGACTGTTTTGCTACAAAAGACCCCTGTTCCTTAGCTGGTATCGTGTAGGACCCTTTGAAGCTGCACTGAAACTGCAACTTGGACTTTCAGCTCGTTGGTTCCCATTGAAAACCATTATATGGAGAAAAATCCTGGAATGTTTTCCTCAAAAACCTTTTTTTTCGACTGAAGAAAGAAATGCATAAATATCTTTGATGACACGGGAGTGAGTAAATTATCAGGAAATGTTTATTCTGGAATTGAACTAATCCTTTAACTTTAAAACTTGAAGTATGTTTACTGTATGGGTAGTATACAGTATATACATCTTAAATGTTCAATGTTGTAATTTGTCAATGTTTAAATCGACAAAAACTTGAAAGTTGTGCAAAGTCATATGACTGCTTACTGAATGTACTTAAATGTATTTTTGTTAAAGTTTGTATATTTTTGTAAAATAAAAATGTACTGCTTTGATGTTTTGTTCTAAATCATGTTTTCATTTTGGATTCTTAACTGCTGTATAAAATGATCAAAAGCCAAGTATAATGCATTCTTGCATTAAATGACAATAAATAATGTTATTTATAAAAATAATGTTTTTCCCGTTTGTTTTGTTTTGGTTAAACCGTTGACACAATATGAACAATTAAATAGAATTTAATAGAAACATAAAATAATAGAATATTTAAGGGGATGCAAAATATTTTATCATAACATCTTTTTGTTTTGTTTGCAGAAAGGTTTAAAATCATACTATACACAACTGCACGGGCGTGGGTGGGATATGTTTGGGCATGTTTTACTTTATAAATTTTTAAAAGGGTTTTTTTTAATGAGGTAATTTTGTAGCCAATGGCATCACGTTTTTTAGGCACAGGCAGCCATCAGACGACGCCTCCTCTCGACCTTCACATTAGAAAGCACTAGTCTAGATGAGCTGCTGACGTTAGTGACAAAAAAACGAACATTTATATTTGCAAACTCTACTAAGCAGAAGGTAATTAATAAGGTAAGAAGAGTCTCGTATCATAACTTTGTGGGGTAAAAAATCCAGTCGATTCTTACAGTAATGTTCCTTGATATTGCTGCGGAGTTGTGACGAGAACTAACGTTAACGGTTTTATGACTAAAATAGACCAGTATACCGTTTAACAAGTCATAATAGAGCATATCAGTTAACTTTGTTATTAATATAGACTCTTAATATTCAATTGTAATGGCGACCCAGCACGGACAGTAAGTTACAATTTTGTAATTGCGGCCCAACACGGACAATAAAATCTGCGTCACGTAAATAAACCAATAACGTTAACGTTACGTTACATGGTTTCATTAAAACGTTCTGCGTGTCCTGAGGATGTACGTTTAATGAGGTATGGAAAATGTTTTAATAAGTGCAAACAGCATGAAACAAAATAGAGGAATACGTTCGCTGTGTGCGGATATCGTTTATTTGTAAAGCAGTTAAAAAAAAAACATTTGCTCAAACTTTTAAAGCAGCATTTAGTCATTTGTTTGCCCACAGTGATGTTCCCCCGAAATGATAATGGCTAAGGGGAATTGCAAAATAATTACTGTTTCCCAACAGGTTTTCCAAACACTGCAGCCTGCCGCTTTTTGCTTCCGCACAGACCCCACTTGTGGGTTTCGGGAGTTGTTTTGACAAATGTTACTAAAAATTATTAGTGCTGCATAGTAAGACCATCAGTATAACAAGACAAAAATGTGTCTTATTTTGGTCTTTATCAGGTCAAACTAAATTATTATTATTATTATTATTTTTATGATGATTATATTAATCACTTATTAAACAGAATTAAACTGAAGGACGTTTACATTAATTTTAAATCAGTCAAAATACATTGCAAATCCTGTCGTTACTGTTCAGATAATGCTAACCCATGTTAATTTCATCAATTCATTCATCATTGCAGTCATTGATGTCACGTGTCTGCGTGGCATGGTACGTGTACTGTTCAGATAAGTAGTGCCAAAAAGTAAAGTTATTTTTAGTTAAAAGTTATTCATATGTTATAGATATGTTATGTGTCCATCTTTAACCCTAAAAGAAATACATTTACTTTTTAACACTACTTATCTGAGCAGTACACGTAACATGCCACTCTGCAATGATGAATGAATTGATTAAATGAACATTTGGGTTCTTTGAAATTAAATTAACTGACCAACGTTTGACAAGAAATCTTCTTAAGACATTTTGCTTGGAAAGTCCATACAACTAGTGCTCACTATGGATATGATGAGCCATGTTTTAATGGAAAAATAAAAACTTGTTCACTGTGTTTGTTTATAGGTAATAACCAGAGCCGGTTGTGAATCTCCTAAATTGGCAAGTCAGACTCCCGTGGAGAAGATGTGGTATGTATGGATTCAAGGTATGTAATTCACAGTTTTAAATGTGCGTTTCCTGGGTGATAAAATTCTGGTTCTTATTGAGAAATCATTCAAGTGGGAGCCACAAGTCTCTGTGGCGCAATCGGTTAGCGCGTTCGGCTGTTAACCGAAAGGTTGGTGGTTCGAGCCCACCCAGGGACGTTACGTTTTTGTTTTGATGCTTTCATTTTTAAAAAATTAATCTTGCATCAACACAGCAACATTTATTCACAACATTTATTCAGACATTTGCTGTTACACCTTATGGTGGTTCAGTAATGATGTCTGTGTCCTGTACTATC
This sequence comes from Carassius gibelio, assembly GCF_023724105.1. Classification (NCBI taxonomy): domain Eukaryota; kingdom Metazoa; phylum Chordata; class Actinopteri; order Cypriniformes; family Cyprinidae; genus Carassius; species Carassius gibelio. Next base: position 12,388,572 of record NC_068393.1, read on the forward strand.
AAGAGGGCTGTGCCAAGTATGCGACCACATGGGCCTCGCACCTCTAGAGGGCCTCACTCCTGGCCTGCATATTATATCAGTTATGTCTAATTGTTTATTATTGTTTTTTCATCCATTTTGTCCTTTGAAAGACTAAAATAGTCATAGCTGAGAGACCGTATAAGACTCTGTGTATAAGTATGAGTAAAGCTGTTTGATGTTAGGATGACAAAAGGTTTTAGAAGTTAAACTTTTAGGCTGGTCTGCCTCAGTGGTCCAAAAGCGCTCATCAATGTCAAAATGATCGAGAAGGCAGGTCTTAATCTCACTGTAACAATGCAAATAGCATTTGTGGCAAGATGCAAGTAGTACTGTATTAGAAAACTGTTTAATGATAGAAATGTTCAGCGACTGGCAGTGATAGACAATCTAGTGATGCAAACTACTCAACACCCATTTGTAATTGAAAATATGCAATAATGAATCATGCAAATCATAAATGAATGTGATGAGACATTTGGGTTTTTTCGACTATTAAACATATGAATAAGAGTGAATGTGCACATTTTGAAAAAATATTTTCAAATTCTGTAAATCGATTACTACTTCATTTGAAGAGCTGAGATGCATTTTTTGCATAAATCTAATTTTCTTCTAAAATGCGCATTAATGCGCATTGTTATCAGGCTCCTGTGTGTATGTTCAGTAATTTCACTTCAATGGCAATGAATAGTTTATTTTCTTTCCTATTAATGTAAAATAACTGAACATAAACAATAATTAACTTAAACAAGAAAATAATATTTAGAAGAAAATTTTGGATGGAACTTAAAGGCTTTGCATCTCAACTCTTCATATATATCTACAAACCTAGAACTTATTTTAGCATTCTTATTTACGTATTTAATTGCTTTATTATTATTATTATTATTATTATTAAACAGTAGATCTAACAATTCTTATGAGCGTGTGCGTGACCATGATTTGTGTGCAAGCATCTCAGTGAGCACGGCATCACAATCAATCAGATGCGTGTTAAAGTTGCGTTCGTTACCATGTAATTTAATGAATGCAGGCACAAAGGTCTGTAGTCTTGGTCATTTTCTAAAAGCATATCTTCCATTGTTCTGTAATAAATATTGATTTCAGTTTATACTTAAGCACATTTACCCTTAAAGACAGATAATAAAAAATATTGAACACAATCCTACTTAAGATTTACGCTTCAGCTGCAGTACACAGTGTACAATAGTTCACAATTATGTATTGATAGTATTTATGGCATTAGGCTCTCATGTAGCATGCATTAGGCCTGACATGCAGTTAAAAAAAAAGAAAATGCATCCATTTTTGGTTAAGAATTCATGTTAAAAGTGTAGCACTGCACATAGTGGATACATTAATAAAGTCTAGATTAATAATCTAGTGTCAAACTCAGTGTAACTACAGCTACTGCTATTTATTACTATTAATACGGGCATTTATTAGAATGAAATTAATTTTATCCTTAAATTTTCTTAAATGTTTTATAATACTTTAATGTTTTTCATGAAACTTAAATTTTTTTTTGTAAAACTTTATTTAAAACTTTGTATTACATTGATATGACTAATAGTCTGCAATTATTGGCAGCTGTAACTTGTTGTTAAATCAAACAAGACCTCTGAGAGGTACAAGAAATAATATTAAAACATGCACTAAGCCATTTAATATGCCTAAAAGTTGCTTTTGCTTTGAATGTATTCACGATTTCCAGTGTAACATATTGACAGCAGTCCCATGAACGTCTGTGGATAGGTGATACCTTTAGGTAAACCTCAAAATTGCCTTCGTGGCATTACCTTCATAATGTGCGATTTAATTTCAGTTCAGACTTTCCGAAAGAAAAGAAGTTTGTTTTTTGTGAAATATTACAATTATAGTAGCGACAAGGTCTCTGTGGCGCAATCGGTTAGCGCGTTCGGCTGTTAACCGAAAGGTTGGTGGTTCGAGCCCACCCAGGGACGGTCAGTTTTTATTTATTGATATATTTTTGAGTTGTGAAAGTTAGACGCAGCTGAAGTAGCAACTTCATGTTTAATGCAGGATGCATTAAAATATTTATAATATTACTAAATATTTGTAATCCTGTTGTTTAATTTTGAGGTCTAGTTATTTTAAACGAATGGACAAAACTGGCAGTCCCAGTAACATCTATACGATGAAGAATATCCTTAGCTAAGGCCTCTGCTGCAACTACAGGATGTCCTTCATCCTCACTGTCTGGTACACCAACTGATCAAAAAGAGATGCTTTGATTACCTGTTTGGTTGCCTCTCTCTGTACCTCTAAATGAAAGTCTACATTCATGGAAAACCGCTGTAGTGGGAGAAAGAATAACTCCATTTCAATCACCACAGAGACTTCAAAAGACTTGAAAAACATCCCGGACGAGCCCCCACTTGTTACGTTCCCAATTTCTTGTCTAGGGGCAGCAAAGAAGCGTAACAAAAAGTTGCAGGGAGAGAGGTCCCAGGACAAGCAGAAATTACCACACCAGATTAAAAGTAAAAAGATATACAAGTTTTATTTTAAATAAATCAATGGGATGCAAACATAAGGCTTCGGGAGGGAAAATGGCCAAAATAACAAACAAAAGAAACTCTAATGGGGGGTTTGTGAAAATACCTTATATAGCTTCAGAAGAAAAAGAAAATCTTCCCCTAATCCTTCTCTAGTTAAACTAAGGAGAAAACATGAATTTTCAAATGAAAGGGCATTCTCCTCCCTACAAATGATAACACAAAAAAAGATTGTGACAAATTTGAAAAACAGATATTCTTGAAAGTAACTCTGGCCACACAGGCAAACAAAGCACAACAGCATACAACTAGGGGTTAACTTTAACACTTTCTAACTGTTTAATGACAACTGTACACACAGAGTTAACATACTCACATAGAAGTTACACAGCATACCTTTAGTGTTCACCCAACAACATACACACTGAAACTGACAACCGCTGCCATTTTGAAGTGCGTTCCACTTTGTGAAGTGGACGAGGGCAGTTTATATGGACAGACCCTCGAACCCTCGATTTTGACAAAGGGAGCGAGTCTGCTTCAAATGCACACTTCAGACCGCTCCATAGACCACAATGCAACACGATTATGACATCATTGCAGACTGCATTTCTGTTATCCCCATCCCAAACAAGTCTATTTTATATATATATATATATATATATATATATATACACAGTTGTCATTATACATACATGCATACATAGACACACACACACTCCGTGCATCTGCAGTCTGTGTGCGTTACTTATGTGGTGCAGAAGCAGCACGGACTCATACTCATTGTGCTTTCACAAAGGACGCGTTTGCAGTTCGCTACTCGGTACGTGAACGATCGCTGCACTGCTGCAGACGGACCACTCCTCGAACGCACTGACGGACCGCAACCGCGTGAACGCTGGAATCCATTAACATGGGTGTGTAAAAAAACGAAACGCATATGCACTGCAGACGGTGTAGGCTATGTGTGACACAGGCTTAAGGTTGTTGCACCTGGTGCAATGTGGAATTAGTTTACAGCTTTCTCAAGCAGTTTGTGATGCATATTGGAAACAGGAGATGAGCCACTGGTCTAATGCACTACCGGTCTTGAGAAATCCTTCTCAAAGACTTACTTTTAATCATTTATTTTATTTAGGTAGCATACATGTTTTGAATTCAAATGAGCCATTTTAATCTAGATTAATTCCAAGATTACAGTGAGATAAATCTAGATTAAAAAAATTAATCTATGCCCACCACTAAAATACATATATATATATATATATATATATATATATATATATATATATATATATATATATATATATATATATATATACTTTTTTACTTTTATAACAGTCCAGGCATACCTATATACATATAGAATACTGTACCAAACAAATTTGTAAGTGGAAAATGTAAACGATAAACCGGCTCCATAGCAGATTGTAAGTGATGATCAAGGGCTTAGGACGTTCCATTTCAGCCCATTGCAAGGGTTCTGTCAGTAGTGGTCACTCATGTAATGTAATCAATGACATACATCTGATTATATGAGACAGAGAAGTTTGTGAGTGAAGGGCAAAGGAAAACTGACTGGAACACAGCCAAGCACTACCTCTTACATCAGCAATTGATAATACACATATGTCCCTATGGACATTACAACTGAATTCTTTTAAGTATGGATCTTTAAAAGTGAGTTTGTTTGAATTTTGAATTTTATTTGATACTCCCAAGATTTTGCATTTTTATTCTTAATGATAAATATGACAAATAGAACATTGCAGTAATTAAATTTTTACTGACAACCCAGAAGTTATGATCTCCCTGGTTACCTTAACAAACATCACAATGGGATTTATCCATTGGCTTTTGGATGATCATAGGCTCTGTAATAATAAAAAAAGTGTTCATAATAATCTTTACAAATAAACACAACTTTATATGTACTTTGAAACCTAAATACAGAAGCAACAAATAATAAATGCTGACAAAGCTTCGCTTGAAATAGACTAATAGTTGGAGGGGGGAAATATTGGTTATATCATGCATCTTTCCAGGTAGAATTATTATTAATATTATTTATATTGAGCATGAAATATGGGAACAAAATGAACCTTATCATAAATTACTAATTGTTAAGAATGTATTATTCAATGTAGCTCATTTTTAAGGGCTGCTTCAAAAATAATGTAAGAGCGACCTCTTGTGTTAAACTCGGAGGGAAAACTGTAATGTATAAGTTCGGCCCTTGCTTTTCCTGTAGAGGGCGGTAGAAGCTGGAAGATTGGGAGATTTCTTTGCTTTTCGCTTGGGGTAACCAAAGTTAACCAATCAAAACGCACCAATGGCGACAGACTGAGTGCTTTTGAAAATACCGTAGAAGTGTAATGTGACATAATATTGTGAGTTAACTTCAATGTGAGAATAATTACTGTAACACAAAAAAAGGACAATTGCTGAGTTTTTTTTGTAAAAAAAAAAAAAAAAAAGTTTAAATCAACGTGACGATCTCAAATTTAGTGAAAAGATATAACTTAACGTTATTGGAATGTGTATATATTACTGTATTAACACGCCATGGTTAGTAAGTGGATAAATGATTCTCTTAAATCAGAAGAGAGAGCTCATCTGCTCCCATTAATATATGAACAATTACAGAAAACAGAATTCACAACACAAGTTAAGATCATCAGGTGACCAGTTTTTTCTGTTTCAGTTCAGTTTTCATGTGAACCCACTGTAGACTATGAGGGTTTTATTTAATAATAATATTTTTTTTACATTTTACATATTTGTGTTTGTTTTCAGATCATGTCCAAACAGAAATACAAAGCCCATGAGGGATGTGGAGTGGTTGTTGGCACAGCGCAGGCCCCCCATTAGAAGTGGTATGTATTGAAAATATCTAACGTTACTATAAAAACCTAAACAGCAGTTTACCTTTGTCTATAAACCGTGGAGTGGCAGCCATTATTTAAACAGATCTCCACAAGATTTTAAATCACAAGTTATCTTAAAAGGACATATAAAGTCATGTATATCTAATTCACAATTAAAATTAAATGTCTTCTTTTGAGAGGGAAGATGAAATGTGGGTTTCAGAGTGATAATGTAATAAAGTGATATCCACTGGCAAGAACTTAAAGATTCAGTCCAGGAGGGGTCTCTATGGCCGAAATAGCTCAGTTGGGAGAGCGTTAGACTGAAGATCTAAAGGTCCCTGGTTCGATCCCGGGTTTCGGCATTTTGGCTCGTTGTTGTGAAATAAATCCTATACTTGTAACCCAAACAGATTTGTTTTAATCCATCATTATTCTATAAATTCTTTTGTTTGTAGTTTTACCTTTTTTAAAGCTAAACATAAAGACAAATCACCACGACAATACCACTCATAAAACATTTCTGTGTATTCACTGATGGATATTTAGTAAATAAAGTATTTTCCAATATTTAAAGAAAATTGAGCCATTTTATTATTTCATAAATACTCATTTAACCAAGAAAGATGGGATTAGAAGAAATATTTAGACTTGTAAAGAACCGATTATTTTCTTATCTTGAAATGTGATAACTCAGACAGGTGACAGTGATTTAAGTGTACTGTTTGAGTAAATGAATTACTCCGGGATATTGGTTTGTTTGAACTCAGGGGGAGTGTCAGTCACATTAAAAAAGTCAACAGCTTAAGTAATTTGTGGATTAATGCGTATTGGAGACATGAACCGTTTTAAACGATTCAGTTCGTTCTGGTGAACTGGTTCAAGAAGATCCGGTTACATCGAATGATTCGTTCGCGAACCAGATATCACTACACTGCAGAGTTTGGAACTCTCTCATAACAGACACAGAAGAGAATACAATGATGAATAAAGTCATAGTTTTTGCTATTTTTGGACCAAAATGTATTTTTGATGCTTCAAAAAATTCTAGCTGACCCTCTGATGTCCCATGGACTACTTTGATGATGTTTTTCTTACCTTTCTGGACATGGACAGTAGACCATTCACACAGTTTCAATGGAGGGACTGAGAGCTCTCTGACTTAATCTAAAATATCTTAAACTGTGTTCCGAAGATGAACGGAGGTCTTACGGGTTTGGAACGACATGAGGGTGAGTTATTAACTACATAATTTTGATTATTGGGTGAACTAACCCTTTAAAGGAATATTTTCAAACTATTATTTTTTTAACATCCTAATGATAATGATAAACCAAATAGATTTTGAACCTCACTCACACAGTTGAGAAAGGAAACTCTGGTCTTCGGGAATGATGGTGTAGTATCAAGAGAACCATCCCTCAATGACCCCATTGATGTAACCACACATGAGCCCCTTTCACACTGCATGTCGGATCTGCAATATTTCCGGAACATTGCCGGGTCGCCTTCTGTGTGAAAGCAACCACGTCCCGGGATTGATTACCGAATTGAACCCGGGTTCGACCCGGGACGAGCGCTGTGTGAACAAAAGCCAGATCTTATGCCGTGTCAAAGTGATGACGTGCGTTATCGTGCGACTCTTTTACAGGCTGTTTTGAAGGAAGATCAACGTCCGTGAAGAAAACACATGTGCAAACTGTAATGAAGCAGAGATCAGTTAGTTCCTCACTTTCCGCGCTGACGCCGAGATCGTTTGCTTGCTTCAGTGAAAGTATAACGTGCCTATGTTGTCGACTCGTACATTACACGTCACGCGCTGATGTCACGTGTCTTTACGGGATCTTCAAGGGTTGTGTGTGAAAGCACGCACATATCCCGGGTCAGCACTGGCAGTGTGAAAGTGCCAAATCTAGCGACCAGGGAACAATTGCAGGAACATTTTACCCCTGTATTTGCCGGAATGGCAGTGTGAAAGGGGCTATGGTGAACCAGCACAGAGCTAACCTCCTTCCTCCACTGAGTCTGCTTCCAGACACCTTATGGCCAGTCAGTGACCAGGTGGCGAGCAGCAGTGTCCCGGACACAGAGAACAGAAATATGAGAATCTCTGACATTGAACAGTCATTAGCCTCATAGTTGGGAATGGACAGTTTGCGTGGCCAATAGGGGTGATTTATAGTTTCTGCTTCCTTCAACATCTGTAAATGTGGATGAAAGATAAAAACGTTTGTGAGACAAAATGTATAAATGGTAGCATTAGAAAGACTTAAAGGGTTAGTTCGCCCAATTTACTAAATTATGTCATTAATAACTTACCCTCATGTTGTTCCAAACCCGTAAGACCTCCGTTTATTTATTACTCGTGAACGAGTCATTATCTGGCTCGGTGTTCATCTCTCTCTTCACAGCAGTTCAGTCAGTGTACTGTTTGAGTACATGAATTACTCCGGGATATTGGTTTGTTTAACTCAGAGGGAGTGTCAGCCACATTAAAAAAGTCAACAGCTTAAGTAATTTGTGGATTAATGCGTATTGGAGACATGAACCATGTTAAACGATTCAGTTCGATTTGGTGAACTGGTTCAAAAAGATCCGGTTACATCGAATGATTCGTTCGTGAACCAGATATGACAAACTGCTTTGTTTTGAACCGTCTTACAACAGACACGGAAGAGAAGACAATGCTGAATAAAGTCATAGTTTTTGCTATTTTTGGACCAAAATGTATTTTCGATGCTTCAAAAAAAATCTAACTGGCCCTCTGATGTCACATGGACTACTTTGAAGACTTTGATGATGTTTTTCTTACCTTTCTGGTAGAGGTCTTCACGGGTCCAAAAATTTGTGCCCGAACCCGACAGAGACCCGTAATGTACTACACCGAACCGACCCGGACCCGTCTAATATTTCAAAAGCTGTACCCGGACCCGTGTAGATCCGAGAAATGCCTACCCGGACCCGATCCGGACCCGTATATTATTTGACATCTGGACCCTAACCCGCCGGGAAGACACAGACCCGACTGGACCCGACGTTCACATATTCCACCTTAAATTGCAATTACAAGTGAATAAACCTGTTGCAAATAATAAAGCTTTTTGTCTTACCTAATTTAAAGAGCCGTAGTCTCTCTTCCTTGTACCTGACTGCCTGTGAAGCATTACAATCTTCCGAAAAGAAAGTTAGTCATGTTATTCCTCTCGTTATTCCAAGTCCAAGCGGAATCCACTCATTATTTCAGCTTCAAAAGTCCACTCGATGTCGCGGTGACTGATGACAAATGCTACTGTGCACATGTACATTCTGACTCGAGTTAATTCGCATAATAACTTAGACTTTTTGCCCTTTTGATTGATAAGTGTGTACATGAAGTAAGAAATGTATGACATATTTAGAAAAATGTAAATTTGTCTTACAATTCGCGTTTTGTGGTTGTAAAGAAAATGTTTCATAAAATAAAAGAAGCTTCCTTATAAAACATAAAAAAGCACACCCCCTAAGCCGCGTGATAGGGACTTATCCCTGCCGTGACCCGGATTCGAACCGGGGTTGCTGCGGCCACAACGCAGAGTACTAACCACTATACGATCACGGCGAGCTACTGGAGGTGATGGAAGCGCCTGGTGGAGTTGGGCTTTTCTATCTATACATCAGTGTGTTAAAACAACTTTTTTATTACAATATTTTCTATTGCGCTGACATATGAGCATACTACCTTTTTTAGCCTATTAATACAACTAGAAAACATCTAGATGACTAACTACAACTAGATGATTCAAAGTCATTCACAATGCAGCATGTTTATGGTGGCTAGTGAAAATAATGTGTGCTTCTACCATTGATCTTTACGTTTAATCATTGACTAGTGCTGGATACGATATTGAAAAGACAAACATGAATGACGGACACTTTGATAAAATGAATTTATATAATGACACAGATGTGACACGTTCTAGGTTAAAAAATTTACTTATTTTAAGTCGTGTATCTCCCATATGGTCTAGCGGTTAGGATTCCTGGTTTTCACCCAGGCGGCCCGGGTTCGACTCCCGGTATGGGAAGTAGTCTTTTTATTTATTTATTACAGGGACAATACATATTAATGAACAGTTCTGTCAATATACCAGAGTTAGCCAGAAGGCTATTTTCACCTGCAGTCCCTAGACGGATGGTAATAGTCACCCTAAAAGAGAGTAAAAGTACATATTTACATACAATAAAACAATGTAAATATATTTAGTAAAAAAGTACTATTGAACTATGATGTACAATAGAAACACAAAAGACCAATAATTAGGCAAACACAAGTACACACACAAAACAAAACAAACAAAAAAACACCGGGGGCAGCGAGAGCTGGTCTAGTAAGCTAATGTTGACAGCTCTGACTTGCATGAACTATGTATGCATGATAAAAGTAACGTGTGTGTTTATGTTTTACGAATTCGAGTCCATACTTATACACAAATACATCAAGCGAAATATTCAGCAAATACAGATTACACACAAAACACACTAAGTTCATATTTTATTATACAACCCATATTTTTGGAAAAAAATATATTAATGATGACTTGAACGCTTTTTGTGTGACATATAAATCCTGTTAATACTGCATTCACAAAACTCGTACTAAACTAACGTTACGCCATCTACGTAACAGCTAACTGATGTCATGTGACTTCTTGTCACGTGACCGGTAAAAGGTTCTCAACATCCCTCAGAAAGCGTTCGACAGGAATACTTCTCGTTTCATTCTTCATTAAGTCATTTATTTTACTACTGGTTATTATTGTTCGGTTCTGTTTAGCCGGATAAAACGACAGAAATGCGTGTTGATCAACAGCTTCGTTTGGACGAGCAGTTGCTGCTTTTCATGGACCAGCTCGAGGCTCTGGAGGAGAAACGACATAAACTTAATTCCCTTATAGAGGAGGTGAAACGTGCAAATACACCTGATTAGTTTGAGCACATATTCATATTGGGAATGGAATCCAACTTGTCCATAATTACGTATTGCACGCGAATTATTTTCATTTGTATTCTTAATATAATTGGCTGTATCCTTTTAACACAGGGATGGTTTTCAATTGCCAAAGCACGTTATTCAATGGGGAATAAGCAAGTCTCCTCTCTGCAGTACGCTAGTGAGATGGAGCCACTTGTTTATGTTGAAACCAGGTTAGTAGAATATCATGCGATTAAATAACATTTGATTTGTGTGTAAGTCTTAATCATTTACATAGATCAATGTGCTTGGCTTAACAACAGTATGTTAGAAGATGGGACAGCTGAGTTCAAATGTGAGAGAAAAGAGAATAAAACGGAAGAATTGAAAAGTAACACGATTGAAGACATTGGAGTGAAAGAGACCGGTATGTCAGATTTAAATTACTGTATTATTTTTTAGTCTTTCCAAAGTGTTGCTTGTTGTTTAGGGACCTAAAGCTGTATTTGTATGATTTTCTGTTCATGACAACATTATTAAAAGTTTCAGGTCTCAGAAGGCGAATAAATACCATACAAAAGGGGGTTAAAGAGGAGGATCAAGAGACAGACCCTCAAGGAAAAACAAAGGCAGAGTCCGGAGAATCCACACCAGAGCACAGGGAACCTTTGAAGTGGTTTGGAATCCTTGTACCACAAAACCTGAAACAAGCTCAGTCTGCATTTAAAGAGGGTGAGCACTTATGTCTTTTATAAATATTATGTGCTTATGCTATATTTAATTCTGTCCCTCTGCAGTATACCGATTTGGTGTGCTTTGCTGTACGTTTACTGTGTGGCATATATATGAAGAATTATTTCAATATGATTTATTTGTTTTATGGAAATACTGTGTCTTGTATACTGGGTTTATTTAAAGGTTAAAACTTTTTTTAAACACATTTCTCCCCCCACAGTCATCACTCTCTCAGCAGAAATTGCATCTCTACAAAGTGCAATAATTGCTATAAGAAAAGAGATGCAGGGACAGATGAAGGAAAAGCAACAGAAGACAGAGAAGACTCAGCCAGAAATGGAAAACGAATAACTGATCTTATTCACTTTCATCTGTAATTAAGATTTATTAAAAATGTGTATGAACCAAATGGAGCCATAGTCTTTAACTCAATTTTACTGTTTTGAAAAATATCAGATGTTTGACATGTCACACAATCACTGAAAACAATCTAATTATATGAACAAAGTTGTTTTCTTAATAAAAATATTTTTGATTAATCATATTATCTTTTTTGAGCGGTAATGCACAGTTAAATTCAGGATAATCCTAAACGTTTAAAAGTACTAAAACAATAAGATACTTTTTCATTGCGTTAATTTTTCAGAACTATGTGGTTGAACATAATTGTTTCATTTTAAATGTAAATACTCCTGCAATCATTAGTTATCAGATATTTCCTTGTTAAATCACGTTTATTTGTATAGTGCTTTTGACAATACAGATTGTGTCTAAGCAGCTAAGTAATAGAAAAAAATAGTAGAATCAGTTATGGAAACTCAACTAAGGAGAGAGTTCATATTCTGATGTGAAGCAACTCTAAAAGACAACAGTGTCTTGGATTAGATCAAATAATTTGAGTGTTGGTTCAGTTAAAATTCAATAACTGAATTTCATCGAAATCTATATAGTAATCTATATTAATAAATACAACGGCTATAAAAGGCAATGTTCTCGTCGTTTTTATGTGGTGGAATCATATCTGTTAGATCATTAAAATGCATAGATAAATGCATATTCTTTCCCATTTAAAACTGACATTTGAACGGAATTGTGAAAGATGGCAATTAATTCATTAGATTTTTCTGTTTGATTAGACAAATGTCTATCTACGTACGCTTACCTGCTAGACGATGGTTTCTCGAACCCTAGCAATACTTAAGTAATCATGTTAAATGTAATTGTAACTTTCTTGACGTCAAAAATTCCTGCTGAAACCTTGAAAAACAATACGTGTAAAACGTGCACGAGCAGTAAGTATCACGCGCGTCCTCGTTTCTTCTTGTCTGCTTGAGCTATCAGATTACATTTAATCACTGCATTAAATTAACGCACAAAACGAGATATACACACATCCCGATCTTTGTTATGGTACCTTTATTAGCCTTGTATCAAGCTGTAGGTGCCTATTCACGAATAAATTCAAAACATTCAAACAGAGACGGAATGGTTCATAAATAAATAAATATATTCCCCACTCGCCGTCTACTTCCTGGTGTTCATCGGAAAAGAGCTGTTAGCGGATAGCGATGTTTACGGTCGGAACCGACACCGCGCATAATATCGTTTGCGCGCTCGCGCAGATTTGATGGACGTCTGTTATTATATTTTTACTGAGCCGTGTAACCGAGAAGATATTTTCACAATCAGTGTCAGACCAGGTGAACACGCGATCTCGTTCAGATTACTATCCTTTTATCTCTATGGTGAGACGAGGCTGTTAACATTGATTCCCAAAAACTAGATTATTTTATTCAAAACAAAAGAGAATATCACATATTGTTCTCGGTTTCTAAGTGTTATTCTTACTGTATTGATGCTCATATCGTGGAAGATTTAAGATCACTGATGGCGTCGAAATCTAGGGTCTCCATTCTGGATTACTTCAATATCGTCTGTGAGGGAGAAAATGGCAAAATTGAGTCAAACTGCAAAGCTTGTGGCACAAGGATTCAGGCTAAACGGACAGTTACTTCTAACTTTGTTACGCATTTAAAGGTAAGGGTTCTTTTTTTTTTTTTTTTTTTTAAATGAAACCGTGCTTTGTGTCTAATAACATGACAAATACGAGAGTTTTAACGATATATGCCTTGCCATTATTCAGGGTAATAGAGATTTAAAATATGAATTAAAATGGTAATTTCCTGCTCAATATATAAATTAATAATATATGTTTTTTTAAATGTGCTGTGTAAGTGCAATTTCTTTCAAGTGAGTTTATGATAAACACATGCCTGAAAATATAATAAGAAGTTCAATAGTCAGAAAGTGTGAGAATCTTTAATATTCTGTTGTTCATGGGTGTTTAGATATATGTTTACATGATCATGTATATTGTGTTCTATATGTAGTTCACCTGTATATAATTGTCACATTCACAGCGCAAACATCAGGCCATGTATGATGAGTTTGTGAGGAAGAAAGATGTGAAAAGGGAGGCAATGCAGATGTGTACCGGCCCTCCAAGTGGCAGAGTGATCTCTCAAACCAGTGCTGGGATGAACAAGTTTGAGTACAGTGACCCTCGCCAATCCCTAATTTCAGAAGCTATTGCCAAGATGATCATCCGAGACCTGCAACCAGCAAAGATAGTGGAATATGAGGGTTTTCGTGAGCTTCTTCAGCTCCTGGAGCCCCGTTACATTCCGGTACCATGCCATTATATACAACAGCAGCTCCTGCCAGCCTATGTCTCCCAAGTGCAACTAGCTGCCAAACAGGCTTTAAAAGGAGCCGAGTCCTGCAGTGTGACCCTTGACCTGTGGAGAAGCAGCTCTGCAGGTTACAACAGTGGTGCTGGGTTTCTTGGAGTGACTTGCCATTTCATTAATGCAGACTGGCACATCAGATCCACTCTTTTGGCATGCTTACCTCTTCCAGACCACAGCAACACTCGGCAAATGCTCAGCGAGTTTGATGAGATCTCCGAATCACATGGCATGTCTGGAAAAGTGTTTAGAGTCGTCGCAGATCTGTCTCCCTGTGAAAACAGATCTGCTTTTCGTCTTCCTGGGTTCAGTCTCATTGTAAATGGTGAAGAAGAGGAGGAAGATGGTAGCGAAGAAGAGTCTAGTGATGCCAAAGAAACTATTAGTAACAACGAGAACTGCAAGTCTTTAGATCAGTGTCTTGGTCGAAGTAGGATAGACTGCTTTGCTCGATTGCTAGCTCAGTGTGTTAAGGAAGGAGTTTGCGCTTCCCCTCAGATATCAGTCCCTCTAAACAAAGCAGCCCGCCTGTATAACTACATAATTGCTACAGTGGCTCCTGAAAAACTTGTTCAAGTGTTCAGCTCCAGTACCTTAACAAATTGTCTCTCATCCACAGACAAGTGGAACGCTCAGTTAAAAATATTGCGGCAAATGGTGGAGTCAATGGATTTTCTTGAGGACATTGTGGATATAAATGACCTAGTCCTTGGCAACTTAGAAAAAGCAGAGCTACGGGAGCTGGTTGAGGTGTTGGAGCCTTTTGAGGAGGCCTCAGAAATGGTCCAAGGAGACAAGCACGTGTCCATCAGCCTAGCCCTGCCTTGTGTGCTAGGTCTGCGCAAGCACCTGGCGGAGGTCGTAACTCACCAGTGCACTGGGATCGTGATGGGATTGTCTCAAGCTCTGGACCGCAGACTGGCAGGCATTCTTGAGGACCCTCTTTATGTAACAGCCACCACCCTGGACCCACAGTTCAAGCTGTCCTGGAGCAGTGACAGCGACTGGCACAAACAGGTGCTGCTGGAAGAGGTTGGAAAGCATACTCGGCCTTTGAGTCCACTAGAACATCACTCAGAGGCCCAGCCATCACCGTCCAAACGCTGCAAGCTGTTCTCTTTCATTAAGCAGAGGCCAACGGCCCAGGCCAAAACTGTGGAGCAGGAGCTGTCCACATATCTCCACGAAGAACCCACAGACGAGGATCCACTACAATACTGGAAACGCAAGTCCATTGATTTCCCTCTGCTCTCACAAGTAGCCAAAAAAGTTTTTACTGTGCCAGCAACAACCACATCAGTGGACCAGATATTTAACCTGGTTAGCAAGACACTCAGACCAGAGCAATGCCGACGTCTGCCAAAAAACCTGGGCACTCTGATTTACTTGAAGGCTAACTATAGGATACTCTGGTCCTAAACGCAAAGAGAGCTTTAAAGGATTTCCTTTGTACTGATATCAAACCAAACACCTCAAATGCAAATTGGGGATTGTGCCTGATATAATATCTATAAAAACTATACATTTACCCCAAAATAAACAAAATATTGTTGTCAGCAAAAAAAAAAAAAGTGTTCTTTTGTTATTGTACAATAGGCTAGACCTAAATTAGATAAATTAATTAGCTATTATAGGTAACAATTTATAATAACTTTTATATTTGTCCGTCTGTCTCCTAACTATTTGAAAATGTAATGCGATTTGATGAAAAAGGAAATGAAAGTTATTATAAAGTGTTTACCTATTTACCTATTATGGCAAATTATCAGATGCTGGTTGCTTTTATTGCAGACATTTCTAAACATTACGTTCTGTCTACTAACTTTCACCACCCAAAAATGTAATGGGATCAGATAAGTGCAGTGCCCATTGTACCTATCCTTGATTAATTGTTAAATATTAACATAATAATTCTCCATCACTATCAGTATTATGTAGAACCCCAGGAAACACACTCTTCTTGCAGCCAAAGGCTTTCTCAGAACACCTTTAAGAAATAGAATAGTACATTTCCAGCTTAATTAAACATTACGTTATCACACATTTGGTGTATATTAGTTAGCTTTATATTAATGTAAGGAAAGAATTGCTCAAATAGAGTTACAGTGAGGCTGGCAAGCTTTTTTGTGTGGGTTCTTTGTGTACAAAATCCACCCAATAGAAAAACTGCAGGCAGGTTCTGTACTTAAAAATAATTACATTTCAGGCCTATGGGGAATCAGAGAATGCTGATGGTGGACTGCAGTCTTGCAAGGCTGAATGGAGAGCAGTCAAGCCAGTGGGATATTAAGAAGAGTTGTTGTGCATTAAGGAACTTTTGTTGTGAAAAAGACTTTTCCATTTCATTAAAAAGTGTTTGTTATCAAACCTGACTTTTTGTCCTGTCATAACTGCATACAATAATATGCCAAGGGTTTAGCAATTTCACTGTCTTTACAACACAATCACTGATGTCAGTGTGTGCATTTACAGTTGTAACTACAGCACTCTTGTGCTAAGGTTGTGGATCGCAACAGTAGAGATTATGCATGCTTGTATTCTGATCATGTGGTGAAGAAAATAGTAAAAGGACATTCAATCAATAAACTCAATTTCAAACAGATTTATGTGTAAGGCGAGGTGGCACTGCTGCAGTGCAGATATAATGAACATTTGTGAATGTGTGTACGTGGGATGTGAAGCCTGATTTCAGTTTCCCATTCAATCGCAGAGGGACTACAGTATCATATTCTGGGTAACATTGTATTTGCAATTGCGTATTCTGTTTGTGCACACGTCATTTGCAATGTCTGCCAAATTTCAAATGGAAAAGCAAAGTCCATTTGACATTTCATTTTTCAACATTCATGCAGAAATGGCCGAGCCATATTGAAACAGCGATAGCAGTGGCTCCTATTGCAATTTCATTTCCTCATTGTCACATTCCGTCTTGCCAAACATCAAAAGAAATTGCAGTCCTGCTCTCAATTGCAATCTCTATCTATGTCAGTCAGTTGCTGTGGATGTGATGTGTAGCTGTGTTTGTGTGATAAATTGGTCAGTTTCATTATGAAAATAACATTTATCACTGGTAAGGGGTGTGACAATGCAATGTCCATTGTAAATAGAAATGACCTCCTTGTTATCCCAGCTAAACTATGAATGTAATATGTTAGATTTGTCCACAATAGGCTGAAACATTTTAATTCATTTAATGACTTTATTTGCTATGGTGCATAACACATATAGCATAAATCCAAAATCAAATTTATGCTGCTTTAATGGGTAACACCAAGTACATACTGACATACTGATATTCACTAACTGAATAAATTAACCAGCAATTAAAAACTCAAACATTAACACAAAGTTATACAAATAGTAAGAATCATTTTACTAGTATGTTTCTCATTCCAACTCTTACAGTTAATAATTCTCAATCATCTAATTATCTAGGGGAGACTTTAAAACAATGAAATTATCCCAAATATTTTGTTTTCTTGAGTAGATGTTGATGTCATGCATGCAGTTACAACCCTAAAGGTGCAGTAGGAGATCTTGTAAAATGCTAGCTAGAAGTCGCATTTCCTCTGCTGGAACTTTACCCAGGACTTTGGGCTGGTACTCTGCGTGTTTCCACCGCAGGAACCAGGATCTAAATAAAGTTCAGTGTAAAAAAAAAAATTGCCCCCCAGAAAGTCCCTGCTCCAAGGTAGTACTTTTTCAAAGGTCCGGAAATTTCAGGGGCGGGACTTAAGCGCTGAGCATGCTGATTGGTTTTCATTGTGATTGGATTATTTTCAAAATTTTACTGTTATCATGTCATGAAATGTAGTTTTTAAAGTATTGTACCGCTGGCTCTGAAGTCTCTTTAGTGGTTAAACATAAAATATATTTCGTTTTGGATAAATCTAACAGGTAATCTTTGGTCTTTATTCACTTAATCTATTAATATGGTCAAATGAAAATAAAAAGAGGCAATACTCTTTGATATAATATTTTGTTTTATTGTAATGTAGGCTATATAGGCCTACACTTTTCCCTGAACTACATTTCTGCAGCTGTTATTATGTTTAAATGAAAACGAAAGGAGGCAGTGGTATACATATTTCATCTTATTGTAAATATACAGTGAGGAAAATTGCAGTAGCCAAGGGAAGCTGACTGATGTTATCAAGTACGCCGCTGTTTGCAGAATTACCAGATTTGCGTCATCTTGTCCACCTGAGTCCAACTCGCAAAGTCCGAACGACTGAGGATGAAATTCCAAAACTGCGTACTTTGTATTGAGAAATGCGGGCTGACCTATGTCACCAGACTATTTGCCTAATATTCATGGTACCGCGGTGGAAACGCAGAAGGCAACAGGTCTGGGGGGAAAAAAGTTTCTGGTACAACTGTTCTGGGTAATTTCGGTGGAAACGCGGCATTAGCCTGATAGCACTGAAAGCGAACGTCCCACCCTCCCTGCAATCGCCAACCAGAGTCGTGCCCCCTGAATGCATATACATTCAAAGACCAGGATACCAGAGATAACATTACTACAATAGGCTACAATCAGCTGTTCCCAATTCCAGTCCTCGTCAAAAGCTTGAATGTCATTTTGTGAATTAAAAATCTAAATTTAAAGTTTTCTTACATGAATGCATCATTTCACTTTAGAAGGCTATTAACACCCTGGAGCCATGTGGAGTAGTTTTATGATGGATGGATCCAGTTTTTTAGGCTTCAAAAATGGGCATTATAAAGGGCCATTATACAGCTTGGAAGAGCCAGGACAATTTTAAATATACTGCAATTGTGTTTATCTGAAAGCGGATTGTCAGACATGCCTAGGTTGTCCTGAGGGTGAGTAAATCATAGGCTAATTTTCATTTGTGTGTGAACTATGCCTTTGAGAGTCACATTTAGCTGTATTTTGCCATAATACAATCAATCAAGTTGAGATATTATATATTTAAAATATCACCCTGCTTAGGTATATGTATAACGTTATATGAGGATGAAGATATAAAGGCAACAATGTAGTTACATTTGGTGACAAAATAAACAGCATTTGAGATTTACTATAAATTATATATCACTTAAGTGTACTGTATGTATGCGGATAAAGTTGGATATATAACATATATTATCCAACTTTACAGATAGACTGTGGCGAGTGGGGCGGGGCCGAGAGGCGTGGGAACGAGGAGTGAGGCCAGGTGTAGTGATTGGAGATGAGCTACACCTGCGCCCCACCGCCACAATATCCCTCCATCTCCTACGTGGGACTCGATACTGGCGGTGGGGCGCAGGTGTAGCTCATCTCCAATCACTACACCTGGCCTCACTCCTCGTTCCCACGCCTCTCGGCCCCGCCCCACTCGCCACATACCCCCATCGCCCCTCGCAGGCCGGGGGGTACCCTCGAGACTGCGCTCTACTCCCCCCCCACCTTCCCTCCGGGGGGGACCGCTCACGGGGACCTGCAGGAACCTGGGGGTAGGACAGACGAGGCAAGAGAAAAGGAGATGGAAGGAGGAGCGACAAGGACGAGAGAGGAAAAAAAAAAAAATTCCGGTTCCCAGACGCACTGCTGCTCGGTGTAACAATAAAGACTTCCTATTCATCGGGAAGAAGGAGGCGGGAACCGGCGCACAATCAAAAAGAAACTTTAATTATTCAAAATAAACACAAAACAGCGCGTCAGCCCCTCACGGCGACTGATGCGCACAAATAAAAAGCAAACACATAAAATAATGTCCCAGGCCTGGTCCTCTCTCGTCCTTCACGGTCGTCACTCCAGTTTTATATCCCTCCATCTCCTACGTGGGACTCGATACTGGCGGTGGGGCGCAGGTGTAGCTCATCTCCAATCACTACACCTGGCCTCACTCCTCGTTCCCACGCCTCTCGGCCCCGCCCCACTCGCCACATAGACATATAATACAGTTTACATTTTGAGAAGATATAAACAATCACGCAGCTCAGATTTTGTTAGAGAAGTGGGAATGCAACTACTCTTATGATTGGTGCACTATACTGTATATGATAAACTATATAAATTACCAGTACGTTTTCCTTCAATTTTTATTGTGATGGATGAACCAGATCATCAGCCAAATTTGCAGAATTAAACAATATATTTTTATTTTTTTGTGGAATAACACTGCCTGTTTCACATACCGTTTTTAAAAATAGTCTGCAGTACATAGTGTATACTGCCCAGTAAGCTGGTATCCTGAACATTGGCAAAACCATTGGACTTTCCCTAGTTTCCCAGCTCTGGCAGAAGTTCAAGAATGTGTAAAAAAGCTGGCAGGGAACTAGTAACACAGTACTAATGACTCAAAATGGTAGAGTGGGGGCATCAGCACTCTGTACAGGAATCTAACCTTAAAAAACACCATATTTCACATCTGTTATCTTCTTCAGAGTGGCCCAGTTCTTCATCACAGCATCTTAAGTGTCTGTAAACGGTAACACAGTTTGCTCACGGGTCAGGGAGTGCAAAAAATAAAATAAAAATAAAAAATAGATTCTTCAGGGACTGGCCAGCGCCATGCTGACCTTTAGACCAACCTGATGTGAGGGTAGTAAAGGCCTAAACTGAACTATGGCATTCACTATGTGAAGAGACGGAGTCTTTCTGAACACTCTGCCAAACTATGGTTATTAATAAACTGCCTGTTGTTGGTGTGTGAACAGCAATAATATCCTGATCAAAAGGAGAGGGAAATCTGATGAATCTGGGTTATATGCCATTGAGTGTCAATCCTCATTACACATTTGAAATTGAGCAAAAAGAAAATGGCTCCTTGATGCACCCCGTTGAACAAAATGGGGCAGTGACATGTTTGAACAATGAATGCATAACAACCCCCAACCCCCACCCCCCCATTATACTTTGTTCTTTTTTTAGCATGGAAACAAGAGAGCAGGTGCCCTTCAGTCCCCCCCCCCTCTGAGCAGCTCCTGTTTGTGACAGAGTTATCTTTATCTTCATCTTTAACTCTAAGACTTAGGAACATATTCATGCTGTCATCTCTCTGACTCACAAACTAAATCAACAGCAGCCTTCACACACTCACAGCTAGCAGACTCATTTCACTGCACAGCTAAGTCATGGCGGACAGAAAGGACAGCAAGACCCCCAGTAAAGGTGGTCTGATGAAGAAGAAAGAAAAGAAAGTCGAGAAAGTAGAGAGTAAATCTGAAAAGGAGAAAGAAAAGAACAAATTAAAAGGTGAAAAGATGACAAAGAAGCCGGAGAAGAACCCAGAAAATCAGCAAAAAAATGAGGAGATGCCTAAAAAAAATGAGGAGATGCCTAAAAAAAATGAGGAGATGCCTAAAAAAAATGAGGAGATGCCTAAAAAAAATGAGGAGATGCCTAAAAAAAATGAGGAGATGCCTCAAGGAAATGAGGAGATGCCTCAAGGAAATGGGGAGGTAGCAGAAGGAGCCAAACACCCTGTCAAAGATGAGGAGTTTGAGCTGGAGCCTATGGAGCTGCCTCCATTTGAGATCATTGTAGGGTACGTCAGATATCTTTCACTTATACAAACTGGATACAACGGTAATACTTCAGTCACTTAGCAAGAACATTGGGGAAAAAAAATCTTAAAGCTAAATATTTGTGCCTATAGGGACACAACAGCTTGTCTCTGGCTCAATAACTTATCTAACCATAAACCGTTCATAATTGTAACTTAAGAGTATATATTTCCACTAAGTAATTATTATGCACCTTTTAGGAGTATAGGCACAAATTTGTCCCTTTAAGGGTACTGTCGAGCTGTTGTACAATTTGTTTCCGAGCTGTTGTACAATTTGTTTCTGATAGTCTATCTCATTTAAAATTCATAACAGCATGGCATAGTGCATGACACCACAACCTATTTTAAGATTACTTTGCCACTTGTTTAAAAGAGGGACCTTTAATAAATTAAAACATAGATAATGCATGAGTATTTAGCATTCAGCAATGCTAGGTGGAACCAACTATAACAACAGTTATATCTGAAATTCCAACATGTTGAACAATAACATTAGCAATTTAGCAATTAGCAAGTAGCAAACAATTATGATACAGACACTTAGTGACCAAATGTATGTGGGCACCTCCTTCTAATTAACCAGTTTGACTATTTCAGCTACACCCACAGTACAGTAGCATAAAATCAAGCGCACAGACATGCACTTACCTAAAACAAAGATTTAGAGAACCAAAGAGCTCAATGACTTTCAACGGTACATTTCTGAGTGAAGTCAATAAGGTTGATTGACCTGCACAAATCCAGAGAGGAAACCCCATTGGCTCTCATGTTTGAATGGGAGAAAATCTCAACCATCATCCAAATTCTAGTGGACAACCTTCCCATGAAAATGGAAGCTGTTAGAGCAGAATAATTCCCTATTAATATCTGGTTTTAAATCATTCAGGAAGCACATATGGGTGTGGTGTTCAGGTGGCCATTAACTTTAAGCCATGTAGTGTAGATCAGGGCCAATAAAACCCACCACCACCTCTTACCACTTAACGGGTCCTTCTTTCAAATAAAATAAAACTCCAGAGAAAACTAAACATAACATGTTATGATAATTTATTTAAAGTGATCAATATAAGCCCATTGAGTCTCTGTAGGCTTATTAGTGGCCATTCAAACTGAATACTTATTGTCCAAAGTTAAAGCATTCATTTTTTTTAAAGTTGGAATACACTACACAACTTTTGCACAGATTTTTGCCCATATTTGTAGTTGATGCTTGTTGCTGAAAGGCAGAGCCAGTCTGCAGATACTGGGCAGTTGTGGAGTTGAGAGATTTCACAGAAAATCATGTAGTGTATGATGGGCACAGTCTCCAATTTAGAGCTTTAGATTATGATTCCATCCAGTCTGAGTCCAGTTTCTCATGTGCAACAAGGTGCACGTTTCTGCATGAGTTTGCCATGTTTGGAACAACCTGAAAATCTGAAGTCTGAAAAGTGTGCACATCTAATTTTTCTCTGTAAACATTTACAAAAAATTTCAAAATTGTTAAATATTTTAGTAATGAAGTCATGTAGAGTATTCCAACTTCTATAATATATTGTGAAAAAAGTCTTATTCCAAATGTCTTCCTTCTTCCCACAGAGACAGAATGAACCCGACCTTCTTTAAGTTCCAATTTAGAAATGTGGAATATTCCTCTGGACGCAACAAGACCTTCCTGTGCTACCAGGTAGACATTCAAGGAGGCGCTGGAGAGACAGATGGCCTTCGTGGTTACCTGGAGGATGAGCATTCGGGTTCACATGCCGAAGAAGCCTTCTTTCAACAGGTGCTGGCCTATTACGACAAGTCACTCCACTACACAGTGACCTGGTACATGTCTTCAAGCCCTTGCGCAGCCTGCGCTGCTAAACTCGTAGAGATCTTGCGAGAACGCAAGACAATGCGTCTTATTATCCACTGCTCCCGTCTCTTCCAGTGGGAGGAACCAGAGATACAGAGCAGACTTCAGGCGCTAGTTAGGGCAGGGTGTAAAATACGCATGATGAGGCCTGTGGATTTTGCGTATGTTTGGTCTACTTTTGTTGAGAACGAGGAAGATAACTTTACACCCTGGGAGGACTGTCAAGATAACTATGATTATTATGATGAGAGGTTGTGTGATATTTTAAAGTAGGGTAAGGAACCGCAGATGGCTTCTGATTAAGACTGTTAAAATCAGCCTGGGCACTGTCTTTAAGAGATTTTAGTACTAAAAAGCTACTCATTACAATGTCTCTGTAATTACAGCAGCATTGATTCCTCTGTCAACACAATTTGTCCTGTTAAATCACATGGTTGACTTTATTAACTGATTTTAACTTACATAAAGAATTCAAACCACACTTATGTATAGTATTTAGATCGGCATCTCAAATATATAGGTTATATTTTTATTTCACTGAGTATCATTTTGAGAATTTTTTTAGAAGCTAAACATCTGGGTGTAAAATTTAAACATGAAATTCTAGTTAACTCTGAGTAAATTCTTTTGCAAAATAAAATAAATATTGCTGTAAGCATAATGTTTAAATATTCTAATTTTGTCTTTTTAAATGATTTATTTATATATATATATATATATATATATATATATATATATATATATATATATATATATAAATCTGAGTGAACAGTCTCCTTGAATGTAAAACAGCAAACATGAGTCTGTTTCCTATCATTAGCACAATCTAAAGACAGCATGCTTTTCAATATTATTTATAATATACCAAGGCAGTGGATCCCACCCGTTCCTGGATTCCCCCCAAAACAACACATTTTCGCTGTGTCTCATTTCAAAGGCTGCCCCCTTCAGAGGTCTTATTTGTCAGCAATTTATGTTGACCATTACATGTCGACCATTGCATTCCAAAGAAATAACTGTAATTATCCCTCATGAGGACTAATAGTGAATTTTATAATGGTTGCTAATGGTTATAATGACATATGCGGCTGACTAATGTGACACAGACACAGAAACGAGACATCTCCAGGAACAGGTTTGAGAACCACTATACTAAAGAATCAATTGGGATAAAGGATATCAGAATAATGGTGGGATTATTATTCATGGGACATTTATAGTGCATTTTTATTTGAGGTACACTTAATTTTTACTGGAAAAATATGAACTAGAAAGCATGATTTATCAAACAATCAAATGAAACTCGCACCCTGATGAAAAGAACATTCATACATTTAGAGATGCAACACCAGGATGGAAAAACAATGGAATTTAACTTATATAACTGGAACAGTCTTAAGAGCTTATATTTCCCAAAACAAGACTAATGAACACCCTACACACCATAAAGTACATTGTGAAATTCCGTTGGAATAATAAGCCATCCTCTAACCATTCTATAAGAACAGTTCAGAAATTAAGGTTTCAGACCTGCTGTGGACTAGATTGTGTACTCAGTGATGGAGATTTTTGTGTTCTGGAAGACTTAATGACACATTTACCCATTTCAGTTTATCCAGCCCACAGCCAATCTTAGCAAGAGAAAATGACACCACTTATTGCAGTCTATTGAGCAGAACGTTCAAATCAATTTAAAGAAATGTTACCCTAATTCTTTAAAAATGCAATCATCAAGCTGTATTTGAGTTTTGACAACTGCAAAATTATTTGTTATTGTCATTTTCAAGTAATTTAGCCAGAATCATATAAAAAAGCAAATCTAAAATCAATATCTGCTTTTAAATTAGGGTGTGTAATTTGATAGGCACCTTTCAGTAATGATAATTCACACTCACTCAGAGCTCCTCAACTGCACCAAACCTCTTCTTGAAGAGCATAGCGATCCCTGCAAACACATTTTATACTGACTACAAAAAGCTATTGAACATTTGTCACAAGCTGTTGTCACACTATATGAAGTAAAATCATAGTGAAATCTGTTTTTCAGGCTTTCGGCTGGTTTATTTTTTACTAACCACCAGGTAGCGCTGTTTTCGTCACTCTCGAAGCCTTGAATCTTTTCTCGAAACAGTCACAGGAAAGTCTCAGTGCTTCACGAGGCTTCATTTAACCACAACAATGAAGCTGATGTGTGTTTTACGTCCCTTTAAACGTTCATGTAGTACGAGGTCAATCACTGTAAATAAAGAAGCAGGGAAAAACACGATTTCTCTTTTGCTTCCAGTGCAGGTTTAAATTGTTAGTATTGAAAGGCTTGAGTGCCATCTAGCGTCAGGGAGCATGAATTAAGGTTACGTCGAAATGAAAAAAATATTTTATACGCCAAAAAAGCTTCTGTAACGTATGAATTTGTTTGTTTATTCATTTGAACAATCTCATACATCAGCATTTAATGGTTATACTACAACTGCTAATGTTTGAAAGTAATAATAATAATAATAATAATAATATATTTTTTAAAATCTGGAGTCTTTAACATAGCAGAAACATTTTAATTAATTTTATATTATAATTGTTTTAATAGTTGTTAAAATATTAATAATAAAATAATGTTTCTGTAACAGCATTGAAAAAAATATGATAAATAGCGACAATTGCTGAAATCCTGAGACTAAAACATTATTAGAAAGTGATATAACATGATGTTATGATGTTAATTTAATCATAAGATGGCTTGAATAAAATAGTCCTAAACAATATTGGTAATATTCTGCTTTGGAGATTTTTTTTTGTGTTGTTGTTGTTGTTTTTGTTACCCCAGGGGTTTCAGTCTTTACAATATTCATGTATTTACAAACATCAGATATGTCAATTTGAAATTAACTGCTGTTGTTTCTAAGTTGAGTAATATGCCACATACAGTAAACTCATAACTTCAATAATAATAGCCTACATTAAATCTAGAACTGGTAAATTTTTATTTTTGAGAAATTGAAAAATGCAAATAACTTTACAACTGAGACCTTCCAGGGACTTCACTCTTTACAATATTCATGTATTGACAAACATCAGATATGCCAATTTGAAATGAATTGCTGTTGTTTCTAAGTTCAGTAATATGCCACATACAGTAAACTCAAATGCA
Organism: Carassius gibelio; assembly: GCF_023724105.1. Lineage (NCBI taxonomy): Eukaryota > Metazoa > Chordata > Actinopteri > Cypriniformes > Cyprinidae > Carassius > Carassius gibelio. The sequence continues at coordinate 12,414,917 of NC_068393.1, forward strand.
CCTCATCTGCAGAATAATAATAATAGAAAGTCAGAAATCCAGTCAGTCATGAAAGTGAGCCTTTAACAAATCCTAACAAGAATGTAACAAACCACAAAGAAAACATGAATATTTACATGTAGATAGAATTAATTCTGTTTGTCAAAGAAATAAATGGGAGTTGCACCACTAAATTAAAATAAAAAAGAAAAGACTGATGGCTTAAATTCACTTGAATGAACCAAGACGAAGACTCAGCTATGCATGCTCTGTATATGTTGGTTAAGTTAAGGGTTGTCTTGGTGAATATGGAGTTCAAAAGTTGGCGCTGCGGCGTCTCTGTTCATTGATCCAGTCTCCGGGGTTCACGTCCATCTGCAGCATCTTCATCACCCACTTGTCACGTCGAGCCCCATCGATGAACTCATCCAGAGACAACTCCCCTGAGGACACAGCAAAGAAACTCTGCATCAGCTGCTTTTTCATGAAAGCCTTTGAGAAAACATCCACATTTTTGCCACGGTTTGATTAATTATTAACATCAGTGTACTTAAATAAACGCAGACTGTATATTATAATAAAGGAAAAGACTAAACTTTGTCTTAACCATTTAATAATCATTGAAAAGTAATGAATCATAGTAAGTTTTACCATCTCCATTCTCATCCACTAGCTCAAATATTCGGTCCACCACCTGATCTGGAGTCAGTAGGGTACACTCTTCATCAAGTTCACCATGGCAGGCTTTCTTTAGGCGGTAGATTGACTGTAAAAGTAAAGTAAAGGTGCCCATTTCTTTCTTTTGTAATCCCAAATGCATAAATGTCTTCTTTATAGCGGCATTACAAAGTATGATAATATTTCTGCACACAAATGTCCTGCTATCACAGAGGTCATTTGGATTAATCCCCTGTAAACATCTCACTAAGTTTCTATGTCAAGGGGACAGTTATGAAACAGGTCATGAATATGTAATCTCAGTATAAATGCACCCAGAATGACAGTTTTCATCCTTATTTTCCTTAGTAATCTAGTAAACCACTGAAGTATTACAATCCCAATCGATGTTTAAGTCCATCTGACTGTGTTGACAACATGAGAAATGATTACCTCCACAATCTCCCTGAGCTCTGTTTTGTCGATGCAGCCGCTCCCGTCCTTGTCATACATTTTAAAAGTCCATTTCAGTTTGTGCTCCAACTTTCCTCGCAGCACTAGATTTAAGGCTGCAACATATTCCAGAAAATCAATAGTGTTGTCCTATGAAAAAAATGAAAGGGAGGTAAAGAGAAAAGAGGATTGACCTGTCAAAAACCTTTCAAATTCATTTTTTTTTCTATATGCAATCTCTTTCCCAATATTATATTATATTATATTATATTATATTATATTATATTATATTATATTATATTATATTATATTATATTATATTATATTATATTATATTATATTATATTATATTATATTATACTAACTTCTACACAGTGTTTATGCCTACTTTTTGTAACTGAAATAAACTGAATGACTTACCCCATTTTTATCAAAAGCACGAAACATGTTTTCTATATAACCGGCTGCTTCTGGGTTTTCAGTTACACCAAAGAAGCTCTTGAACTCGTGCATGAAGAGCGTCCCGCTAGGACATTCAGTCACAAACTTTTTATACCACTCCTGCAGTTCAGCAACATCAATCTCTTTATCGTCCGAATCCTCACTGAGTCGCTGACCCATCGCGAATGATGACAAGAAAGAACACAAGCTCTGCTTCTCAACAGAAAATGTCCATTATCACATCAGTGAGCCTCACTGTCCTGGCTTCCTCTCTGATCCAGACATCCCAATAAACATTTAAGCCTGTACAAACTGATGATACAACACCAAAAAAAGTCTGATTTAGGATATAAACCAGTATGCCCTATTAAAATAGTACTAAAAACTGAAGTAAAAAAAACTCAGTATGTACCAAAGTGTAAAACTAACCTTAACCATTTGGCAAAGGTGCTCTACTGGCTTGGGATTCAGCACCAGGACTATTTTGGATCACATGACTGAAAGGGATTATTCATATCAATCCATGTCTGAATTAATTAGCTTAAAACAAGATCAAGTGCTTTGCAATAATTCATCGTTGAGCACACAGAGTGATCCATTCCTCCGTTCAGGTTCAAGGGCTCCCCGAGGGTCTCATGACAGAACATTAACAATGACCTGATTATTTTTACCTGTTAAATCTAAAATAATCTTTTGAAGGCCAGCAAAAAAAAATATTCAATTGAATTACTATCCCATATTGGACCTTCCCTGGTTGTCCATGATGGCCTTACAGTCGATCTGAAGACATATACACTGTAAACTTCCTTTTTCAAAGTTGTATATAGCAGATATTTAGAGATTATTAGAATAAATTTTACAAGAAAATAACATTTTATTCTATCTACTTCAAAATTATTATTTGTGAAATGTCTATTTTTTTTCAGTATATATACATTTTCTTTCAAATATTCTTTAAAATAATATATATATTTTAAAATGAATGTCCAAAGGTGGTACATACTGTAAATGATATACTTAATATTATATAAACAAGAAATGTCTGCTAGACATAAAGTTATGTTACTAAAATGTTACTGAGAATGCATTTATCTAGCATTTTTATATTGGGATTCCCTTGTTTAACTGAATGGGAAGGGGGTCCCTAGATCTGAAATGCTGAAAGCCCTGACTGTATCCAGCTCTTGGTCACTCAATCCTGTGAATCATGCAGACAATCTGAGACAATCATAATTCCCTCTGCCCTCTGCTCTTACTATTAATAGTTTTTCAAAAATAGGATCTGATTCTGAGAAGTCTGGCCTAGTTCATGAGGGTGGTGCATTTTGTCTGGACTCGTACCACATTGGATCACAGTGAAAGCTAAAATCTACAGTAAATGGTTACATTCTTGAAAATAATGGTTATTGGAATCAATGGTTCCATAAAGAACCTTTAACATCAACGGAACCTTTCCATTCCACAGAAAATCTTTAAACTAAGAAAAATACATGTTCTTTTAAGAACTATTTATCACTTAAAGGTTCTCTGTGGAAACAAAATCTTTATTTTATGGCATTGCTGAGACAACATTCATTTGGTACCTTTATTTTTAAGAGAGTAATATCAAAAATAATGGGGTTGTGGAAGTCCAGTGGCCTTGTTTTTAGGTTGACCCAGACCCAATAGATCACAAAATGTTTTAATGTTATATGTTGCCTCTATTACTCTATTACTTACTATTACAATTTGATCCTGTTATAAGTAGCCTCTAAAGCCACAATGCTGATAGTTCTGCAATGAGATATAAGGAGTATAATCTCAAAGAAAAGGGATTATGTGATATTAAATGATATAAATGCAAAGCAGCAGACTAATAATATGATTTCACTGCAATGATCTCTTTATATATGCAGTGAAGAAGTGTCAGTCTTCCAGTGTTCACAATACTTTGATACATTGCACACACATCTGCATGCCAACATTCAGAAATATTACTGGTCAAAGATGCTCAGTTTTGTTCAAGAGCAAACACATAATACAGCCGGACACATACAGTCTGTTTTGTCAGTCCATGCACTTTAAAGACCTTTTCCAAAGTGCTGACTATACTTTATAAGACTAAGCTCCTTTGGCCTACAGAAATCCAGGCCACTCATTGCGCAATTAATCTTATTGGATTAATAGTTAATACAATAACAAATATGGAGAACTTGTACACAACTTCATATACATTTGGAATGCAAAATAATATGTTTAAATGATTTTTTACTATTTTACTAATCATTTACTTGTATTTTGCTTTTGTGCCATGCATTGGATGACAAAATCTTTGTCAGAGTTGTAATTATAGTATCATTAAATTCAATTAGATCTGAAACGATTTCATAGTTTCACAGTCATAATTACAGTTCCTAATAAGGAAGTGATCAGTACTGACTCATGAAGAAATGAGTATGTTTGCTTTCAATTACAAGTCATAAATGGATTTTAATATCTTTAGTTATAATGAACAGCTGAGCAGTGCTGATTTTTATTTGTGATCAGGATGATTAATAGGCATATATAAAAATTATCCATCACTGCTCTAATCTGATATGACACTATCAGTAACGATGATACAAATACAGCCTGTGAATCAATAACAGGGACAAGAGGAGAAAGCCAAATTGAATTAATATTTAGCAGAAAACAAAAATACTAACAGATGCCCCTGGGTGTCAGCACAACAGTTCTGTACATGTGAATGACCGGTTGATCACGTTCTTATGAACCTGTATATATTTATATAAGGGCTGATGGATTTACACACAAAATATAGTTCATAACTGCTCGGATTCAAGAAATTGTCTTGTAAGGATTTACCATTTATATTAAAGCGATTACTAACATGTAAGTACCTCAGAATGACATCTCTCATTATTAGTCAGCATTAGTCAGCACACTGCATTAAAAATAAAAACTCAGAGAGGAGAGTTATTCATCGGCTCTGAATTGAGATTAATGTCTGATCAAGTTGCATTGAAACAATATTTCTCTCATATATGTCTCTCATCCCATCTCCATAAGCCCCTCACCCAAAACACACAGCAGGGAACCAAGAGCAATATTTCTGACGGTAGCCTACATCTCGCTCCTTTAATCAGAATGAGTAATAATCATCCACAGCACATTCACATTCACATTTTTGAGATTATTAGTTCATCTCTGTACTGTAAACCAGCAAAGAAAGGAAAAAGAAATCCCAATTCTCTTGGGCCGACCAGGTTCACAGTTTTGTTTTACACTGTACCATCTTGCAATTATGTAGCCTAAACATGCACTAGATACCTGTTTGCACATTGCGACGCATCTCGGTGTTTATTGCTGCGCTGCAAGAACATAATGCGTTCTTACCTTTAAAGGAAGACACATTGAACCACACAGAAATATTCAAAGAGTTTATTACAGAAATCGCAGTAGAGGCACTACCTCACATATATAGGCACTGAACTACTGAACTGGACTGGCAATTGTGTGTCAACACGGTTCAACACAATTCAGACTTGAATCCAGACCATGTTAACCCATCTATAAGTTTCAAGTGAAGTTCTCTATGTGATGTGCAGCTCGAATCTCTGCTGTAACAAACAGTGGGGGATTCAACCGGTGCCAGAGATTTCACACATATTCTGTGCAGTTTATATATTGCTTTCTAACTACTCTTCATCCTGCTGACATTATTAAAGGTGCTGTAAGCAGTTAGGAATCTGGGAATACCACACATAAATATAACTGTAATTCAGGTGTCCTGAAAAATCACACCCATCTCTGTGACGGCGTTAGTTCCTGTAAACAGAAAACACATTTAAACATTCAGGGCACGCCAGCACTATATTAGCTAATCACAAACACTGCACGTTCGTGTCTCTAACCCTAACCTTTTTTTTTTTTTTTTTTTTAATAAAGAGAAATAGTGAAATGCTAGCACTTACAGCACCTTTAAAGGTAAAGTACACTCAAAAATAAACATTCTGTCATTATTTGTGCACCCTCATATCATTCCAAATCTGTTCAGAATTTCTTCTGAGGAATACTAAAGGAGATAATTTGAAAAACTACTTTTTTGGTTTACAAAAAATACAATAAATGTTTTGACCCCATTAACTTTCAAAATGCCCTTTTTTGTCAGTCAAACAGATTTAGAATGATTACATTTTTTGGGTGACCTATCCCTTTAAGACAGGCAAATAAAATGTATTTCAAATCATATCAAACATTTTACATAAAGCTTCAATTGACAGCCATCAATAGCCTAGTTATGAATAAATGTCCCAACTCACACAGGTTCATGTGCACAGTGCTCAAACAACATCAAATTTATGAGTCCCATCGCTCTTCACAGAATAAATGTGGATAACAGTTACCTGTTTTTTCAAAGTGTAAGAAAAGAGGCTGATTCAGTGCGTGGTCGACAACAGTATGCTAGAGGGTAAAACAGCTTTCGCTGTGTGGATGGGTGCAGTGTAATCTCATGGGACACTGTGAGTTCCCCTGGGCCGACTGTGTGTCTCTGCTCATCTACCTCAGTGTGAAACAATCCTCCATGGCAATATTTCAGATGTGAAAAAACATGAACTAAAATTGCATTTTCTGCTCAGGACTAAAACCTAGATTTATATATCTATATTAGAAATTATGCAGTGAGATAATGTGGATTTTGATTGATTTTCTTATGGAGATTATGAGTTAGAAGCAGAAATGCGCCCAGAGTATCAGCACTGTGTGTTAAAGACTGTCAGAGGCCATCAGCTACCACTAGTACACCACTCATGACAGCACAACATCATAAAAAACACCAGACCATCTCAACAGCTGCTCAAGATTATGGGTCAACGTGACAGCCTGTCACCTCACAAAGCAACAAAACATTTGATTAACCCACGAAGCACTGGAGAAACTGCATTTAGTTCAACAACCCACCACAGAGAATATTCAGAACATGGAGAAACATGACAAATCACTGCAAAACAACTGCTACTTAAGAGTTTAGGTGACCATACACTGCATTTACTCCAAAGTGATTTACATACAAATAAGGGTAAAATACGAAATGCTTTTGGACATGTTTATATAATAATAATAATAATAATAATAATAATAATAAAAAGCCCAGAGTCCAACAATTTAAATTCCCAGTAATTTAGAGCACTGTGAAGGGGTCTGAACGACACCTCTGAAACTGAGTAAAATATTTCGCACCTCTAGATATGAAATTATGAGCTGACTTTACCCACATTCGTCAGCGCTCAGATTGTGGTCAAATGAATTCAGAAAACAGGCTGATTAACATATTGCTAATTTTTTTTAATTGAGAGTAAAGTAGTTCAGAGTTTCCATTTCGTAGAGGAAGCAGAAATGAGACTCGGGGCGAAAAGTCCTCTGCCAAGATGAGTCATGTGTCATGTTGCAGAATTCGTAGAAAAGAAAAAATAGAGGTATATTTCTCTCTGCATTATCTCTTTCCCTCAGATCATCTATTCACACGTTGTCGTCTCTTGCGGTGCTGGAGGGTGTTTCAAATTTGAACCTGTGTGACATTTAACCTCACATAAAGCAAAGTGAAAATGAACTCGCTATTTCAGTTAGCCTGCAGCAGGACCTACATTAATGAGACCAGAAGAAGAAAGCTCATCTCCTGGAATTGTTACATATCTTCCAGTCCTCTGTTGTCTGTGTGCATGGCTGTCATGGCTTCATTCAGGCAGAAATATGTTATTTCCTCTGTACAATATACATGATCGCCATCTGCCAGTACAACATCACAGGGGGAGGCATCCGTCTAAAACAAGTGTGTGGATTGTATTTGTTGTTCCTTTGATTCTGACGTTGCTAAGAGGCATTTTAATGTTGGATGTAAACTGAACTGACATTCAATCCTAACCATCCCAACCAAAAACACACAAACAGCCGTTCGCACTCAAACAGTGATCAGTATGAATATGAACATCTTATTATACCCTCGGGCACCATATCGCCCAATAACAACAGGTCAGCAAACCCTCTGAGACCAGAACGTGATGATAACCGGTGTGTGGGTGCACATATTTATACAAACACACACAGACCAGATACATCAAACTCTCACTGACCTCTCGTAGCAAAGATGCACCTGAATTTAGTGCATTCAAACCTGTCACTATGCATTGTTTATTCCTGACATGCATGAGTTCTGTTTTCGGCATGCTAAATGAGCTCAGTGACCCGATACCCTTGTCAAATCATCAGTGGGGGTGATACAAGACCCTCACAGGGCAACGGTAAGGTGAAAACGTGGCGTATGAGGTCTACTTCAAGGGATTTATCTCATCAAAAAGTACAAGAAGTGAGCTCTCCATGTCCCCCGAGAACATTCATCTCTCACCCAGTAAATGGGTCACTCAGAAACAATTAACGTGAGCTGTGAATCGCAACTCCATTGACTAGATTGAATTAGCTCTTACCCTGAAGAAACAACTTCCGATTAAATATGAATATCACAGTATGTGAACTCGAGCTTCGAACACATTTCCTGTGCTCAATGTGCTGAGCGATCTTGGAAATGTGCTAGGTTGATTTATTAAGAACTGATAAAATTGTAGTGTCTGATAATTTAGTGTCAAGGTTTTCCTCATACAGCAGACTCCAGAAGAAAAACTGCCCAAACATCCTGGGTATTAAAGGAATGTTCTGGATTCTATACAAGTTCTCTTTCCACAGAGAATATTTTTCGACTAGTTCATCAGCAAATAAAAACAAATATGATAGTGTATATATTTACAGAAATGGACTTACAGTGGTCAGTCTGTAGGGCAGGGCATTACACTACAGGTCAACATCTATTTTTTTTTTCTTTTTTTAAAAGTGTAACCACAAAAATTTACCATATTTATGCCAACATGAGATTACAAAAATGTGAACATGTGAAAAAGTTATATTGAATATTTCAACTTCTACCCTAACCATTTAAAGGAGGTGTTTTGAAAAACATACCTACTTATACATGTGTTTTTATTTTGGGCTATGATGACAAAAGCTACAAAAACTATGGCAGGGTTTTCACTCCTATTCATATGAACTGTTCCTTGAGCAGCTAATCAACCAATTAGAATGATTTCTGAAGGATCATGTGAAGACTGGAGTAAAGATGTTGAAAATTCAGCTTTGCATCACAAGAGTAAATTACATTTTTAAATACAAAACAGTTATTTTAAATAGTTAAAAAAACATTTCACTATATTACCATTTTACTTCATATTTGATCAAATACATGGAGTCTTGGTGAGTTTTTCAAAAACACTAAAAATCTTAATAAATAACAGGTTAAATAAGAGATTTTTGTACAGATTAATTAATAAAACCACTTTAATAAAAATACATGCCTTACCCCTTAAATATCCATTGCAAGATAATTACTGTAAACTTTTTTTTTTGCTTGTTTTAAGGGACACATTAAAATGATAATCTGTGTTAATCGACAGTATATTTCTGATACTTTCAAGCTAAACCTGTTTTGAAGCCAGAACATTCCTTTAATTAAGCAGCAGGATGAACCATGTCCTCCTCCATCTCCCCTGTCTCATGCTACAGTGAGGAATCTGTGACTTACCGTTTTAAGAGTTGCTCTTTTCACTCATAACAATGCACAATTTCATACATGCATGGCTGTGAAAGTACAAAAACACACACACATACACACATCCACCTCCCAATTCTGAAGTCTCAAGCAGAAGATCCTCGGTTTGTCAATAATACAAAAAGTGCTAAACATGCTACCTCAGACGTGTGCTGTGGCAGCGTGGTGGATATGGCCCTAAGTTCCTCTTATTTTGCCAGAAAATGACCCTGCTTTGATACTGAAAAATGCTGTACAGTCCAAAGGCGCCTGGAGTGTAGCAGGTGCCTGTCTATCTATTGAAATATATATTACTATTTATATATAATACTAATATATTTATAATTATATATATTAATAATTATATGTATTAATACATTGCTATATTTAATATAGTTAGATGAATGATATATTTATGTATTTTTTGCTTGTCTTAGATCTCCAGTCCAAAACTCTTCTGAGCAGAACTGTGGAACGCTTTCCAAGCTCCAGTAGATTGTCTCCACTATTCAAAAAATAAAGCTGATGTGTCCTCTGCGGGGAAAGTCTGTGAATATTTGTCGGAGACATACACGTCAGCTTGACGTCAGTATGCACAAGTGTGTGTTTGCAGAGCTTACACTGCAGAAAGTACAGCATGTGAGGATTTGTGTAGTTGTTCATTAGTGTGTGTCAGACTCTCTCTCTTTCAAACAGAGGGCTTCCACAGCGTTGCTGGGACCCTGGGACACCCCTCCGATAAGGAACAGCATGTTGGGGGTCTGAATGGAGGCACAGGAGCAGCGAGGGCTGGGTAACGGAGCCACGGGTTCCCATCTCCTCTTCAGCTGGTTATAACTCTCCACTGATGCCAGCGGGGACGGCTGGTTACCTGAGAGCACACAAAACAAAGCACTGTCACAAACATACGAAAACCCAGAGACATGTGCTCAAGTTTCAACAGTGGCTTACATTGATATTAACTATTAAATATTTTAAATCTTAACTTTTCATTTAATACAATCTTAGGCTATGTACCCTAGCTGTGAAGTAATCTATACACTAGTGCAGAAGCTTTCAAACTGGGGTCCAGGGATTCTCAGGGGCCCACTATTGAGAGTTTAAAGGTCCATTTTTTTGTTTTTGTTTTTAAATAAAATGTATTTTTATGGCTGTTAAAGTTAATGTGTTAATATATAATAGTAAATACGTTTTACACAGTATTATTATTATATTTATTTTTTGCATGTTTATTTATATATTACCGTTATCCTTTATATATTACCGTTTGTACTATATAATACTACTGACAGCCCCATACATACATACATACATACACACACGCACACATACGCACGCACACACGCACGCACACACACACACACACACGCGCACACACACACACACACACACACCTTTTTTATTTCTTATTAGAAAAAACACATTATATAGTTATGTTATAGTACAGATATAGTTATAGAAATATAATAAATATATAATACAATAGAAATATAATCTAATAAAAATATTTCCAGATTTAGTATATCACAGGCAGGTTTGCAGGAAGAGCTGCACATTACACAGCCTCTCCTCATCTACACAACACCCTCTCCACATTAGCATACAGCATCCACAGCACTCTCTCATTGCGGATGTTTCTTGCAGATGAAGCACTTGCCACCTGGTGGGTTTTGGGACTAAAGCAGGTTTGAACAGGTGGCAGCATGCAGATTTCTTCATATTATGTAACTCGTACCGATTCTGTGGCTTATGCTTGGAGAAACTTTTGCTCTGATGTTGCAAAATAAATAAATAAATAAATAAATAAAAACATAAAACAGTTTCGCTGATAAATCCAGACACAAACTCTACAGTAACAGCGAAAATGTTCTCATTTTCCCCTCATCACATGGGACCTGCTGCTAAGTTTCCATGGTTACTCAAATTGAAGTGCAGATGATATGAACGGACTGGTGCGGGGACTACTGTTATCATAATTTCCTGGTAGAACAAACACTAGGGCGATTCCGCTTGCGGTAATCAAAAGTGTCAAGTCGAGCTGTTTCGGGCCCTTTGGTCTTCACACAAATACATATTTTTAAAAGCAATTTTGTAGAAGCTGTTTTGCAAAGGTTCGAGTCATCTTTGCTGAATGATTCTCACCACCTCCTCCACCACCATCTATGGGAGCTGTCCACATCAACAGAAATGAATAAAAGTGTTTTTTTTTTTTTTTTTTTTTTTTTTTTTAAATAAGTGTTATTTACATAAAAGTTAAATATAACTGAAATATGAGTTAAATATAGATCTATGTCATAAAACTAAATCTAAATGTTAAATCTTTATGTAAAGCTAAATATTCAATACTCTCATCCAGTGGCAATTAACAGAAAATGAAGTTAAACCATCAACAAAAATCAAAGAGATTTCTAAACTCTCTAAATGTAAAACATAACACAAATCACATTTCACAATTCTTCTTCTTATTATATCTTTACTTAAACAAGGGGTGTCAAACTCAATTCCTGGAGGGCTGGAGGAGCCCTGCACTGAATGACCTTTGGAAAATTGGGTAATTGAACATGTGAAAAATTAAACCAGGTGTAGTTAAAATCATGCAGGCAAAATATAAAAAGCATATTTATATAATGTTAAAAAAATCAATTAGTTAAATAGACATTCTTAAATTCTATGGCATCAAGCTTGACATTTCAGCTGAACAAATTTTGCATATTTGAAAAAATTTTTGGTTTCCACACTACTGACAACATTTTTTTTTCTTCAGAATATTTTCGGTTGCTGAAACTTCAGTGCATTATTACAGCCAACATACCAAATGTTTTTTTTTTTTTTTTTTTTTTTACAATGCCAATATAAAAGCCACTTTTTACATCCTCTGATTCATTTGTTCAGACAGTGTCCTAATTACCCTGAGTATCTGCGCTTTGGTTGCTATAGTAATGACATGAACATCAACACAACGCCAAGAGTCTTTCACATGCTACAACTGAGAGCATCTGTCACAGTGGAAAATGATGGTGAAAAAAATGGAAATTTTGTCTATGATGACATCTTGCCACTGTGCCAAACTCAGAAAGCACATTACGCAACTGAGGCATTTTTCTCAGTCAAGCAAAGAATGCACAAAACCATTGACGCATTCACTATATACTATATAATGTGTCTACTTGGGCACGACTCCAAAAGATATTCCCCATTTTGTTTGATGTGTCATGGATGGAGCACATAAAACCATTTAAAAAATATTCTGAAAAAAAAAAAAAAAAAAAAAAAAAACAATGTCACAAGTCATCAGCCAAATATAACAAAACAGTTATTAAGTAAGAAATGAATTACTCAGTTTCCTTATTATTACTGGAAATACTTTCAATATTTTCTTGTTACTGATACTGTTATAATACCTAAACTAATGAGCATTTATGGGCAGCTGAGTACATTTAAGGGAGGTCATAAATGATTTAGGGACAAATCATCTGAAGAGCAATTTCCTGAACATCATCTCCAATATGGACCTAATAGCGGCCATTAATTCAACAAAGACATGAGGAGCTACAGGTAATGAAGCATCTCCTCCAGTTATGTCATTATGTCTCTGCATGTGGCCTGAGTGTTCAACAAAGCCTGCAAAAAAAGTAACAGAGGAAAAAAGGACTAAAGCACTAGGAAAGAGAAATAAAAATAGCTCAGAAAAAGCACCAGATAAAATGATGAACAGCAACAACAGAGACACTAAAAAAGAAGGGTGGAAAAAACACACCCTCAACATGTACTGAGACAAGACATGAAGGGGGGACGGGGTAGAAAGAGGTGACAACAACTAAGAGAGGATAGAGCAAGCAGGTGAAGGAAGAAGTAGTGTGACACTTAAATGTGAATGTTATTGTGATATGAATAATGGAGACACTCACTGACTCACACACACACACACACACACACACACACACAATCCTCCACTGGCTGCCTGAAATTCTGTATATTTCTAGACATAAGGAAAGATTAAATAAAAATGTGCCATGTTTAATCTGCAACGCTCTGCCCTAAATATCTTTTTTTTGGAAAGACACTGAAATTTCTCGCCCACTCTTTGAGCTGGCATTTATTGAAGAAATCTCTCTCTCTAGTAATGCAGCCGCAGACAAACAAACTGGACAGAAATAAGGCAGGTTTTGAGACTGATATTTAGAGCTTTTTCATTTGAACAAATCATTTAGTTTGAAGACACGTAAGTTTAGGGAACAGGCAGTCATTGAGCATTATTCATTATTTCTTATAATGAGGCCAAGTATGATTCTTTGACTTAATTAGAATTAAGTTCTGCTTATGAATGAAACAAGTGATCAAACTACACACAAAAAAAAAATCAGCGCAAATTACACAGATCATTTCTTAAGGGTAGGTCGAATAGTTGGAAAAGTTGTTGCGATGTGGTCTGTAATTGTTACAGATGGTGTACTGTGAGGTGGATTCTTGTTGCTAGGTGACATTAGTGCACAGTACTTACTCATGGCTGCACATAAAGACCTGACATAATGAATCCATTTGCTTGATATGGCTTTTTATTATGAGGCTGTTTCTGCCGCAGGATGTTCTGAAAAATGACAGTCTTTGCTGTGCTTTGTAGATTTCTTTCCTGGTTTTGTAAGCTCAGTTGATCCTATTTGCATAATCTATTCAACATCGGCTGTTACTTACCGAGTCCCCCCGCAGCGATGACCCATCCACCGAGACAGCCAGCTACGAAGTCTGCCCGCTTCTCTCTCATGCGACAGCTCCGTGTGGCCTTCAACCACACACCTGCACACAGGTGGAAAAACACACACCAGGTTAAAGGTCAAAGAGGTTAAGATTGCACCGGGGGTATTATTGGTAAAACCAAAAGCTCATTTTCGTTTAGTTTAGGAACTAAAATATCAAACTTATACTATACTTATAACTATACTGACATATTAAAAAATTCAACATCTAATAAAAATTAATACCAAAATTACACAGAAAATTTCTAAATTAAAATGAAAACAGAAAATATAAAATATAAAAATAAAATCTAATTTAATTTTTTTTTAGAAAAACTATAATAGTATGTCAATGCCTGGTCCAGTTAGCCCTAGTCTCGTGTAGCCACTTCTTCAGACTGACATTAGCTGAGGACTGACTGACATATAAAACAACCAATCACAGTTTGATTTGTTCTGCGTCATGTCCCTATTATAACAAGACAAATTTAATCAAATATATTAATCATTCAAGAAAATTGTGCAAGTTTACTGCAACGATGGCACTGCAAACTTCACATTCTTTTGAAAATCCAGCATTTAGATGATCCTAATAATTTCAATGTTTATATAATAATGTCAGTTTTAAACACAACAGATTTTTTCATCCATGAGAGGGGATTTTGCGTCATATCAGCTTTGTTTCAAGACAGACTGTTAAAAAATGTGACCCGTATCCTGGAAGTCCTGTAGAAATAGATTGTCAGAAATAGATGTCAATATATGTATATATATATATATATATATATATTGTGATGAGCATCCCGAAGATTCATCAGTGTCGCCCTGGAAACAAGCGAGGAACACCTGCCCATCCTCATCACCTGCTAATTGTCACAGCTGCAAGCCACGCAAGCCCTGCCACATATTAGACATTTCTCCATAGCCCCTTTCACACTGCCATTCCGGCAAATACAGGGGTAAAGTGTTCCTGCAATTGTTCTCTGGTCGCTAGATTTTGCACTTTCACACTGCCAGTGATGACCCGGGATATGTGCGTGCTTTCACACACAACCCTAGAAGATCCCGTAACGACACGTGACATCAGCGCGTGACGTGTAATGTACGAGTCGATAACGCTAGGCACGTTATACTTTCACTGAAGCAAGCAAACGATCTCAGCGTCAGCGCGGAAAGTGAGGAACTAACTGATCTCTGCTTAATTACAGTTTGCACATGTGTTTTCTTCACGGACGTTGATCTTCCTTCAAAACAGCCTGTAAAAGAGTCGCGCGATAACGCGCATCATCACTTCGACATGGAATTAGATCTGGCTTTTGTTCACACAGCGCTTGTCCCGGGTCGAACCCCGCAATGTTACTAGGTCCCCGACCCGGGTTCAATTCGGTAATCAATCCCGGGACGTGGTTGCTTTCACACAGAAGGCGACCCGGCAATGTTCCGAAAATATTGCGGGTCCGACGTGCAGTGTGAAAGGGGCTCATGAGACTGAGCATTATCTCACCCTCTCATTTCTCTTATATCACTTGTAAATAAATCCACTTTCCAGGGCATTTACCGAGCACTCCTTTTTGTGTTTCTTCTCCCTGTGACACTGGTGGAGAATGCGGGCATATGAGTTAAGAATTACAGACAAGTGATCTTCTTCACCTCCCCTTTTTGTTTCTTTGTTTTGTTGTATAAGATTTTCTGTTACAGGCGAGCGGTCCTCCCCCAACATGGATGAAATTCTCCAGCGGCTCACTGAGGTTAGCATACGCCAGCAACAGATCTTTGAGCACCTCGCCACCCTTCATGGGGAGACAGAGCAGGAACTCGCGGCCCTTCATGCTGCCAAACCCTCAACGCAGAGGACAAACGCGACTGGAACCTTATGATCCCCTACATCCTCTTTGGGATCCGCAAAGTTCCTCAGGCCTCAACTGGCTTCCCCTCGTTCAAGCTCCTCTTCGGACGACAACCCCACGGCCTCCTGGATGTAGCATAGGAAGCCGGGGAACAACAGCTGGAAGCCCATTGCTCTGTGATCGAGCACGTAAAACAGATCAGGGTCCCTACATGTTGCTGGAAAAGGATAGGACCGGTGACTCACTGTTTGCGCCAGCAAAGAAGCAAGAGAACTGAGCAGCTCTACCACATCAACCCCCACCTTTCAGCTGGCCAGAAGAGGGAGCTGCAGCACCTGGTCAGTCAGTTCTCTGATGTGTTCTCCTCTCTTCATAGGCAGACCACCATTCTGCAGCATGACATCCAGACATCGTCGGCGAGCTATTGAGGAAATACAACAAATGCTGAAGTAAGGGGTGATAGAACCATCACGCATCCCATGGTCCAGCCCAATCGTAA
Organism: Carassius gibelio; assembly: GCF_023724105.1. NCBI lineage: Eukaryota > Metazoa > Chordata > Actinopteri > Cypriniformes > Cyprinidae > Carassius > Carassius gibelio. The sequence continues at coordinate 12,431,138 of NC_068393.1, forward strand.
TGGTCCAGCCTCAACAAGGTTTCTGAGTTCGAAAGATACCCCATGCCTCAGGTGGATGAGCTGTTGGACCGATTAGGAAGGGCCCGGTATATCTTGACGTTAAACCCCACCAAAGGCTACTGGCAGGTACCCCTCTCAGAGAATGCTAAACCAAAAATCTATTTTTCTACACCTAGTGTCCACTGGCGGTACCAGACCCTTCCCTTTGGCCTCCACGGGGCAACCAGCACGTTCCAGCAGATTATGGACATCCTCTTGCGGCCCCATCAATTCTATGCTGCCACCTATCTGGACGACGTCATAATCCACTCCGAGGCATGGGAAGACCATCTGGACCGGTAACGGAGGGTGCTCTTGGAGCTCTGGAAGGCTGGACTCACCGCCAGCACTCAAATGCCACCTTGCTCTCTCCGAAGCAAAGTACCTGTCTTTCCAAATTGGACGGGGTCTCATTCGACCATTACAGAAGAAGTTGGAGGCAGTGCACTCCACCCCGAGAACCGAGACCAAGACCCAGGTATGAGCCTTTTTAGGGTTGGCGGGATACGATCGCTGCTTCATCCATAACTTATTCTCTTTAGCCGCCTACCTGACAGACTTGACTAGGAAGGGGCAGCCAAAGAAGGTACAGTGGGCACCAGCAGCGGAAAAAGCCTTCCAGAGGGTGCAGGAGGCCCTCACCTCCGAGCCAGTTCTCAGACTCCTGGACTGTAGCTGCCACTTCCTGCTGCAGACGGATGCCTCCGACACAGGACTGGGAGCCGTCCTGCCACAGATCCAGGAAGGTGAGGAGCATCCTGTCATTTATATCAACGGGAAGCTGACCCCACCCAAGAGAAAATATGTGGGGGTGGAGAAGGAGGCCTTGGCCGTCAAGTGGACAGTCCTGGAGCTGCGTTTCTACCTCCTTGGCCAGAAATTCACCCTCGTCACAGACCACGCAATGGGTGGTGGGGGGTGGGGGGATTTAGAAGATTTATCAGCATCGCCCTGGAAACAAGTGAGGAACACCCACCCATCCTCATCACCGCCTGATTGGTCACAGCTGCAGTTCATCAGACGGCAGCTACATATCACTTGTAAGTAAATCCACCCCCGGAGCATTTACCGATAAATCCTTGTTGTGTGATGAAATGAAATAGAGATAGTTAAGACACACACGCATGCACACACACACACACACACACACACACACAATCAATCTGCCTTTAACTATACATATGGCTTGATAGACAGCTTTAGTGATGAACAAACAGCTGAGAATGGTGTCTCTCTCTGTTTTTGGTTCCCTAGCATGCAATGACCATGCAGTCTCCGGAAAGCTGTTTCCCTACATGACACCATCTGCCTGGGAGCAAATTAATGCCCTCTGTTTTCTCACACATTCCCATAGTCTTTTTGACTCTTCTGATTGTTTTGAGAGCACAATCTGTTCATTCCGTTTCCTTTCTTTGTTTTAACCTTCAGGCACCTGCTATCTCTTTCCAGCATTGTGGTCTCCAAGCTTTTCAGCGTTATCCCAAATTTTCTCCCTGCTGTTCACATAAAAGAATGCAATCTGTTTGAGAAATACTCTATAGGCCAGTACTGTATATCCCCATCTGCTCACTCGTACTTGTCCTTATCGGACTGACTTAATAGCCTTCTTGTTCAAGGTATCAAGGTATCATGAAGATAAGAAATACTTTGCTGTAACCCAACCATGTCCTGACTGATGGCACAATCTGTGGAGCTGCTCTGACATCTGTCTGAAGAGTGAATATCTTTCAGCACTTTTTGATCGACCAATTTTTTTTACATTTCTCAACCAAGTTCAGAAAAGTTTCAGAACATGAGAACAATGTTCATTAATATCCAAATTATGACCATTTTGTAGCAGAAAATCTTACTTTATAAGTAGACCTCTGGGTTAACACATTAATACTGATAATAACATGTGGTGGCTAATGTATTTTATGGACATTAATGTTAATGTGGAAGTTTCCTTTATAATTATAATGGAATATGACTCACTCTGTACAACACATCAGCAGGACCCAGACAAATATGCTGAACACTACAGGGATTCAAATATTAATAATACCTTGCTTCCTGCCAACTGTCAAATCAAAGGTGCTGTTGTCTTGAATCGTCACCTCTGATAATAAGCACACATTTAAGCACATCCTCTCTAACAAAACTGATGTGCTGAGAAATACAGAGAAAGCAAGCAAAAGATCAAAGATATATGCTCTCTCAACCTGTCTGTCTTTCTCTGCCTTCACACACACACATAAATTAATAAATTAATAAAGTGTGGCGCCCCCAGCATGACTGGTCAAACTGTTTTTAGACGAAAGAATGGCACTGACCATCTCACTAGGTACAATAAGCTCATTGTCTGAGATTACAGCACACTAAAAGGATAATGAAAGAGCAGTACAGAGAAGAGAAGATTTGGATGGAGACAAGAAAAGTGAGAAAAAGCAAAGCAGGAACAATTTCCATCCCCCGCTGCCCCTTCTGAAACAACGAGATAAACTGGCTGAAATTGCCATTGACTCTATGCTGACAGGAGTCTGAACGTTTGTCTTGCTCTCTCAATGTGTATGAGATGCAAATGGAGCTGGATTAGGATCAGAGGTCACAGATAACACTCTGAAGATCCAAGTCAGACATGATCAAATTTGATGGTTTATGTAGCATGTGTTTACAGTGATCAGTACCGCCGCTCCCTATACGCAGAGTACACAGTCTGCATAGGGCCCCAACTCCCAGAGGGGGCAACATCCCAGTTGGTCAAAAAACAAAACAAAAAAAAACCTTCCGCCATTCTCCCATCTTAGCTCCCGACCGTTTGCACCTCATGTTTGTGGCTGAATGTTCATAATTGATGGATGGACATCTATGCCTGGGTAAAGGACATCAGCAATCCAGCGCAGAGAAAAGAAAACTAAAGAAAGTAAAAAATAAATAAATAAATAAAAAAAACATGCATAAAGTTGGCTTGACGTTGGACGTTCGAATTTAGGGACCGTCTCTAAAGTTACATGCGATATTGGTATACACTTTTCTAACGCGAGTTGCATTTAAGGAGAATGACTTCAGTCATAAAAACAACTGTAATTGTTCATCTAGCTGTCAGCTATAATGCACATTTGAATTTAATGTTTGATATTTATTTAAATAAACTGTAAATCATATGTAAATTATGCTACTTTTCCACATGTGCTCAAACGCAAATTAATAATAATAAATAATAATAATAATTCATTACATTTATATAGTGCTTTTCTAGGCACTCAAAGTGCTTTACATAGTCAGGGGGTATCTCCTCGTCCACCACCAGTGTGCAGCATCCACCTGCATGATGCGACGGCAGCCATAGTGTTCCAGAACGCCCACTACACACCAGTTTACTGGTGGAGAGGAGACAGAGTGATGAAGCCAATCAGCAGATATGGGGATTGTTAGGAGGCCATGATGGTCAGAGGCCAATGGGCGAATTTAGCAAGGATGCCGAGGTCACACATCTACTCTACTGGGATTTTTAATGACCACAGAGAGTCAGGACCTCGGTTTAACGTTTCATCTGAAGGACAGTGCTTGTTGACAGTATAGTGTCCCCATCGCTACAGTGGTGCGCTAGGACCCACACAGACCACAGGGTGTGCACCCCCTGCTGGCCTCACTAGCACCTCTTCCACCAGCAACCTAGTTTTCCCAGGAGGTCTCCCATCCAGGTACTGACCAGGCTCAACCCTGCTTAGCTTCAGTGGGAAACCGGTCTAGGGCTCCATTTGAGGAGGAAGAATTGCAGTCATAAAACAATTGTAATGTGTTAATTTAGGTGTCAGCTACAATGCACACCTTTTTTATATATATTCAAATAAATTATGAACCATTTAGGTAAAAACAAGGCCCGTTTATCACTTTCAGGCACATTCCTGTGAACATTTTTTTTTTTTCAGGTTCCCTTACAAAAATGACCCATGGTTTTAACAATAACACCACAAATCATCCTTCTTGTAGCCATGGTAACTGCAAATTAACCATGGCTTTGTTACTTCAAATATTAATTTACAAAGAAGTATTAATATACTGTAATATTTTTGTTGTTGTTGTTGTTGCTGTAAAAACAGACCTAAGCCATCAATAGCCTTTAAAATGACATAAAATGCATTATATATAAAAAAACAATAAGGCAAAAATGATTGGTTAATAATAACACTGTTAAAATACATAATGTAGGCAAATACAAAATAAACAATTTATGTACATGTTATTACAAATGCCTGCAAATGCCAAATTGCATGTAATTGCTGCTGTTACACTTACAGGACGATCAAATCCTTGTTTAGGCTACTGACCAAACATTTAATTCAAATATTCACTTAATCTTTCATTTTTGGCCACTTTATGCTATAGATGACACAGCCTTTATAATTTCTTCAACAAAAAAACATGCATATCACAACCCTTACAAAAATAAACCATCAAATTCTCTTAACACATTTAGGTACACTTTTAAAAGTGCATTTTATAATAATACTTTTACATTAATAAATAATTTAACAAGTTTGTATATGTTTTTATATGATGTGACAACCTACAACACGTTTGAAACAATTGGTTTTAACTGTAGTGTTTTATTTAATATTACATTTAGAGTTCAAATATATTAAATGCACTAAACAGGAACTTTAAACAAAAATTTCAAAAGGCAACAGTAATTATAAATCAGTATTAAAATGCATTTAAAATAAATTTAAACCATAACACTTTTATATTTAATTGTAAATAATCTGCAATAAAGTGTCTGAAAACATTATTCATTTTACACTTAAGTATATTCTTTTAAAGTATATTACTTTCATAATAAGTACTCTAAAAAAACGCAAAAGTATATATTTTTCACATTTTTCACAGCAAGTGTCTTAAGGCATCATTACAGTTCAGTGGAACCAAATCTGGACTGTAGTTCACTAATTGGTTGACACTTCACTTTTCCAGACATACTTATGATAAAAAACTATTCTTATCTTACCATCAAGTACTCTTCATTTAGACAGCAGAAAATAAGAATGGAGGAGTCACATACCACAGCAAAGTCTGGAAAGCACTGCACTTTTCCTTTGAACTGCTGATTTATAATATCTGTCTGCTTGTCCACCTGTCTGTCCACCTGTCACTATGAACCAGACATGCACACTGCTGCGCTCCTCTCTAAAACTAAAGGTGTTTCATGATTGACAGTTCTGCAGGCTCACAACAATGACCCAGCTGGAGATGAGACCCTGTGTTTATATAAAGCCCACAAATCAATCAACTCTTGTCTTTCTATCACGCTCAACCACATACCCCTCATCTGATCTACACTCTGAAAAGCCATACTTAAAATAAGTTTTTTCAATCTATAGATGTTTCTCTGTGTCTGTCTACATATTTTAATCAAGACTCTTTACATTGCTTCAACTGAAGTACCTTTCAAGCTAACTCAGTTCACGTGGCAGACACCTGGGCTTTCAGGCATGCAAAACCAACTCCAATCTACTTGAATGTGGAAATGCCAAAATCTCACAAATTTACCACACTCAAATAGTGATAAAATAATGTGTCCATATGTAGTTACAAGTACCAGTCTCATGGGTTTCTATGTCAACCAGAGCATTTAATAGTTCTCTGAGTTCTGCAAGTCGGGTTCCGCAAGTAAAAATGATTATCATTGCTATTTTTTTATTCTTTTTAGTGATTATTACCTTTTAAATAAAGATATATTGTGAGCCTCAAAGTTGTTCATTTATTTTTTTAAATGATAAACTTTGTCAATTGATACTTATTTACAGTTCAATACTGTAACATACAAACATTTCAAATCAAGCACAATGGAATGAAAGTGGCATTTTGATATCTACTGTGACTCTAATATCCATGCCGAGATAAAGCTCTCTGCACACTCTCAGGGGTGGAGAAGCACTGTGGGATTGATTAGAGCAGATCCACGAGAGCGGTGCACTATATCAGTCAGTGTGATGCAGCAGAGGAGCACATGTGGAGTTTGTGTTATCAGAGCTGCTGGTCCAGATGGCCCTTGTGAGGCAGGAGAGGAAAGCCGAAAATAAGGAGAAGTGACAGGAGTGTGTCCGAAGGGAATGTGTAAGGTCAGTCTGAGAATGAAAGATAAAGCGAGAGAAGTGCAGAGAAGTGAAACGTGACAACAGGACATCAACAGCTAGGACTCACAGAGTGGAAAACAGTTTTTATGATATTTTGAAAACCTTTAGGGAGGAGGTTTGTATTAAATCCTGCAGTGGTGGTGCACACAAACATTTCTGCATGCCGTTACTGTGGATAAGGATGAGGGATCCAGAAATTGTTGCTAACATCACACTCATTCATGTACAAAAGCCCTGAGAACACAAGCCGACAATAGCAGCCGTCACGCCTAATGAGTGAACACACTCTGCCTGTACGGCACAGCACACAGCGGCTGAAGTAATGAGTCTGTGTTCAGAATGAATGTGAGAGGATGAATGCTTTTATGTCTCGAACAACATCCACTGAAGATTTCATCGTGTGAAGCTAAACCAACTGATTCAAAGAGATCTCACTTTCATTAAAGGGGTCATATTGCAGGTCTGTTTAAAAATAAATTAATAAATACATATATAATAAATAAATACATTTTTGAATTGCCTCCAGTCACCTTTTTGGGAGGAGGGGTAGGGATGCAATGTATGTTTTGCTTGCAAATTATATCATTACACAGTGTTTATTGAATGAAAAATGTTGTTTTGTCCTTACAATAAAACTCAGTGGGCATTAAAACTGCTTGGATCATTAAGTTCTTTCATCTTTTTGGTGATTGATATTTTTTGGTGAACAACATGAGGGTGATTAAATGAAACGTGGTATTGAGGGTGGAAGAGAGCAGTGGTCATTCACTACCTCCACCTACAATCCCTGCCGGTACAGGGTTTGGTTACAAGACCGACTCTCTACAAATTAGGCCACAACTTCCCCTGTAATTAATGAATGAATGAGTGAATGAACGAATGCCAGATGCTCAATTCTACTGTTACATTTATCTGTAATTCTTCTGAAGTTTAGCAATAATAGCACTTGTCCTGCTTAGACTGCAACACCATAGCTGCATCCGAAATTGCAAACTTTCCTACTATATAGTAGACGAAAAACAGTATCTGAACAGAGTATGCTCAAATTCACAGTCATCATAAAACAGTAGTCAAAAGTGTCCCCAGAATACCTAATACTCCAAGTGAGATTCTGAAATGTGCATCCAGTGGACACTTACAATCCCATGAGTCCATAGGAGAGAAGTTGTAAATTGCAGTGAAGTGATGCAACTGATGCTGGGAGGTCACATGACCAGGACACTGGTCACCTCTATGTGTATATGAGGGTATATTTCAAAATTTCAGAACTACCCATTTTTGTAGCTTGCAGTATACTTTCAAAGTACATTGAATGAACTCTCATCTTAAAAGATTATGTTCATGATGTAATGATATAAGCCCTTTCAAAATGTAAACACTGTGTACTATGAATTTATTTATTAATTTCTTAGCAGATGGATTTTCACCAAAGCAACATTAGCATTAGCATTCAGAAAGCACCTGAAAAGATACAAAAGCAATTCTTTGAACTGATTCCTAGTTTTTTGTGTATGTTTTTTGTAAAGAAAGAAAAAAGAAAGAGGCTTTCATTTTGCACAGTGGTGCAACCCATAACCCTAAATAAGTGTCAAACTGGCCAAAGGGCTTTACAGGATCATATTCTTACAGTAAAGGATGTGACTACAGTGTCCAGTGATATGACAGTGTAATATTAGCAATCTTAACTCATTTAACCCTGTAATACAATTACTCAGTAATATGATTTATGCTATATATGATCATCTGCTTTCATTTTGTCAACTCTTTTGATGATGTTTTCAACTGAAATAATAGTTCACTCTATTTAAAAAAGAAATCTATTTCAGTGACAGCACTGGGTGATTGTATTTACAGAAGCACTTTAGCACCTTCTCCTCAGAGTGACTGGATGCTTTTGATGCATTTTGATGCTTTTGATGGATGCTCAGTTGCAAAAAATGCATATGCATATTTATGTAAAATGCCATGCCACAATGTTTCTGATATACATAAAAATAGCTAATTAAATGCAAGCTGAGATTTGTATACATCAGTTGGGTTGCATTTGAGCAATTATGGAAAATTAATAATTTCCAAATGCATGATATCTTAATATGCCTGCTAGCAGTGGTTGGTTTGTATTATATTTGCATGAGGTTAAATGAGCTAGACTGGCCAAGAAAACAAAGATTTTAAACATAAGCAAAAAAAAAAGAAGAAAAAAAAGAAAGAGAAATGTCATGAAAGTATTAAAGGTGACAGCGAAGGAGGAGGCAATGAGACAGTGAGTGACAGAAAGGGAAAATCAGAAGAGAAATGGGACCATGCGCGTAATTTGCAGGGGGGTTACGGGGGTCATGACCCCCCCAAAAATCAGATCCAACTAATATAACCCCCTCAATATCATCAAATCATTACGATTAAAACAATAGGAAATATCCAGGATGAATACTTTTGCTCATTTTCTTTATTAATATAATTTGCCATCAAGAAAGATAGTATAATTTTTTTAATAATCTGTAATGTACCCCCCGCCCACCGCACCGACTACTTGGTATTACCCAACCGGCTTTCTCTACCAAGTTCGTTTATTTTGTGCAGTCGCTGGGATGAATGGTTGGAGAAAGCTGACGGAAAGATGAAAAGGACACTAAAAGGCAGCCAGACAATGATTTTTCATTGTTTGTCGACACCAGCCAAAAAAAAAGAAAAGAAAAATCCTGACCAAACGGAGGTACCTAGTTTAGCTTATATATATTTTTTTATTATTATTTTTTTTATTATAATTTTTTTTTTTTGCATGGAGTTTGCAAAGTGACAAAATGAATCAAAGCACAACTAAGGTTAACGTCAGTCCACACTTGTATTTTCTCAGTTTCTGAATTTGATGTTATCAGAGGCTAAATGCAAACACAATTATTATTATTTTTTTAACTTACTTTTTTTATCTACTTTTCATGCAAAGTGATAATATAATTGCACTTTCATTTTCTCTGTTTGAAAGTTTTTAATGCTGTTATTTGATGTTTAGTTTTTAAAATGTGATGTTTATAAAATACATTTTAAGAGTTAATCTTAAAGCCCAGTTTATTAACATTTTGTTGGCGTGATTGGGGACAGGTGGGGCTCGGAACCCTTCCTACCTCCGAAGTGGGGAATGGCAGAAAAAGTTTGAGAAACACTGAGTTAGCTGATGATTAGTTTTGTTGACTGGAGTTGGCTGGCTAGATGTATGTTGCCAGTGTCCTATGAGGTAAAGCCACAGGGTGCCAGGGACTGTGTAGAACCAATGTCACTGAATTGTAACTTAAGTTGCTGTTTGCTCCAATACAGGCATCTGTTTTGGAGGGGATTGCATAATTAAATTATGCAAATTAGCATGTTATCTTTTACACAAGAAAATTATTCAATAAATAAATTAATTAATAAATATGCCGCGAGTTTAACCCCCCCAATGGTAGACCCAAAGTTACGCCCTTGAATGGGACGGAGGGAGAAGGCGAGACAGGCACAAAGAGCACTGTGGAATGTGTTTGATTATGCTATGATTCTTCTCAAATGTCAAAGGCGCTTCGCATGCACTCTCACTTAGTTCTGACAGACAGAGAGATGAAGAGCCACAGAGAGAGAGAGTCATCTCAACTCATGAATACTGGCAGATGGACAAAGGAGTTGGCCAGAGGATGATCAGATGTTATGTGCAGCGATCCTCTGGTGCACACTTCACTTTCATCCACAAAAATGTGCTTAATTGATTTGACCTGTTATGAATGTTTAGACATTCGTGTGCTACTGCATTACAATATTTCTCTTAGGGTAACTTACATTTATTGTCCTACACAAAAAATTTTTACGGGATAGTCCATCCCAAAATTGTGTCCATATTTACTAATCTTATTTTCTTTCGTAACCCATATGATTTTATTTTGTTAGCGTAGATCTTTTGAAGAATGTACTGGTCATCTTTTCCATAGTAAACGGGTATTAGGGTTGTAGTGTTAAAAAAAAACACCATAGAAGTATCATTAATGTGGTCCATATGACTTGTGCACTACATTACAAGTTATACAATAGTTTTGTGTAAAGAATAGACCAAAATTTCATTAATTATTCACTAAAAATGTTATGTGCAGGATAATGTGCATGAAAACGCACCATATAGAAGATTTGTAGTGACAACTTCAGTCTTTTCCCTCACATAAATCTTATCATATAGCTTTAGAACATTTGAAAAAAATAATGTCATAATGACATGCCAGATCCCTGTTCACTTTCATTACATGAAAGAGTGAGCAGTACATTCTTCTTCATTTCTTGTATTCTGCTGAAGACAGGAAGTCACAGGTTTTGATACACAAATTTGAGAGTTTTATTTTGAGGGGAACTATGCCTATAAAAGATCATTTTCTTTCTTAATTAAAACCAGAGGGTGAAAAGAGAGAAACTTCAAAGTCCAGCAGCACATCACAATAAGATTCGCTTTGATATTAAACTAAAATGCCATTTGTAAAGTTAGTTCATAATGCAGCCTGACAAATCCAAGCAGATTAAACATGCAATAACCATCAAACATATTGCATTATACTGCTTATATTCGGTGGGAATTCACAGCCTCCAAGTATCATGTAGATAAAGAAGATCCTGTATAATTTGTGATGTTGTGTGATATACTGGCTTGAAGCTAAAATGGGCTTTTCAGCAGAGCATAGCACTGAGCTGTAGGGATCAACCACTGCCCTCAAAGCCATTTGTGGGACTGAGAAGGCTTGAGGAGATTTGTAAGCAACACTGCAGAATAAAAGAGCCAAACAGGCAGATGTTTTCAGCAGGCCTGAGACAACGCTCATCCAGTGTCTGCCGATTACACACATGAAATCTGAAACCAAAGTCAATCAGTGGGATGAAAGGAAAAGATTAAAAAGGTAAAAATGTGTTAAGTAAAGACAGAAAGAGAAAAGTGGCAATTAAACAACAAAAATACAATTAAATTAGGGGACTACTAACACCCTACACACTAAGATCCCATATCTATACATTATACACACACACACACACACACACACACACACACACACACACACAAAAGCAAGTTTTTGGTACAAAGACAAACACTGCAGAAAAGTATTAAAAATGTGTTATTCCTCGGAGAAACAAAGGCAGTGGTGTGATGTGGCAGAGACCTGAGTTCAAATCCCCTTTCAGACTTTCTTTCACGCCATTTAGTTGGCATTACTAAATTAATCTGGGCAAAAAGAATACTAGACCAAATCTATTCAAACTATTTTCTTTTTGCAGAGAAGGTTTACAGTTATTTAAATGAATGGAGAAGCTTCCTGAAGTTATGTAAATATTCTGTTTTTGAATGAACAAAGGAGTTTAATACGATAAGGGGAGGCGATTAGGAAGCCATGCTCTGGGAGGTTTAAAGGAGAGGTTTAGAAGGAATTCAATGCTGAACAATATACTAAATAACTGATTATGATGAAGCAATAAAAAAGGAAGGTTCTCTGTGCTGAAGAGGATAGCTGAGGAACAGAAAGAGATACTAATGATTCCTCTCTAACAAGCCTCTGCTCAGTCTTTTATGTGGTGCTGCTCTGAGGATGCTTGAGGGACAGAATCCTGTCAGACCCAGACCTGCACTGGAGATTCACCACAGACTACCCAGAGAAATCATACTTTATCCAGCTCTCGTAATTGAATATATCTGCTACAGGCAAAAGGAAAGACAACATATTCAGGTGAAATTGTCAGGATCAGAATCATGTCAACAGATTTAATATTTACCTCATGTTTCTCATTCTGTGGCAGGAAGAATAACTGGTGTTGTTATTGTGAACTAAAACTATTATAAATTATTTTGGTACAGAAACAGATAAAAGCCAAATATAAATACAGTACACACATACTGTACATACATGTGTGTAATATATATATATATATATATATACACACACACACACACACACACATTACTATAACTTCAATATATAAATAATACTAAAATAACACACAAAAAAAAGACTTTCTGCATTTTTAGCACCATGCAAATCAGTTAATGCTCAACATGCTAAAAGGTATTGCTTGTCTTGCTGTATGTCTGGTCAATTGTTTAGCATCATTTGAATATTTGACTAATTACTGCTGTCTTGATTAACAGAACAACTACTAATCAGCAACTCCTAATAAAACTGTTTAACATGCTTTCTGGTGACAAAAATCATGTTGAAGAGGAAAAGATGTTTTATTTAATCATTTCATTTAAATACTCAGGCTTTTGCAAGGTAATACCATGCAGTAATTTAATGAATTTGGCCCCAGTGAGTTCCTTTTGCACAGCTCACTGGAATACTTTACTCTGACTGGTTAGTATAGCAACATCCTGCAATCCAATTACCATTAAACTATACAGTTGACCTTTGTTCCAGGAAACTGACTTCCTAGCTGTTCTGCTTTAACGCCTCTTGTATCAGCCTCTTTCTTCTCATATTATTTTGCACTAAAGACCGGTTGACTGCACATTATCTCTTTTCAAATATAGTGTACATATTACATTCATATGAAGGAGGCAATAGACAATGCAAATTACAATGCACAAGACTATGTCTTTTGCATTTTAATACAGGAGGAAATATAAATACACACAAGCACACACATGTAGCCCTATGTGTGTTAAATGGGGAGATTAGAGAGCAGTAATGTGTAATTGAGGATATGGCCTGTAAATGTGGGCGGTAATTACACTGGGCAGCTTTTCTCTACAGCCTCTACAGTAATAGGTAAAATGATAATGGAATTAGTGATTGCCACTTACACAAGCAGGACTCGCGCTAGCCTCTATTAACCGTACACACACATCTATAGGCCTGTGCGCGCACACACACACACACACACACACACACACACACACACACAGACTTTCTTTCACACACTAACAGCTCACAGAATCAGAACACACAACAGCTGAATTTAAATGCAAATGCCTCTGATTAAAAGCTAAACTTAAGCAGGCTACAACCTGTTCTGCTCGTGTTAGCCCTGCACGCATGGGTGTCATCAAATACAATTGATTTTTTATTTACTCTTCCAGCTTCTTTTTATGTAAAAAGCCTTATAACTCACTTAATCTAAAAATGTGGCTTGGGGTTTAAAAATGCAGAAACCTTTTTACTTTATTATTGATTTTTTTCCCCCTTCTCTCCTTCTATATTTGTCCTATTTGTCCATTTGAGTGTAACAGACAGATACATTCCTGTAGCAGAGTTTTAATATATAGGCTACTGTAGGTAGACAGGAATATGATTTAAGAGGTTATTGAGAATGACCCTTATATCAGGAGGACTGATCACACTTCATTCTGTGTTGGAGATTGTCCAGGAGTCTGACAAACACGTACACACATAAACATTGGCAAACACAGAGGGAATAAGAAGGAAAGGTGACAGAAGATGAAAAAGCCAATAACACGTATCTTTGTGGTAAGTGCTGGGGGTCTGTGGGGCCTTGGCTATTTACATGAAGATGAGAGAACACTTATTTTTGTTAGCGCAATTAAAAGCTCCTTGAGTGGTACTCCTGGGATGAGAAAAAGTGGTCGAAACATAACAGAGAATTACAGTTTAATTAAATGCCAACAAGGAGGGAGAACACTGGGAGAAAACCAACACAGAAGACTGTACAAAGTGGGGACCAAAAGTTTGAAAGCATCAGTTAAAATGCTTATATTTTGCATGTTTCAAATGTAATAAAAATATTAATTTATTGATATTTATTTTACTATTAAATAATTGTAAAGGTGCCATAGAATGCAAAAATCACTTTTATAAAGTGTTAAAACAGTTTTGTGGCTGCATTGTGTGAGAACAAACAAGCCTATACTGGTAAAAATCCACTCACTGTTTTATAATCGTAATAAATCATAAACAGTCTCTCAACACTATCAGTACCATTTTTCTTCCTACTATGACGCCATACTCTGGGAAAGTCCTGCCCATTTGTGACGCTCTCTGCCCTTTTAGCAAATACACAGCCCTGAGTGAGAAGCTGCAGTCTGCCATTACTGTTCTCTTGCTGCTGGAGATACAATGTCAGCATCAAAGAGCCATGTGTGGTGTGTTGCGATGCACCAACGAACACGGGAGTCTCCATAGAGTGCTAAGGACATGGTGGTAAAATTTAATTTTCTGTAAAACTGGTGGTATGCCCGCGAGCATCTTGAAGCTCCACACTCGTCTGAAAAGGGAGGTGGGAGCACCAGCTGATTTTCATTTAAAGGGGACAAACACCTGCATGTGGTTTAAAAGTGGCAATTTCAACAAGCTATCAAAAAATTATCTGTGGTGTATTTTGAGATAAAACATCACAAACACACTCTGGGGACATCAGAGAACAATTTAAAACATTGTATCAATGCATTCTATACATTTACATTTAGTCATTAAGCAGATGCTTTTATCCAAAGCGACTTATAACTGAAGATAACGTAAACGATCAAAAACAACCAAAAGACCAATTATATAAATATCATTTATATCATAAATAAATATTAAATCAGCATGAGTCAGCATGGGGTCAAACACAATAAGCAGTCCAAAATCATGACAGAGGCTGAGGCTATCAGAGTAACACAGATAAACAGGCAGAATATCAAGAACAGGAAGACAAGTCTTGAGAGAAACTAGATGTGAAAGCAGTGGCTGTAACGGAAGACAGCTATTTTTATGACCACTAGATGGCCACGTTGAGACTCACACTTCAAATAATGAATCCTTTCCCCAACACAACTGTGTTGAAAGCGTCACTGGTTCAGAACTCTTCACTTTGCCATCACCACTGAAAACACCAGGCTTATATAGGCAGAGGTAATGAGCAACAGGTGAAAACAATCAGACATAATGAGTCCAGGCAATGGGTTATGGGAAATTAAGTCCAAGACAGTAACAGTGGTATGGTGGTTATCAAGGTCAGCTACTACAGTACACCTTGAAGATGGGCTTCAATTATATATCCACCGCAGAACATTATTATATGTAGGGCATCAGAATATTTAAATGGCTAAAAAACTCTCTTAAAATAGGCATTGGCCAGTCAGTGCAAAGTAAAGCTGATATTGATGTATTTTGTGCACAATGACTGAATAATACTTCCTGTGGTCAGAGGAAGGTGAATACATATTCAGCGCAGTGTTAATTTCGTTGACTAAATATTTTCGTCATTATTTTCGTCACGAATATATTTTTGCGGACGAAAACGAAACGAAAACTAAAATAGAAGGCACTGATGGAGACTAAAACTATGACTAAATTGATTGACATTATCGTCAACGAATAAAGGACGAGACGAAAATAGACTGTGACGAAAATCAAATCAGCAGACGGGAGAGATGCGAGGAATGAACAAAAGAACCGGCAAAACATAACAGACGAGACTGCATGAGAGAAGAGAACCAATCAGAGCCTGACTTATTGAGACGTGAAGCGAAGGTTTTCAGTTTTTAAATGAGCTCCCGGGAAGACGGCATTCGAAGAGGTGATGTCTAAAAGAGCGACAAAATGTCCACAGCTCACTTCACGTTTGACGACGAACAAAACAAAACAAAGTGTAAAGCACGCGGAGCGCTCATTCGTGGCAAGAACACAACCAATTTGAAAAGACATTTACAGACGAGCCACCCGGACATTTTCTCAAGTGTAATTTCACAACGATGTTCTTTTGTTTATTGAGCTAAGCAAAATTGGAATAGTGCAGTGCGTAGATATTGTAGCATTAAATATTACGAACTGAAAAGTACTGTAAAATAGCCCCTTCTTCAAGAGAGCACAATACTAATACGTAATATCATGATAAATACATTTGATTAATACTAATGTTTAGTATATTTTATAATGTTCGACTTGTTGACAATATCACAAATATTTCTATATTAGTCATGTGAAACATGAATGTTCACATCCTATCATTATACATACTAATCTAGCAATATTGTAGTATTTAAAACATACAATATTGCTAGACAAATGAATACCTTATAAAATCTTGTTACTTTTTTTTATCCACCTAGCTGCCAACTTATTAAATATTTACTTTAAATGTATGCACTTATTGTTCAGCTCAGCTGTAAGCTTTAAGGTCCTGGACCTAACTTTATTTTTCTTTTATTGATGGTCAATTGGCAGCTAGTTATTGTTTACATTATCATGACAGTGTTTGTTGCTGCATAAAATCTTTTGAATCGAAATAAAGACACAGTTGTGTTGAAATAAAGTTGAATTTGTGTTTTATATATTTTGGTTAAGTTTGTTTCCTATACCAGCTGTAAAAAATTGTCTAGTAAATCTGTTATTGATTTTAGTCTTATTTTAGTCGACTAAAATACCAAGCAATTTTAGTCGACTAAAATACCAAGCAATTTTAGTCGACTAAAATACCAAGCAATTTTAGTCGACTAAAATACCAAGCAATTTTAGTCGACTAAAATACCAAGCAATTTTAGTCGACTAAAATACCAAGCAATTTTAGTCGACTAAAATAAGACTAAAATTAAAACAAATCATATGACTAAAACTTGACTAAAACTAAAAAGAATTATAGTCAAAAGACTAAGACTAAAACTAAATTAAAATTTCGTGTCAAAATTAACACTGATTCAGCGTGCCCCTGCTGACTTCCCTTAGGATGAGAAATGGATTGAAAAATATGCATTTTTAAAAGGCCAGAGGGCTGACTAAGCAGTTTTCACAAGGACCTTATATGTGACCTTGGACCACAAAACCAGTCTCAAGTGTCAATCTTTCAAAAGAGTGGAGAGCATTTTGTATACCAGTGATTTTTTTTCCAGTAAGAAAAGAAAAATAGATACTATACTTCTTTACAGGCCAAATCAAAATGTTTTAGATTTTACAGCACCTTTCTCAAGCTCAAGGTCATTTTACACATATAAAAAGACATTGCATTCAAAACTGTTCTGCAGTATATACACTACCATTCAAAAATTTGGGGTCAGGTTTTATATTTATTTGGGGTCAGGTTTATTATTTATTATTTATTAATATATATATAGACTTGAAGCTTTTGAACAGTAGTGTAGTTAATGACTAACCGGGCAAGCTTTTTCTCAAAAACATTATTTATTACTCCAACAATGTGCAATGAAAAATGTATTTGAGCTGACATAGTAATGGTCACATTTCTTTTGTGTATCATTTTGTCAATAAAGATTCATCAAAAGAGATGTAGTACTCACCCTGCTCACAATCAAATTCCTCTACAGTGGAGACGAAGTGAGGTCTGGAGTAAAAGTTGTGGGGTCCTGGCTGCTGAAGACCCCCTAGGCTGAAAAACGCTCTGTCACTGGCAGCACATGACGAGAACGCTCTGCGGCTGGGGATGCACGGGTACCGCGTCCAGCTCTTCATCTCAAGGTCGAAAGCCTCGAATGCGGTCACTGGCAGCTTGCCCTGACGCCCACCTGTTGGAGGGGACAATTAAAAGAGGGTTGGAGGATTAAGATGAAGTATATTTGTGTGTCTGTGTGTGGTATCTCTCATAGGACTCAGTTACATCTGTCCCTGCTGGGAGTCAGTGTGTGTGCGATTATCACATGTCATTGCTCACTGACAATGCTTTGGTCTCCTCAGACAAGCTGACAGCCTATTCATTATTGGGTCTCTGACACACACACACACACACACACACACACACACACACACACACACACACACACACACACACACACACACACACACACATATATATCTGGTTTACTATCCTTCTGGGGACTCTCCATAGGTGCAATGGTTTTTATACTGTAAAAACCGTATATTTGATTGACATACACCTAAACCCCTCACAGCAAACATTTTGCATTTTTACATTCTCAAAAAAAAAAAAATATATATATATGTATGTATATACACTCAACTCAGGCATCTAAATGTGGTGAAAATGACTTGCTGAAGCCCAAACCGAGCATCAAAATGGGGAAAAAAGGGGATTTAGGTGACTTCGAACGTGGAATGGTTGCAGATCTACTGGGATTTTCACGCACAACCATCTCTAAGGTTTACAGAGAATGGACCGAAAAACAGAAAATATCCCGTGAGTAGCAGCTGTGTGGAAGAAAACGGCCTTGTTGATGTAAGAGGTCAGAGGAAAATGGGCAGACTGGTTAGAGATTTACCTAATGAAGTGGCCATTGAGTTTGTGTGTATTTATATATATATATATATATATATATATATATATATATATATATAAATGATCTTATTTTATTTATCTTGTCTTTGTGTTTTTATTGTTTTTGTATGAGGAATATGTCTGAGGAGCTTATTATTATTGGGATTGCATAACTGCAGAAAGATGATATAGTGAGCTCTTCTCATTGATAACACAATAGATCTGTTAGTTGAGCCTCTCTGACTGTGCAGCTACAGTAATATCCATTAGTCACAGCAGACAGCATATTTAATGTGATGAGAATGAAAATGAGGCTGTGATTGATTGGAGTTCATGTCATATTCTTGTATATCTGGGGAGAAATAATTCAGCTGATGAAACAATCTGGAACGATGGTCACAGTGGAGAAAACAATCATGACATTTTCAATAAAAATGGCATTTTGTAGGATCTAAACATATGACATTGGATGCACTGCCCTTTTCACTTCATTTGATAATGATAATAATATTTTATTTGACGTTGTCATTTAAGTCAAATTAAACGTGACATCTACCCTGGTCAAAAACCAGATTTTGCCATATACCATAATATAATTGTGTATTTAAAGGGATAATTAATAAAAAATACAAATTCTGTGATCATTTAACTCACCCTCATGTCATTCAAAACCTGTATGATTTTCTTTCTTACAGTATGTGGAACATAAAAGCAGATCTTTTTAACAATATTATGCAAACAGTTTCACTGTATGGACAACAAAACCCCACAGACATTTTTATATATATATATATATATATATATATATATATATATATATATATATATATATATATATATATATCTTTTTTTTTTCACAGAAGAATGCAAGTTTAGATGATGAGTATATGACGACATAATTAAAAAAATGTTGATGAACTATTCCATTAAAATATCTTAAATAAAAAGCAAACTTAACGGAGAGGACAACTTATCTCTTGTGTTTTTGTTGATGACGTCAAAGGTCACATGTCCAACTCTGTGATATTTTGGTACTAAAGCATCTGTCACTAGGTAAAAGCAGCCAAAATAGGCAGATGCCAACATGGAGAGGACATGTCCCCGTCCTTAAAAAACATGAACAAAACTAAACAAGGTTAATAAAAATAAATTAATAATAAAAAAGTGGGTTAATAATATGAAATCACCAAAATGTTCATTTTTTTACTTTTAGCAACCAAAACTGTCAATACTGCCAAACAAATACAGATCTCAATGTTGATTTCAGGGATTTTAAGAACATTTCAATTATTTTTGGACAGTAAACAGCAGTGGTTTTGTTTTGTTTTGTTATTTTGCTGTAAAACCACTCTTTATTCTGCATTCTGAAACAAAATCAGTTGAAACTGACTGATCTACAATTACAACCAATAGTACAGCACAAGACCATAAATCTCTCTGGAAAACAGCGTAAAGTGTACAACTCTAGGGTGTGTATCACTGCTTATGTATGTGAGAGCTCAGAAAGCATCAAACACTGTCACGTTTCAAGGTCCACCTTCATTTTTCACTCTTATTCTTCCCCTCTTGCACGTTCTCTTTCATTCACTATGCATTCACAATGTGACTGATCTCCTCCCAGCTTTGGCATTACTGAGAGCCCTCTGGGACAGAACAGACAGCCAGGGAATAACACACACACACACGAGACAAAACAAAGGGAGGAGAGAAAGAACCTGTCTGAGGAACCATGCGGAAAAGTGAAGAGATGGAGAAAGCAGGCCAGAAAACGGAAATGCAGTCAAGACAGTGTGAGAGTAACAGGGAAAAAGTCTTGAGGACGGGGCAGCACGTCTCTATAAGAAATGAGGTTACAGCAGTCTATTTAAGAGGTCTTGTTCTTTTGACCTTTGCTGGACACCTCTAATTAACTTATTTCAACTCTTTCAGCCTTTCGACTTCAATCATAATGTCTCCATGGTCAAAATTTTGTGAAATTAGTTGAGGGGAACAGGGTAAATACACGAGTGGATTCAACAGAGCCATGTATGGGTGAGATATTGAGCTGAGTGAAGTGCGGCTGGTACTGGGCCAAACCCATCCACAGACTGATTTGAAGACAGACGGCTGGTGTGCAGCACACACACACACACACACACACACATTAATGTAACATAACACACACTGCATATAAGTAAATCGGAATTTTAAAACAAAGAAGAAAAGAGACTGAATGTGTTACAGCAGGGATAGAGAGATAGAGCAGGAAAACTGTAGTATAATGCATAAAACTGAGTGATGGGTTTTATGCCTGACCTATAACAACATATATACTAGAGTAATGCATTTATACACTTCGTGACATTTGCAAAAGTCATGAAAATAATCATTATTGATGTAAAGAGTCATATATGAGCACATTACATTAGAATTTTACTTACTACCTGTTAAAGAACTTTGGATTCATGAGGGGAATTCTATCTTTTTAACTTGAATTTAAAGTTTACTTAATAATATTGTTTTGTTTTGTTTTTAACTTTTATTTGAGCTAAAATGTTTAGCTAAATGTTTAGACCCCTGTGCTGCAGCATAGAACTTTTGTTTAGAATTAAAGACTAATCCGTCTGTACAGATGATTTTTTTTTTCAATGACTTTTCCCTATTTTTTTAAGTGAATTGACATGACACTACCATTCAAAAGTTGGGGCAGACAAACATTAAACATTAAAAGGTATTTACTCTCACTTTAGAGCAATTTAATGTGTCCTTGCTTAATAAGAGTATTAATTAAAAATAGTAGTGTACTTGTTTGTCATAAAATGCAAGACTTGTTGGGACAGTAACAGAAAATTCACACTTTTATCACATTATCATTACTGTCTGAAAGAGTAGGGGGGGATAAACTGCAAAGTTTTGATGATTTCTATCTCTGATTAGGTCCGTAGAGAACCTGTAATTGCACAACTGGCTAGTTTGATAATGCTTACAGCTAAAAACAAGAGACGTGTTTTCATCTCATGAAGGCCCCACGGGGATCATCCCAAAGTAAATAAAAACTAAATGAGCATTCTGTGATACAGGCTCGTTCCTCATTCTTGGCCTTGCTGTGATTTTACTGCAGCTCTATTTGTGGTCCAGCACTTTTTTTAAGTGTCAAACTATATCTAAAGCATGACAAGAAATACAAAGGCGAATAGCCTTTTGAGCACAAGTGAGGGAGAGAGAAAACAGATAGAAAGAAGGAATGATGAGGAAGACTGCAAAGAGGGATATAAGCAAAAGCAAGTCTCTGAATGAATTATTCCCTGTGATGTCAAATCAATGAGTTGAAAGTCTAACCATCAAGACAAAACTGTGTCATAGTGGAGGAGAAGTAAGATCATGAGTCTAGTGAGAAAATATTCTTATTTCACTGTATTTCACACAACACATCTCAATTTCTAATAATTTCATAAGTTATTATGCCATTTTGAATATTGTCTTTCATGCGGTGTGTAATGTAGCTGTATGTGAATGTAAACAATCTGTAAAGTTATAAAGCCAAAAGTGCATGATAAATAAAGTTATTGTCTCCCAAATCAACTCAGAAGATCCTAAATGAGTCGTCAGCCATTTCAATTCCACTTCTGTGATGGCTACACTTCAAGGGGTAACACATTTACATACTACACTTCAAGGGGTAACACATTTACATAATGGCCACCTATGTTCTACATTGACCGGCCACAAACACTGTAGCGTATTGTTTCCAACATGTGCTGCATGCAGTAGACCAATCACAACAGACTGTGCCACCTGACCAATCAGAGCAGAGTAGACTCACAGAAAGGAGGGGTTTAAAGCAACTGAATCTTAGAACTGCTTCAAAGAAATAGTTCGAGAATCGTTCGAAAACTAGGTGATATTAAATGCATATTTTGAGAAAACAAAAATGTTTTTGACCTTGCATGAATGTAAACCTATAGGAGACTGCCAAAATAACACATTTTAAGTTTTTGCGAGGTTGAAAATCTGAATTCATCAAACTCCAGTAAAAATTAATTATGTCCCCAGAGGCTAATTTTGGTGATCTTAAGGGAGGAGATGCACATTAACATATTCTCCATAATCTACATTCAACCAATCTTAAACAGCAAATCAGAACATCTCTACTGAATTCACAGCATTTCTGTTCACATTCAGTTTGAGCTGTATATGAAACCAAAGAAGACTTGGTAATAAGTTACTTGGTAACACAGAAGTTTTACTTGTTGTGTGTGAATGTGAGTCCAGGTGTGTAACAGTAATGAGAGCATGTCTGCTTCACCAGGCTGATTGATCATATGTTGGCATGGGAAGGTGATGTTGCCCATCACTCTTGCCATATCCAGCCTACACCTATACAAAAACATCTACAGTAGGTCCTCATTAGTTTGTGTGTGTGTAGGGAGGCAGAGTTTTAATGACTTCTCAAAGAGAGAGAGGGCAGCTGATCTTTGTGTCTGACCTGAACAGAATGTATCACAGTGCAGAGAGGTTAGAAAGAGGACAAATCTGGCAAAACAAGACCCCACACTGTCAACTCCACATGATCATCAACCCCATGGACACAGACACACTCTGATCAACTATAAATCTCACACATACACAGTCTAACTCCTCCAAATGCACATCAAACTCAGAATTGTACACATTTAGAAGAGGCTATCATGCAAAGCAACTTACATTCTCAGACACACACACACACACACATTCACCTAGATATTTAACTGTGAAATGTTCTTAAATTATTAACTATTAACCCTAATCTTAAATGAAAACTTTGGCATCTCTAGAATTAAAAAAAACATTGAATTGGGATGTCACGGTTTACGCTGCCGGAAGGAACACGGAGCCGAGGATAAACAAAATAAGGTTTTATTTTCCAACATTGGTGTTATCCAAACATGGATCACAGAGGAAGACACACGTAAGTAGCATGTGAGTGAGTTAGTAGACCCGACAAAACAGAACTGAAAGGACAAGGCTTATGTACAAAGGATAATGGGGAAACACAGGTGGATGGAATAACTAAATTAACAGGGACATGGAACACATGAGGAAGAGAATAGACACACCTGGGAACTAATCAAACCAAACACGAAAGACAGAAACTGGGTCACAGGGGCAAAAACACACTAAATGAGTCCAGGTATGTGACATGGGGTCAATGACACTAAGTATTTTTTGTTCCAAGATCTATTAATTATATAAGTAACTAATAATAAAACAACAATAAAACTTTATAAAAATGTATACATTCGATTAATTTAATATACTTTTATGAGAAGAATTGTTTAAATCTCTGAATTAAATTTCATTTTGATATTTTTGGGGAGCTAAAAAAATGACGCCAAATCAAAGTTATGTGTTGTGACTAACATGCTGAAAACGAATCATGCCTGCGTGTCAAGGTCAGTGAGTCTGTTAAAGTATCCAATAGTTTTACCTTTACGAAAAGTTGTATAATGTAACTGGGTGCAGAATAAAACATTTTATAATATGTTTAATTAATAATTTGTGTTATTTGTAATAGAAATACATTTTACCTTGAAAATAAATGTAAAAGCATTTTTTTTTATATTTAATAAAATGTGTACATTAACATATATACGTACAAGTTCTACAGTACGTCCTTACATACAGACTTTTCTTGGAAATTGTATACACGTTTTTCAAAACTATATGAAACCAATAAAAATATAAGGATAAAAGGTGTTTTATTTATTTATTTTTTACACGCTGTTATTTGTCATTGACCCATTTATCAGTTCTTTTTTCTCATATTTAGCTCTAACTTCAGGGGACATTATTTTGTCCCAATACTTTGTTTACTTGCAGCTGAGGGCTGTGTCTCATGGAAATTTGCAGTGTAGGCTTCCATTTAATGCTCCTTTGGGATTTCCAACACTGAAGTAGGAACTGAACAGCTCTGCTATAAACTGTCAGATCCCTGCAGCATATTGCAGTGCAGATTTCACTTCACCCCACTGAGAAATGAATCCACTCGCCGGTTCTTATCAGCCCTGGCACAACATGAACAATTACCAGGTGTTTTTACCACATCTGCTGCTCCTGGAGAATACTGTGACACAGTGTGACACAGAAAATAAGTTACATTATAATTATTGGCTAGTCTAATACACCGTCTGTTAAGCACCTCCAGAGAGAAGACCCACATTTCTTTTCCTTTAAAACAGTATATATTGTATTTTTTTAAAGAAAATAATACTTATATTCAACAAGGACACATTAAATTAATCAAAAGTGACAGTAAAACATTTACAAAATTACAAAAGATTTAATCAATTCAAGTAAATGCAGATCTTTTGAACTTTCTATTTGTAAAAGATTCCTGAAAAAAAAAAGTTTTTGCATGGTTTTCACAAAATATATTAAGCATCACAACCGTTTTTAACTGATAATAACAAGAAATGCTTTTTTTTTTTTTTGAAAATCAGCATATTATAATAATTTCTGAAGTATTATGTAACACTAAAGACTGGAGTAATGATTTTTTATTAATTATTAAAAATTCAGCTTTGCATCACAGGACTAATTTACATTTTAAAATATATACAAATAGAAACAGAAATTTTCATGTATAAAAATAATCCACAATTTTCTGGTTAAATAAATGCAGCCTTAGAGAATAAGAGACTTCTTTCAAAAACATTAATATTCTTATCATCCCAAAGTTTTGAATATTGTATATTCAAAATCCGCATGATCACTTTAGGTAAAAAGTATTTGTCTAAATTATCCAATTAGTCAGATTATTCGCTCTACCTTCATTTTGTCATAATATAATTACAATAATATCGCTAGAAAATTATATAATTTTTTTCCTTTTGATGAAAATGCTAAAGTTTAAGTTCAGTGGCTGTCAAAATTTGAATTATTTTTTTAATTTATTTTTTTATTTTTTGCCATTTTAAGAAACTATGTGTTAGGTTGAGATTTGAATTGCAGATCCCCTTTCACACTAAACAAACGTTTTACCATTACATGTCTGTCTGCCCTTTTTTATTATATGGTCATGTCTTATTAGTCCTAGAGAACCAAGAGTGTGTCTCTGACAAACAACCAAATGATTCAGATTTATGAGGGCTTACCCAGAACATAGATTTTGTTTCCGCGCAGGAAGGAGAAGGCTCCGTAGCGCGGGGTGGGCATGGAGGTGAGGGGCAGCCACTGGTCCTTCGTCGGCTCATACAGCCTCACTGAGGCCTGAGGAGTCGTGTCGGCTCCCATCCCGCCCAGTGCATATACCTTGCCATCTGAGAGGGAGAGAGAAAAAAACAGAGTCTGAAATTAGTTTCAAGTCTCCCGCATCCCTTACTAAACTAATTAATAACAAACAAACCAGGAAATGGCAGAGCAGTGGCAGTGAGTCACTAGTCTGAATAGGGAACGCTCTCTCTGTGACGGAGTAGAGAATCACTAGAGACATTTTTTTCCAGAGCTCCAGCTATTTTAAGGTTTACTTAAATTCCACCTCTAAACCTCACTCTCCACATTTGTTATCTTCTCCTATGGAGACTGAATTTTTTATATAAATATGAATGTGTTCCCATAACTGACCCTGACCATAGTGTCACGATTCACTGGAGCAAGGGAATTAAAATGTATATATATTTAATTAAAATGGGAGATTTAGATTGTACTGCATGTAAGATTGCTTATTGTGCTTATAAGTCCATATATCTTACTAACAAGAAACTATGCTACTAACCAGAGGTCGAGAGCTGTAGTGAAAACTGAAATTTGACAAATCTTACACAAAAACCAAACTTCATCATACTGTATATCTATAAAGAGCCTAGTTTACATTTTAGAAGAAGGCATGTTGGCACTCGAAAGAATGACAGTGGTTTCATTCAATACTTTTCCTCTAATGTGAGAGCTTTCTCTACTGTTTCCATCTAAAGCCAAGAACTCTGTAGCTTTTTTTGCAAACCCCATTCTGGGTGCTTTGTGAAGTAGTTTGCATACTAATGTTCACATAATGAGAATTGTGTGTCAACTGAGGTTGTGATGACATTGTGATGGTTTCTGAATGCTAGTGCTTTCAACATGAGCATAAAATGGTGTGAAAATTGGTTTATAGGTTTGAATAATTAGTCTCTGTTTGGTGTAAGTTTTCAGCAAATGCTGTCCCCCAACACAGTTTCAAAATAGTAAATTAATAAACAAATTCTAATGTAAATTAAATAAATTCTTACATAAAAACTGCATATATAGAGAGAGAGGGAGAGAGAGAGAGAGAGAGAGAGAGAGAGGGCTACATAGAAATAGATTCCTAAATTTTTAGTTTACAATATTTCATAAATAATTTTGGCAAATACAATGGATTCTGGTGTGAAAACATATCAGAAAAGCTGCAACTAGTTTGTCCAATTTGTAGAATATATGTTTATAATTAAGCAGAACTCCAGAGGAATTATATTATACCCGATGCTTAACTCTAATTTAAGAATGACCTTCATAAAGTTTTCGAAGGAAAAATGAAAAATGCTGCACAGCAGTGAAATTACAATATGAATGTGGAGAGAAATGCAGCATCAGCAAAGAGAACAGCCCTGCTGCAGCACAGCCAACTGTTAATGGAGTTGCATGTTTAAAGGTGAAAGAGAAATGGATGCTACTCGTAATTTAACTGAACTGTCAATGGCACAAACAACATGTGAGAAAGAGCATGGGAGTACTGACTGATGTGCGCACACAGGTTATTACGGCACTGAAACACCCAAATCAAGACATCAGGACCATCCCAGGAGGAAACATCATTCACGATCACCATATCTAGGAAATACGTATGTCTGTATTTCTCTCTTGGCATGACTGCAGCAGCTGCTGACTCGGATATCTGCAGTACTCCGGGACAGCAAACTGTAACTGTAGTTAACAGCAGAACCAGTGGGACAGATAGAGACAGATACCAGGGAGTAAACTAGGTGGCAGCAGAGAGCATATTCAGTCCTGGTCATCTCCTCCAAAATAAAGAAATAAAATAAACTAATTAAAACATCTAAAGTAATACCAATATACAATATATATTCCTTGCAAAAACAGTTTATGTAGACATAGAATAGCAATTTCAGAATTGATGTTAATGAAAAAGATGTTTGTGGTGTCAGCATAGTAGTTAATACCTTTTACCAATAAGGGGTAACTAGCTAAACCTAGACCTTTTGAAGAAGCTATGTGTTTAGAAATCATAACTATGATATGATGTGCATTTAATTCATTCCTGACACGATCCTCAATTGTTTCTCTCCTTTTCCCTAGCTGATAATGACAAAGCCATTTTAGTGATCCTGTATGAAAAATGAAGAGCAATGAATGTGCATTAGGTGTGTAATTGGTTGTCACTGAAAATGATGGGGAAAGTAGCTCGGTCATTCAGCCCTGTCTCCTCATAAACAGGCTAAATGAATAAGATTTTCTAATAAGCTTTTTCACTATTCTTCATCAGCAGTACAGAAAATGCATGCAAATTAAACTGACCATCACAGTTATAATTCAGGATTTATACTAATTTGTTTCCGTCCCAATTCTTTAATCAGTATTGTTACTGTTAACTAAAAAATAAAACTATTAAAAATTGCTTTTGGATAATTGAAATAAAGCTGAATTCAATTAAAATATTACATGAAAACTTTATCTTGCCTTGACAACTAACTGAAATGAGATTAAATTGAAGTACTACAAATACCAAAACTACTAAAGCTATATTTAAAATAAAAGTAAATGAAAGATATATAGAATTATTTAAAAAGAATTTAAAACTAAACAACTAAACACTATTAAAAATGACAAAAGAACATCACAAATAAAAATAAAAGTCAAAAAAGAAAATCCTGACTTTTCCCCATTATGATGTCATCCATATGTGTAAATACATATATGATTATTTTGACATGATTTTGAATGCAGCTTATTTATATTTTTGTGCTACTAAAGAGAATGATGGTACAATAAATGCAGTTTATTATGTACGCTCCATTTTTATTACGTTTTTTCTTAATTAGAGAGAATTTTGTTTAGCAATTAGATACTGTAAAATACATAGCTTTTAATGTTTTGCTCAGAGATTGTTGCAGTGATGGTCAGGGGCAGAAAGCAATGTTCTTTCCACTATTCAGAAGCATACTCTGTTTCTTCTCTGTGGCTTGCTGCTGTACAGTATCTGTGAATTTTATTTTTGGTGATTTTTAGAGCCCGACCGATATATCGGCCGGCCGATATTATCGGCCGGCCGATATTATCGGCCGATATGAGCTAATTGCATTTAAATCGGCATCGGCGTTTATAACGGCCGATGAAACATGAAAAAACAGAGTCTCATGCTTCACTCATGTTATGAGTGTTGCATACTTTGCCCACCAGAGGGCGGTCTGCAACTCCAGAGTTGACAACAGCGCCAGAAATTCACTACAGAAGGACAGCCAAGCCACCCAGGTGAGTCTGTCGTTCGTCATGTGAAATGATTGTAGATTTAGTTCATACACTGTATATAAAAACGGTGTGGTAGTTCTAGCTAACGGTCCTATCATTATCACTTCTAAATATTCTGCAACATCACTTACAGCCGCTCATGCATTGCTATATTAGATTAGCCACAAAGCTAATACCATGTTTATTAGTGGAAGAGCGCGAACGTTAATAAGAGGTCAAACTATAACGTTAGCATTTAAATTATTCTTATTCTATTGCGGTGTGTTTCCCACATAATGACCGCGTAATGGTCCTTTCACACAGGACGCGGTATGCTGGGTTCAGCGTTGCCCTTCAGATACAACGCGATTTGCGCTGCGCTGCGCTATGGCGTTGGCGGAGTTTTAATAGTCTGTTGTTCCTCCTTTCGGTCAGCAGCAAACATGTATCTGTCCCGTTGTAAGAAGCGAGCGATAGCGCTAGTCCAGCTGATGATAATTAAGAGAGAAGCAAGGAAGAGAAGGCTACCCTCAGGTCCAGAGCACAATTTGGTGAATTCAGGCTGGTTATGTTACTCTAACGCTAATATAGCTTCCTTTTTAGCAGGCCCCTTAAATGCTTGCTATTAACTTGTTTGAAGGTGGTGCTTCTCAAAATTGACAGCGGTGTGTTCATGACACTAACGTTAACCATTCAACTTCGAATTGATTCCGTAATCTTCCGGTAACAGTAGGCTAACTTTACGTTCGCCAGCGCATGACGATGTTTTGATTCAGACTGCACAAAGAGAAGAGGAGAAGATCTACGGGTCCGTTGTGAATATGTCTGTGAGAGCAAATGTAGTGTAGTTACAGTAACTACAGTAGGTGCGTAAGAAATGATTAAACCAGAGGGGACATGTAAATAAATGTGAGCTGAAGACGCGCTTTTTTTTTTTTTTTTTTTTTTTTTTTACATATTGTTTCAAAGCAGCTTTACAGACATAACAGGAAAATGTTGAAATAATATAGTTAAATATAAGTAGGTAATACCTATTGCTTGACAAATAAAAAAATATAAATTTCTCATTTTTGCCTATGTAGGAGATCCCTGTTTATTATTATTATAATTCTAATGATGACATGAGTAATGATACATGGTGATATTATTAATACACATGCTTATTCTTTCTCTGTCTCTCTTTCTGCCTACAGATACCTGAAAAAGGTGAATGCTGTAGCAGCAAAGTGTGGGACTACTTCTGCAAATACTTTAACTTTAGTATTATAATTTATTTACAGTACACACACAGACTGTTAAAACCAGCTTCAGCTGGAAGAAAGTAAAAGTGTTAAATGTTTAAAACCAGACTGTTTTTTGATCATTAAAAAATATATACTTTTGATGTGCAATTGTTTAGTCATTGAGACCGTAATCTAAGGCTTTTTTTTTTTTTTACATAAATCCCTTCTGGAAAATGGTTTATACAGCCCACATACATAGAACAGGTAGATATTTTGCTATTGAATGTTGTGGAAGTGCAGTTTATAGGAAATGGGTCTAATATCCAGTTTACTTTCAAAATCAAAATATCGGCTTATAAATCGGCTATTTTCGAGTTAATATCGGCATCGGCATCGGCCCCCAAAAATCCATATCGGTCGGGCTCTAGTGATTTTCTTTGTCCTTTTTGGAGCTTGACAGCCACAGGTCACTATAAATTGTCTTTGCATGACAATTCCGGAAAAATGATCCACCAAAAATATAACACAACATGGATATGGAACAAAATGAGGGCGAGTAAACAATGACAGAATTTTACATTTTGGGTGTGAACGGTCAATCTAAAATCCTCCATGACTATGAAAGGAGAAAGTGTTTTAGCTTCGAAAAGTTACACACCTATTACATCACCTTTAATGCTCCAGAAAGAGAGGAGACCGTGAGAAAGCAACAGTGAAAGTAAGAGTTTTTTCAAGTCTTGTGTACAATTGACAGCAAAAAACAACACTCAAAGAATATGACCACCACCCTTCACTTTCATCCTCTTCATTGCATTCACTCTGATGACCACAAATGATTTCTTCAGTTTGATTTGATACGGCCTGACATGTTCAAGGCTGTGTAAAGCATGAAGTAGACTGAGAGAAAGAGAAGGACAGAAATATCTGAACAGTGCAGAAGGATCGAATGGCTTTAGAATCTAATGTACTGAAAGTTTTCCTTCAATGGGATATTTCATGGCTGTTTATCTATTTTTATATAAAGATTTGCCATTTATTAAGCAATTCCACAGACATTAATAAACACTTTGTTCTAACCAACCACAATAACATGATAAAACAACAAAAGCTCTTCCTTGTTAAGAGGTTTTGTTAGAAACATCCACTGCAGGAAATAGCAACAACCAGACTTTGTAGTGAATGAACATCTTCTATGTAAAGATAACTCCGCCCACTGTGAAATCTCATTGGTCCAAAATCTCACTTGCATCACAGTCATTAAACATCAAGCATCTTCCATTTGCCTTAACACGAGACAGCTTGTAGTTTCAGTTCAATGCGAAAAGATCAATTTCTTGTTGCTAAAGACACATGATCATGTCTGGTTAGGACACGGTGTCAGTTGTCAGGCAACAGATGGAATCCAAATGTCTTTGTTCACCCATTAATGAATGTTAACCTCTTTTTAAGCAGCCTGTTTCATAGAAAACATACTGCACTATACATATTCCTTGCTTCTGAAAAAAAAAACTATAACTTTTTGTATTTTAACTTATTTTAACCTTCTGTCAAAGCTAGTCCCTAGCCATATATTTCATCCATATTAAACAAGTCTTTGGAAACTGTTCTGTCCTTTTTAATAGCTCCTCTTTTCCCTGAGGACTGAGGACAGCAACCGCACTTATTCTTTTCATGTATCTAACATCTTTATAATATCTTGCTCATACTTGAAAAAGAAATACTTTTAAAGGAACATGTCTACAGAATTTTTTTTTTACTTTTTTATCATGCAGTTAACTTTCCTATTATGAAACTACTGCAATTGTTGTGAATAGTTATAGAACTTGAATACAATTTATGCTGCAATTGATTTATCATACAGAGTGACATGCAAGATACTGTCTTAGCATAAGATTTAATGTCACGCTGTGTTTCACGCTGTAAGGTCAATCTGAGGCCAAACTCAACTCCGCCAGCTTCACTGTGACAATTGCTCATTCTGCATGAGAAAATATTTTACCACATTTAACCATACACTCTTAAAACAAAGGGGGCTTTTACAGTTATGCCATAAAAAAACATTTTGGGTTCCTGTAAGTACCTTTCTTAAAGGGGGGGTGAAATGCTCGTTTTCACTCAATATCCTGTTAATCTTGAGTACCTATAGAGTAGTACTGCATCCTTCATAACTCCAAAAAGTCTTTAGTTTTATTATATTCATAAGAGAAAGATAGTCTGTACCAATTTTTCCCGGAAAAACACGAACGGCTGGAGGCGTGACGTGTGGGCGGAGCTAAAGAATCACGAGCGCCAGTAGGCTTTTGCGGTGAGAGCGTTTGGAAGCTGTGACATTACCTTGAGGAAAAAAACATCATCCAAAACAATCTATGGCTTACAGTCAGATTCAGCCGTTTATTTATGATCCAGAATCAGATCCAGAGGCTGAAATTTAACAAGAGCAGCATCAGCAACAACGTCTCTATGTGGTATGTACTGAAACTGTATATATTTGCTTAGCGGTTTTGTAAAATGACTAAGTTCCACTTTGTCTTCTTTTTTTTTTTTTTAAGCTGTACATGTGGAAAGTGCAGTTTGATGACAACATCGCATGTTGTTTACTTGATGTGCTTAAGCGCCGATAGCTAAGTTAACAACACAGAGATATTTGAAGCAGTTTTACTCACCGCCTGCGGTTCCAACACACGATCGTGACCCCTTTTCGTTGGGACTGCATTATCCTTAAGAAATAAACGATGTGCAAATATGGCGTCAAACTGGGCCTTGTTTGTAAAACAAGCATCTTCAAACAAAAACACTTGCACAACTCTGTTTATGCTCTGTAAAAATAAACTCCATCCACTGGTCCCTTAATGCTGTTTTTCTTTGGTAATCTGTGCAGGGTTGTCTTGCCCTGGCAACCAAAAACTAACTCCTTTTGTGACTTTTCGCGACGCTCTCGCTCTAATCAGTGAATCGCTCTGATCAGTGAAATGTCTGTGCTCAGCCTCGCTATACGGGAGCGCGCGCTCTTCCTGCAGACGTGCCCTTAGGACCCATATAAGGAAATTCCGCTCCATCTAACATCACACAGACCCATACTCGAAAAAAACTTTCCGAAACTTGTGACAAACCGGAAGGAGTATTTTTGGAACAGAAATACTCCTTCAAACGTACAACTTAATTTTGAAACTTTGTCCATGTTTAGCATGGGAATCCAACTCTTTAACAGTGTAAAAAACTCAGTATGCATGAAATAGCATTTCACCCCCCCTTTAAGAGAACCATTTTTTTTCTTGGAGTGAAGAACATTTGAAGAATTTATTTTTCCATTAAAAAATAACCTTTCCACTGCACAAAAGGTTTCTGATATTGAAAAATACTTTTTTTTCAATTATTAAAAGTTCTTCACACTAAGAAAATTTTATTTTTTAAAAGAACTGTTCACTGGAAGGTTCTTTGAGGACCCAAAATGGATCTTTTATGGCATCACCACAGAAGTGCATTCGGAACCTTTATTTTTAAGAGCTATTGGTTCTTCAAAGGTTCTATGGATGTTAAAGCTTCATCATGGATTCATAAATGACAATAAAGAACCTTTATTTTTAAGTGTCTACAGTAAGCAATGAATTTATAAATACTGTAGACTTCATTTTCTAGTGTTGTTCAAATTAATTATACAAATATTAAATGTTTTTATAGTGTGACAAGAGGAAAGCACATTCAATCACACAATATAGGCATTCAGAAATCACATTCAAAATTAAATTAAATGTTAATGCTGTAAATGTTTAAGCACTGGACACTGGACCCTAAAAAAAGCACATCTCCACCCAAATAAGACTATGAGTCAAACATTCAGTGGTACAGACAGTACAGCACATGCTGGCTGTTCCACACTTCAGTGTCATTAGAGGATTATGGGAATGGTAGTCAGGGAACACCGTGCTTTGCAATCAAAAGTGACTAAATCACCTTTACCCAAGCCTCCATCTACAAGCTGTTTTCTCCAATCAATCTTAACTCAACCCACCCACCTGGAATCCATCTATTTCTCCCCACCGCAACCTCACTGAGTCCGTCACCCCCTGCAGACTGCACTGCCCAATCACACACAGTCACTTCTAATTACAGCTCTCTGTTCTGATCTCCGTTCGTCACCCTGGGAGACCCCATAGCAACCAAACACATGCTCGGAGACAATTAGGAAGTAGTGGTCTGACAAGAAAAAGCATCTATTGCACTTAAAAACACACATGCATGAGTTTGCACCCAACCAGAGTGTACATGAGACAAACAAATCATGTATCAAGTCACACAGCAACTATAATCTGGGAAAGTAATGCACAAATGTTTTCATCCGCTCCTGTACACACACATAGCTTTGAACCCTCCACAGAGAGACCCTTATTAAACAGACATCCTGCTGCTGGTCTTTCTCCTCTAGTTTCAACACTGCAAGCAGGAAACATGGTCTTCATCTCATCACATCTCTTTCTGGCTGAATAAACCAGTTAAACTTTATTTACCCAAAAATAGAAGCCTTGCCTAAAACCAAAAGCAAATGATCGTTCCTGCAGTTTTTTTCTACAGCTTTGTGATCACAGCATCCTTCCAAGTATTCCATACAGCATGACAGTGAAACCAGAACAGGGAGACATCAGGCTAGAGGAGTGACAGCGAGAGACTTGTTGACTAGTTGTCCCTGAGGAGGCAACTAGCACAGACACGTGTGATTTTAACGCCGTATGAGTTGAGCTGATTTTTTTTTTTCTTTGGTAAAAATGTTTAGGTAAAACTAACAGATCAAATTATCTACTGCATTTTGGCGACCATGGAGGTCCTCAGAGGAATCTGAGGATGGGGATTCTTCGATCCATATGAATTTTTATGATTGCAGTATATATTTGTCACAACAACTCTCCTAATTTATTTTGACCTTCACTGAATAACTAAAAATAACATAACCAAAGCAACTTTTTAATGGACAGACTAGTGCACTTCATTGTTTTAAATTGAGAAAGGATACATTAAACTGATCAAAAGTAATTTCTATTTCAAATAAAGGGGTTCTTTTGATCTTTCTTTTAATCAAAGAACCCTGGAGAGGGGGAAATGCACCATGTTTTCCAAAAATTACATTTCTAGAGCAGCAAACAGTATTGCCAATCACAGATTATAGTTAAAGCAATATTTTTTTTTAGATTCAACAATTTTGATATTATAATTTTCATTCTGCTTTGAGAAGACTGGTCAATTTTTATTCATTATATTTATCATGATTGTTTTATTCTACTGATAGCACTAGTTTTTAACAAGAAAAACCTAAACAAGAAAAATCTAATTTTGGTAAAAACATTTTTACATTTTTCTTTGTAACCATGTTTAAAATTAGCTAAAGCCTCACTAAGCAAATTATGCCTAACGATGTTGATATTAAAAAAGAACCAAAACAATCATGCCCATACGCCAACAGGACCTCGCCCCTATTTTGTTAACTCCGCCCACACATACATACACAGCCCTTCCCGCCGGCTGAGGGTATGATGTCATCAGTGAGTGAAAGTGATGTGTGTTACTATGGTTATTCAATGAAAAAAATCAATGTAATTCACTTATGAACAAAAAACAAAGCAACATCGAGAGCGATCCAGGCCTTCCAGCTTCATGGGTTTCTCCACCGCTGGAAAGCTGCTCCAATATTTATGTGGATCTAACTTAGTGCTCTCTTCTCGCGAGTCCCTATAATCAATACGAGCCCCTTAATGCTGATTGGCTGTGAGTGTGTTTTGGGACTCAGTACAACACTATGGTCAAAAGCGTTCAAAATATCAAATATTGTTAAGTGCACCTTTAATTAAACTCTTTATACATTTAGGAAGTGGGTACTTCGCAAGAGGATCCATACATTTATCCGTCCTTGTCATCTAAACCTGGTTTACAAAACTACTCCAGTCCTACTAATGTTAAAATGTCATTTTAAAAAATGAATCCTGTCTGAATGGTTCTTTAGATAGGTATTTGATCTACCTTGACTAGAAACTGAAGTAAAATAACTGGCTTTTTCGGTCAAAAAGCCCAAACTGAACAATATCCAAAAGCAGCAATTCATATGCGGTGTGATAGCAGAGTTAAATGGCTGATATTTACAGAGAGATTTGGGGGCAGTGTGGCAGGAGATGGGCATAGTCTTTAATAAGTGAGCTGGAAGACTGAACAGTGACCAGGAACCCTGTCTGCTAATATCATGGGCACCATCTCCCATCATGCCATTTAAAGGCCACTTATCTTGGTTCTTCACAAAAGCATAATCAATATTCAAAATCACTAGAGGCTCTCAGAATACGGAACTGATAACAGCAGGATGTGTTCTCTTCAGAGTCTGGAAGGAGGAGGAGAGAAAATGTCAATAATTCACTGAAGGATGAAATTTTAGGAAGCCTGTACAGCTTAAAAGGGGAAAGAGAGTATCCAAACCAGGAAAAAAAAGGTGTTTGTACCCATAAATGACACAGTCTGTTATTCAGCTCTTTTTGTGCTCCTTCTTGCCCCTCTATAAACAGCACTCTTGAAAGAAAGAGGTGGAAATAGCTTGCACACACTGGAAAACATTGTTTCCATCAGACACCATAAAAGACAAAAAGCCCTTTTTGATATGCAGGGAACAGAAAGGACCTTTTCAATAGCAAATCCATTGGACAGAGGGCCTCTATTATCCCATAATATACAAACTATTTAAAAGAAGGAACTGATAAAGGGATGGTATTTCCAACAGGAACTTCCTCTAATGTTGATCTGCAGCACACAGGAAATAGGAGAAAGAGGGCTGAATTACAGGGGTGACTCTGATGTTTTTCACAGTACATCTCCTAATAGAAGGCAGGTCTGCTGCTGTGAATAGCACCATTTAAGGACACCAGGAGGTCTGAACTTCATCTCACATTTGCTCCGCCAACTTCACAAGGTTTGTCCATTTCTTCCACCTCATTTGGTCTTAGGTTTCGGTTTCAGCCATGTTTGTCTCTGTCAGTCTTTTTATTCTGTCTGAACACTCAATCATCAGTGCTCTTTTAGAGACTGTATTTAGTGTTCATAGCACAAACTAAAAACATGCAGCAAAACAAGTTCATAATGACAGATTTCTAATTCTCTCTTTTCTCTTATGATCTTTTCCTCTTCAGGTCAATGATTAAAATGATAAGTGTGCTATTTCACATTGACCTTTATTTGCAACACACACACAAACATATCCATGCATGCACAAAGACTGCGCCCACAATGCAAAAGAATAATCAAATGATAACAAGCTACCATTAGACACCAGAGGCTGTTCAAATCAACATTACATTGTAGGTGATAAGATATTTTTCTGAAGAGGAAAAAAAAGGACTATAAATAAGCAACATTCCTTTCTAACACTGCAGTGACAGACAGAGATGAATAAATGCCATTAAGGTGACCTTACTCTAAGATATATATAATTAAATGATTAAAAATCTCCAACTTTGCTCCAAAGTTAATGGCTATGAACATTAGTTAACTACTTCATTCAGGACAGCAAATGAGAATAATGAAGAGGATTTTGACCAATCAGTAATGAGATTGAATAATTACAGAATATGTGTCACACTCACAAACAAAGTTCAAAATGTGAAATTTCCACTTAAATAAAAAATAAATGATCCTATTGATATTAAAATATGAAGTGCCACAAGGATCTGTCCCAGGTCCTCTTCTATTTTCAACACACATGTTGCCCTTTGGTAATATTATTAGAAAATAAGTTTCCACTGTTATGCTGATGATACTCAGCTATATATCTCAACAAGACCAGATGAAACTTCTTAATTATCTTCGCTAAAAGAGTGTGTTAAAAATGTAAAAGACTGGATGACCAATAATTTTCTCAAATTAAATTCAGAAAAGACAGAGATATTAATTATTGGAGCAAAAAAACAGTACACAGAATCTTGTAGATTACAATTTGCAACTAGACGGATGTACAGTACTGTTACTTGCTCTACATTCAAAAATCTGGGTGTTATATTAAACAGCAACTTGTCTTTTGAAAACCATATTTCCAATATTACAAAAACAGCATTCTTCCATCTTAGAAACTTGTAGGTGGTTGTCCTGCATCTTCAATAAACAAGCTACAGGTAGTCCAAAATGGAGCAGCTAGAGTCCTTACTAGGTCAAGAAAATTTAGTTTTAGCATTTAGTTTTAGGTTTAGCTCCTGCGTACCTAACTAGTCTTCTACCATGCTACAATCCATCACGCTCCCTAAGGTCACAAAACTCTGGACGTTTGGTAGTACCTAACATACTGTAGCAATGTCCACTAAAGGAGGTAGAGCTTTTTCACATTTGGCTCCCAAACTCTGGAAAAGCCTTCCTGGTAATGTTCGGGGTTCAGACACACTCTCTCTGTTAAAATCTAGATTAAAAACACATCTCTTTCGCCAAGCATTCAAATAATGCATCTCATAATTTTGGACTACAGTTATATCTGATCAAATGTGCATTCTTATTCTTTAGCTTGGGTTAAACTAATTAATTTTACTTGGTTGGAACAGCAGCTTTTTGCCAGTTTTGCCACAGGATTTACATAGATACAATGATTTGTATCATACAAAGCAGTATACATATAAACTTGAATTGAATTGAATATTCTTTAAGCATCCTGGTTGTATTTTGCATGATTCATCAGTTATTCCAAATTGTAAAAATGTTAGAA
Source organism: Carassius gibelio (assembly GCF_023724105.1). NCBI lineage: Eukaryota > Metazoa > Chordata > Actinopteri > Cypriniformes > Cyprinidae > Carassius > Carassius gibelio. The sequence continues at coordinate 12,469,819 of NC_068393.1, forward strand.
ATCTTTGTAATAAATTCCTTTTAGCTGACTTCACAAATATCTAGGGATGCACCAATATTGACATTAAAATTTTAATGATATTGAAACTCTAATATCAATTTCTGAACAACAATAGTTTAATAGCTAAATTTCAAATGGAATAAAAAATTATCATACTGTACAGTTGAGATGCCTAAATACACTTGTAGTAATTTGTATATTAAATGTAACATTTGAAATGGTTGATTTTAGTGTTAATTTTTTTGTTTATTTAGTAAAAACAGTGTAGAATGTTTATGTTTACGAAAATGATAATTGCCCAATAAAAATGTAAATATATTTTATTTAAAAATTAGTGCATTTCTACCTCAAGTATTAGGGGCTTTTGTCCAAAATCTCTAAAGACTTTCAAGTAATTTGAGGTGTTTTTTTGTCATTTTGTGTTCCAACAATAATAAATGATAATAATAATAATAATAATAATAATAATAATAATAATAATTATCATCTATAATTAGTAGATCTTCAGAAAATCATTTAATTCATAAATCCTCTCACATCTCTAACTACATAGGCTTATCAAATCACTTCAGATGACCAGTGAACGTTTATCATAAATCCTTGAACACACAAATCCATTTGCTGAGAGCTAGAGACCATGTGTGTCAGTGAAAATATTTACTGATGATTAGTTCCTCATTAAAGAGTGTTGTTTATGTGCAGAGCTGAAACTCTTTACATGATTTCCTCTCATATACAGCAGCACTAGACCATGACAGGCCTCTCACATCATACTGGTAGAACTAAACACAAGCTGTGCCGTGAACACTGAGGTGATGAGTCTGAGATCCTCAGTGAGACATAGCACACACATACAGTACACACACAATATGGTTTACAGCATTTGTCAAGCACTAAGCAGCGACATTAACCTGAGGTGACAGACGGATGATAAACAACAGCAGCTAGAGTCTGAGTGCGTGAAAACAAACCCACAAACGTGTGCACACACACAGGCACCCCAGAGAACACACACCTGAGTGATTACGCAAACACAAATCAGGAACATTTACAAAGTAATGCAAGAATTGTGTGTCAGACCGAGATGAAGAGTGAAGCTCCTTGCTGTCTAAAGTCTATATAGGTAGCGCATTAACTGCCATGAAACAATCTGTTCATTATAATATGGCTTCAGAATTTTTGAAATATAGAAAATGAGTCATGCTCTTTAAAGACTGAATGTTTCAGGGCCCATTGTAACTGAACGGAAAAGAGTGACCAGCAAATACTTCAAAATTCCTACTTTTTTGTATCACTGGAAACAGAAAGTGATACAGGTTTGTACCTCCCTTTAAGCCGCCTACCTTTAGGAACAACCTTCTTACAATGCCTTAAAATGCTTCCTCCGAAGGCACTTAGCAAGTTTTGGAACAGAGCGAAAGAGAGAGGCAGAAAAAGGTCTGTGTTTTCTCCTGGCTCTTGCAGGCGATCGTGAGCTGGAAGAAGGTGCTTGTACTGATGGAAGTCGTGACATGTCAGATTAATCACAGTGAGAGATGCTGCTAGATCTTCACCAAAGACACGCACACACACCACGCCGCATCACAAACATCCATCAAAAACAGCCCCAGCATCTTTCACATACAGCCATTCCTCTACTCTAGAAATAAACAAAGAGACAAACAGGAAGTTAGAGGACAATCAAATCATCAGTGTTATGAAAGGACATAAGACACAAGTGGAATACAAAACACACAATCAGCCGAGACATCTCTACTGCTGACGTCTCCCGCTCAGCACAGGAAGTCTGGATCCACTCTTCTGGAGCGGAACAATGTTGACTTCAACAAAAATGACAGTTTGGTTTTCCATGAAACATACTAAAATTGAGCACTGTTCAATCTTTATGAAATTGCCAGTGCATTCGATCTATTGTGAAACTATCAGCCTGAGTCTGCATGTGATAAAGAGTTTAATGTGAATGTTACAGAGGTCTGAGATGACTCACAGACAGAAACTTTTAATCGAGATGTCTCTGAGATCAAGATTCTAAGGACATCAGTTGCATGAGCTGACTTCTGAATATATTTTATTCTGAATATTTGTAAGTCTGAAGAAATATGTCTCTTTATGCTCACCAAGGCTGCATTTGTATATTTGAACAAATATACAGTAAAACACTAACATTATTAAATATTATTACAACAGTTATTTGTAATTTAATTTATTTATATATTATGCAGCCTTGATGAAGAAGAGATGTTTTTTCAAAACAAAACCAAAATCTGAACTTTTTTACTGATAGACTCTCTAAAAACACACACACACACACACACACACACACACACACACACACACACACACACACACACACACACACACGTTGTGTTGAAATGGACATTAAACTGAATAACTTCCCCACAGGGCTGAGTGGGTGAGAGGCTCTTCAGGGAAGTGGGTTAATCGTCAGTTTGATTACATCATTAAGAGATGTTTTCCAGTGGCATACAGGAGAGGGTGTTGAGCTAGTCGAGCAGAAACAGACAGATGGCTTCAAGTCACATGCACAAGTGCCAATGTTATTACCTCAAACACACTCAAAGTTAGAAATATGAGGAGAATTCGTCATTTCTTAATGAATGAGGGGAATTGTAAGGCATTTCTAAGATGTCTTAATGCAAAAAATACATTTCATGCCAGTACACTCGATACATGATGCTGATTAAAGCAGCTGCTTGATTGCTATTGTAACCTGAAACAGTGGAGCTTTTACTTTGAGCTCAAGAGGGAATTCATGCCATTTTAACTGAAAGTGATATCTATTACGCTCTAGCCCCTGCACAAACATCTGACACAAGCATTTTTCCCTCATGAGAACCTTCATTTTATGTTGAAATATTCCTATTTTGACAACAATAACAACAAAAAAATATTATATATATATTTTTTTTCCAAAGGTAAAAAGGATTCTACCCTTGATTTTGGGTAAAGTAACCCTAACCCTGATTGGTAATTTACTTACTACACCTGTAAAAAAAAAGAAAAGAACAGAATTTTCATTTTTCATTTCATTTACCCAAAAATGAAAATTAAGCCATAAATTACTCACCCTGAAGTCATCCTGTATATGACTTTCTTCTTGCAGACAAATTCAGTTTGAGTTATTTAAAAATTGCCTTTGATATTTGACGTAAAGTATGAGGTAAATTTTGACGTAAATATTAAAAAATATTAAAATAATATAAACAAACGAGAGAAAATAAGCATAAAAAAATTAACAAATGTGCAAAGCTGATCTCATACGTCATTCTCCCAGAACTGCTTCGTTTCCAACTGTGAGCACAAGCTAGATTTAAGTGAATATTATGTTTGTAATATGGATATTTTTCTTACAAAAATGCATCGATTCGCTACAGGAGTCCTTTGTTCACCCCCGGAGCCGTTTGAGACACTTGTTTTAATGGATGAGCTTTTATTAAACTTCTCATGGACCGATGGAGTGCAACACCTGATGAGTTGCATCAAACGGCTTGAAAGATCAAAGACCATTTTTTAAATAACTCCAACTGAATTCGTCTGAAAGAAGCAAGTCATATACACCTGGGATGAGTAATAGATTCAGGGTGAGTAATTTATGGCTTAATTTTCATTTTTGGCTGAATTAAACATTTAAAAGTTAGCAGTATAATGCTGTGAGGCATACACTTTTAGCATTTCAAATGATTAATGTTTAGTGTTATATTTTTTGTTTATTTTGTCAAAATAGTGTAGAATTTTAATATCATGGTTGGCTCGGTCTGGCCACAAGCTTCCCTTCTGCAGCGCAATATTGAAAGAGCACGTTACAGGACTGGGCCACTGCTGCTGCAGTCTGGATGCATCCAACCTCATCCGCTAATTAAAACCCTTGGCTTATAGACATTGGCCAATCAAAGCACTAAATACAAGCCACTGGGATGAATTGTACCTTAGAACAACACTAAACTGAAGTCTGGCATTGAGTGTGAGGATGAGGAGAGCAGCAGCAAAGGCTGATTCATGCACTCCGGCAGAATGCGTCAGCATTGTGGAGATGAAAGCCCAAACAATCCCCCTTGATTTACCCGACACTGCATTAAAACAAAGGACAGAAGTTAAGCCATTAAATGGACTGTCAAATTCATCTCTCATTTGAAACAGCAGAGAAAATCCTGTCGGATTTCTCTGAAGACAAGGCCTGATGGGAGAGAGAAATTGGAAAGCAGCAGGGAATTAATCCGGTGCTTTTGGGTAACTTCATAACTAAAATAAAACTAAAATTTATTTGGAAATAAATTATTAAACCAAAAGCTCACACATGTGGCAACTCGCCCTGTATGAGTGACCAATAAACGTGTACCACTGTACTGTGACCAAAGCATTAATCACACTGACAAAGGGACAGAGGGGAAGCAGCCTTGCTTAGGCAAGCTGTCTCAGTAGGGGCTGATGCCTAACAGTGCTTAAAGAGCCTATCTGGTTAGGCTTGGCCTAAACCCATCACAATTAATACTGCTAAGCACAAAAAAAAAATCAATCAGCAAAAAAATTGGCACATGAGGGTATACAGAATGCCAGGCCAGATCTCAAGTGACTTGCAGTCTAAGAGCCGCTGTACCAGAATCACAACACTGGAATCAACATGTCTCGTCACACCACTGGATGTTGTGGGGCAATTTCACAATAATCAGATCTCGTCAACAGTCTTGAAGGGACAGTGCACCCAAAATGAAAATGTCTTCTATCATCTTTTAGTAATTCTAATGTCGCTCGTCATTACACCAAGACAATTTTGTGTTTTGGCCATTCATATTTATAGTGTTTTGGCCAAGAACAAATCAATGGATGTTAACGCATCTTTTAAAAATCATGTTATTTACTTTCAAGCAATGACTCATTTTTCATTCACTGACATGTCTTCCTTATGAAGTAGTAATAAATGCAATAATTTAGATTGAGGGTGAAACATTTCTCCATGTAAGGTGTTGAGTTTGCATCTATGAATGTTTTGCTAATGTGACAGCACCTTTAGGAAAAGGCTCTCTCAGATCATATTTGGGGATTTGTGGCATCTAAAAGATACTGTAGAAACCACTTAATTTACAGAAATGGTCACAGAGCAAGATTATTTAGTTTAAATGATTCTAGTCAATGGTTTGATTCAAAGTCATTACCAGCAATACAAATAAAGCACGATAACAAAGAAGTGGTGATGAAGTGCACAAACGCCATTGGCTCTTATTTGTCATGTGATGCGTCTTTCTACTAAATACTTCATTTGTGATCCATTTAAGACAGAGAGTGGGTAAATTACAGGTAAATGACCTTTTACATGTTATTTTTTGCACTTCTGATGATGATTACAACCCTCATTCAGGAGGGTGGATTTCAGTATATTCTGAACACAGATCAAAGAGACAAATCATTTCATTTCTCCTTACGGTGCCCTCAGCCCTCAGCTCTACCCCCATGTCCCCCTGGTGACTATTTAGTGTTTGTGAAGCCCTGAGCACCAATTGCAGGCCTTTCTAAATATAGGAACATCGCAGAGGAGACATAAGGGCCCCTCCTACCACAACCACAGCTGTGTTTCTATGTGTGTGTGGACATGTGAGTAACTTTGTGTGGGGGATTGTTCATGTGCAGGCCATCTCATATTAGCTCACGTTACCTCATAAGTAGCTAAATATCATATTTAATGTTCTGCACAGTGTGTGAAGGCTGAATGTGTGAGTAGTATGGCACTCTGAGGGAAAGATTCACCACCCACTCAGCATCACAACCAGTGAGGGAAGGGAAATAAGTACATGAAATATACATTGGACAACAATAGAGCTGCTGAAGGAATCCCAGATAACCATGTGTGAGGCAGCAATCATTTTTACTAGGCTTACTCAGTGGTCTGTGATCATTTAAGTTAACACTTATTATCAAGCACCAAGGTATTTATATATTTATATAAAAGAATATCTTACAAAAGTATACGCTTTCTGACTATGGGAACGTGGGCACACACTCACAACACACCTATAAACCTAAATGAGAAAAAGCTAATGAAGCTCATCCCCATGTGCACAAAGGAGAGGAAAATACCTTATTAAAGAAATGCTGTTATCAGACCCAGGCCAACACTTCTCGCTTCCCTGTGGGAATCATATGGAATAGCAATTTAGGAGCATGTGTGGGGTGGTAGAGGTTAAATGAGGACTGTATGCGTGTGTGTGTGTGTGTGTGTGTGTGTGTGTGTGTGAGTGAGAGAGGTAGTGAAAGGCTAAGCAGTCAGTGATGCTCCAATGAAAGCTGCTGTCATGCTGAGTCCTAACATATGATGTCTGGGGAAAAAAGCAAATCTAAAACTGGAATAGAGTGGAATCTGATTGGATCTGTTTCTCATACAAAAACACAACACCTGAGTGACAGCAATAAATCTGAACATCTGCATGTTCAATGTACTCTGCTTAATTCTGTCTGGCTTGCAAAGTTGCTAACAAAATCTTTTGTCATACAGTCTAAGCATAAATTTGTATTCAATAGCTAGCTTAAAAGAACAGCTCACAAAAAAAGAACATTTACTAAAGGGATTGTTCACCCAAAAGTGAAAATCATTCACTCACCCTCATGTCGTTTCAAGCCTGTATGAATTTCTTTCTTCTGCTGAACACAAAAAAATATACTTTTAAGAATGCTGTTACAGTTGACGGTAGCCATTGATTTCCACTGTATGGAAAAATATACTATAGAGGTCAATGACTACCGTCAACTGTTTGGTTACCAGCATTCTTTGAAACATCTTCTGTTTGCGTACTTTTAAATTATGACAGGATTTATTTTGGGGTGTACTATAACTTTAAAAATAAGGAAACTTCAAGTATTTTCGCAACCTGTATGACTTTCCTTCTGTGGAGCATAAAAGATGTTTAGCTGAATTTAATGCAGCTCTTTTCCATACAGAGGGTCTGCCGATCTACAAAACTAGCAAAAAAGGCATGTTCACATCTATCCAAATATGACACATCACATCAAGCTAACATTTCAAAAGATTTGTATTTCAAACACATTTTGTTCTTTTGAAATTTCTATTCATCAAAGAATTCTGAAAAAAAAAAATGTTATCACAGTTTCCACAAAAAATATTAAGCAGCACAGCTGTTTTCCGCACTGATAGTATAATAAGAAATCTTTCCTGATGAGCAAACCAGCTTATTAGAATGATTTCTGAAAGATCATGTGACACTAAAAACTACAGTGATGGTTAAGTTACATTTTAAAATACATTTAAAAAGAAATATAAAGAAAACCAGTCTTGTATGTGTCTACACTGCATTTTTAAGCCTCGTCTCCTGGTTCATCTGTGTCTCTAGTTTGTTTTCATACTTATATTTGGATCACCCTTCGCTTGTGTTTTTACCTTCTTGCTATTGTTTGGACTGACTGTGTGTGTTAAGACCTTTGCCTGTTTTAGGACTGATTGTGGATTACCCCTTTAATAAATCTGCATCTGGATCCTCAACCTTTGTGTACCTGTGCAGTTCATGACAAGTTTAATAATACTAGTGGATGCAGTAATGCATTAAATGATGAACAAAAGACAGATAATCCGTTCTAATCATGCATCTACATGTGAGGTGTAGTCGAGCATTAAATTTATTATCTTGGGAATCAGGAATATTTGCACTTTATGTTAAGCTTTTCGGGTAATGCATCTGTGTTTAAAGGGTTGAGTCGTATGTGTTGTGTGTGCATGTCTCATATCAAACATACATAGGGTTCGATGGAAAACATTTAAATACCTTTGATCTATCACTTCTCTCCACATTCACTGGTGACTCAGTACGTGTGTGTTTCATTAGGTTGGAGAGCTGGCAGATTAATCCAAATTCGGACAGGTGTTCCCAGTATCTTTACGTCATTTACGCCGTAGTCGCGCAACAATAGAGACTGTCTCTGGCAGTACACGACGTAACGCTCTGAGGTATATTTGGAAGCACACTGGCAGGACTACACAGCACGCTCTCATCAAACGCTTTATTCAGTGTGTGTCAGAGAGATAGAGACTGAGAGTGAGCGAGTGTTTACTGGTGCATGACATAAAAACATTCATTTTCATTTTAAATATTTGTTTTATGTTGTGTGAATGTCCCCCATATTGTTTATCTATTATTACAACGTTGTGTGCCTTTTTTAGAGGCATTGAGAAAAGAATTAAATCCATTTATAATTTTATCATATTCATCCAGAATAAACATGCTAATGATGCTCAGTTTGTCGACCCAAGATGAGCTGCAGACTAAATAAAACTATAATAACCCAACAGCCCTCTTGATCCCGGTGGCCCACTTTTAATGAGACAGAGAAGTGCACCCACAACCAGGGAAGAAAAGAAAGATGAGGACGGACAAGAGGTGCTTCTCATTTCTAAAACTGCACATCCTTGGTTCCCTTTTAAGATGAGAGGAACAGATAAGATGCAAGGATGGAAGATTCAAAGGATAATGTATTTGTCCTGCTCACTCGTGACGTCAATTTCTAATTGCTCTGCGCAGCTTAATTACCATAAGAAGTGCTCAAGGGATCCGCCGTTTTGTTGTTGGAGCTTGATTAATCAAGATATTCTTGTCTACATATTTTTATCTGTCTCAAGAAATCAAGATGTATATGTTGAAGTATGTGCAATGTAAATTTTATTTAAACTGCAAAAGGTAAAACTTGACTTAAAGGGATAGCTCACCAAAACAACTGAATGTTATAAATCTAAGTTATAAATCTTTGGAACATTATTAATGTCTAACTATCCCTTTTGATCTTTTTAATTCATCTTTCCTGAATAAAAGTATTAATTTCTTAATACTCCAAACATTTGAACAGTAGTCTATGTCTTACACTCCTGTTTAGAGCCCCATCTCTCTGAACAACTGCAAGCATCTGTATGAGGTGTGCCAGGGGAACCATGGGTAATGTTCTCCTCTCCGTCAGCATGAGTAATGAAAAGAGAACATATCTTTGGGTTGAGACAGACAGAATGGGTGGGCGCTATACTAGGCACATACACCATGGTCATCCGGGAGAGTGTAAATTGCTGCTATGGGAAATGTACCTATGGGAGTCGGGTGTACTGGGCTATCTGCCTCAGTAACAATATGACACAGAGAGAAAACAACATGAGGAGGAGAGAGAGAGAGAGAGTCGGGGAGAGGAAAGAGATAAGAGAGTATGATATAAAAAGGAACTGTGCCACAAGCCAAATAAACCTCTCCTTGTAAGGCTGAAGAACACAGAAACACAATCACTCACACACAGATATATACTGTATGGGTGTTTTTCTACTTTTGACACTTTGGCCTTGTGGACTGTGGAAATATACACTCTTCACATTCCTAACAGTTTATTTGTCTACTAGCAATGCCCCAAAGGGGACATACTGTACAGTACATGCAACACAAAAGAGTGCTATCACTTCTCTTCTGAATGTCAGGAACAAAAATGATTTGCAAATATTATCTCTGATCACCAATCTTTCTGTGGTGGCAATTACATGTTTGGAATAAAATGGCAAAATGCAAAATTGCATAATTTATTAGCAGAGAAAGTGTTGTTCATGATGGAAATGACACTACAGTAAAGGGTTACTATCTAAAAAATAACACTACTACTCAAAAGTTTGGGATCGGTGAGATTAAAACAAAAATACTTTAATTCAGTAAAGATATATTAAATCAAAATAAACAGTAAAAATGAACAGAGATGTTAAATATATTTATTATGTTACTACTATCATTAATATATTTACTATGCTATATACTAATACTATATTTCTATTACAACTAAATGTTGTTCATTAGAACTTTTGGTTCACCAATGAAACAAGTAACCCGGTTTCCACAAAATATTATTATTTACTCTTATATATACCGTATTTTCCGGACTATAAGTAGCACTTTTTTTCATAGTTTGGCTGGTCCTCCGACTTATAGTCAGCTGCAACTTATTTATAAAAATTAATTTGACATGAACCAAGAGAAATGAACTAACAGAAAACATTACCGTCTACAGCCGCGAGAGGGCGCTCTATGCTGGCAGAGATGCTGATCATAGAGCGCCCTCTGGCGGCTGTAGACGGTAATGTTTTCTCTTGGTTCTTGGGTCTAAATAAATGCGACTTATTGTCCGGTGCGACTTATATATGTTTTTTTCCTCGTCATGACGTACTTTTGGACTGATGCGACTTATACTCAGGTGCGATATATATATACATACATACATATACATACATATATATACACATTTTTTTTATCAAATAGACCCAGCACTGGTGAGCACTTCATTAAAAAGCATCTTACCAAAAAATCTTACCAACCCCAAACCCAAACTAACCCATGATTATAAACACACACACACACACACACACACACACACACACACACACACACACACACACACACACACACACACACACACAGACAGACAGACAGAGAGACACACAAACACAGAGAGACACACACACACACACACAGAGAGAGAGAGAGAGAGAGAGACACACAAACACACACACACACACACACACACACACAGACAAAATATTAAAATGGTTTATGCTTTTTACACAAATGTTTGTTTTATCATACTGTAGTTTAAAATGTAATGATTAATATTTGATGGATATTCCTAGTTTATGTCTGGATCTGGGATAAAACGTGTTACTTAAATACACAATAAGAAGTACCCAAGGCAGGGTAGAAAATGTACGAGACTTTTTAATGTGATTTTCATATAACTAAAAGATAAAGCTGCAATCTCTTAGATTTAATAAAAATCAACCCCTGGGACATAGAAGTGCCTGAACTCAGAGAAACTCGAAGAATGCATATATACAAAGGCATCCACACCAACGCCGTTAAATGAGCAGAGAGATTGAAATGAGAAATACTAATCTCAGCGCTGAGCCGCAGAGAAATCCGCCTTTTCAGCTTCCACCATCTGGAGCAGAAGAGCATGATGAGCCGAATCACTGCCACACACACACCATCAACCACTTAACATTACAAAAAAACAGCGTATAGGAACACCAAACATCCAGCTCATACTTAAAAAGTAAATAATGCTGAGTCTCAGCACAAATATACTTTTGTAAAATAATCATCTTACAGCAGCAAGTGTCTGGGTATCTTTGGGGCCGAAGCGAAATAGACAGTGATGAGGATGAAGATAGCGCGTGGGCGGGTGGCAGCCGTGCGTGTGTTGTGTGTGTGTGTGTGTGTGTGCCATCCTCACGACTGGCTCTCCTCTGCAGTATCACCCTAAGCAGCTTTCTGCTGTTCACTGGCTGTGTGAGTGTGTGCTGAAGACAGGCTGACAAGACACTCAAGAGTCTGGGGCTCATTTAAAGGTGCACGTGTTAGGAAACTATTGCACTTTAAAACATCCACCATTACTGACTGAAATGGTCGGTCTCTTAACATTTACAATTCACACACGTAGGTCTAAGGATGATGTCAGATGGCTAAGCAATTGGCTGCAAACAACATTGGATGTGCAGACAAACATGACCGACCATTAACGCCACAACTGTTCCCTGCCATCAGATCGATACCATACTAAACCATTTAACCAAACTCATTATAAATCCATAATCCAAGTCCAAGAGAAAACCTGGAGGATTTCATACCTGATTACTATGGCAATAAAATCTCAGTCAAATGTTGAAAATGGTTGTGATCACAGTGTGAGCTGGGCTTGAGCTACTGTGTAATAGTACTACATTTCCAGGCTGTATAAAGTTGACAGAGCAACAGTTCTCTGGAGGTTTATGCGTTTCTGTACTCTGACTGCTGCAGTGGCATTAAAGCAGAACAAGATGAATGCACTTGACTGCAGGAGAGGTTCAGAGACATATGCGCTAATGAGTGAAAGTTCTTCATCAGTGTGTCGCTCCATCTACAGCATGAAATTCACAGAAGTCGATCACCTGGTGAAAGAGTCAAAGTATATTTTTATACTATGAAAAAAAAAATTCTCCTTCACAGGTGCAAAATCAACCAATGAATTCAGGGAATCAACAAGCGCCGGGATCTTTCTTGGCACCAGATGAAATCAAACATGTTTTTAGTGTTTTTTCTTTTCATAGATACAGTGTGAAACAGGCATGCTGGGTAGGGATATCAAGCTGAGCAGATAAACATTTTCAAACAATTGCCCTTTGAGATTTATAGCAGTGTTGGCACACAACTTTTGCTCTCGTTCAAGCACCAATACACACGCACACATACTCGCATACTCATGTATTATTCATTTATTCTTATTATTTCTATAGGGACTAATGCAAATGCAAAATATATATATTTACATCAGTATGTGTGCTAAAAAAATTTGTTTAATCTGTATCTAAATCAGTCCTCGTCTTAAACATGAACTGATGCAGCTCAGAGCAATATATCTAGCCTTCTGAGGTTGTGAGAACTGTATTGAATTTGTTTGTAAATGTATATCAGTAATGGAGTATTTAACTGCATTTTTATTTTGTGATTTCGCTACAATGGGAGGCATTTAGATGACATTTAGCAAATTAATAAATACATTTATCAATAAAAAATAAATAATAAACAAACAAAAAAATATTTAAAAATGTTTACGTCTTCTTTGTTTGCGTGAACATTTGGACGGCATTATGCAAATCTTCCCACATCGTGACGTAGAGACGTGGGGGCGTGTTTAAACGAGCCGTTTCAGGGGGGCGTGGACGAGACTTAACTTTTATAAAGAATATCTCTTTGGGTTTGAGACTTCAGTCTTTGCAGCTTTACAGATATTATATATTCACAAAGAGCTTGTAACACTCCAAAGAGAAAGGAACACTTTAAATCGCATCATATGACCCCTTTAATAAGATCTAGAGCATTTATGCTTATTTTTCAATTAGATAAAAGAATAACCAAATAGAATGTTAAAGAATCTAAACTCTGTCATCTGTCTCTGTGGGCTCCACATCACGACAGTGTCAAACTAAACCACACGGAGGGTTAATTATTTGCCAACGGTTTGACTTTTCCACAGAGCTAACTATTGCCATAGAAACAGAAGTGAAGATGAACTACTTGTGATTTGATATTGAATGAGAATGACGTGTGTTTGTTTTATTGTTATTATTTCTGGTTAAAATAAAGTGGGAAGTTGGATGTGTGCGTGTCAGGAGGCAGAACGTAGAAAGATTTTAAACGGATCTAAAATTACTGAAGGATGTAACATAAGGCTATGGATGAAGAAACGATTTAAAGAATCGTGAAATGGGAATGCCTAATAATAATTCAGAGGACAGAAGGGAGGGAAAAATCTGTTAGAGATGAAGATCAACATGGCTGAAAAGATGACGGGTGGAAAGAGTGCATTAAATTGATCCCTACTGGCGCTCTAGGCCCTTCATTACTTACTGGGCAGATTTAGAGTAAGTGCCAGAAGAAGCATTAGTTCAATTGCCAGTAAAACTCAGCTTAAATGGCCCACAATTCTCCCTGAGGCTCGGCCAAGCTGAAGAAAGTAGATAGGGACATGGCGAATGACTTGTCACCTATTCAGTCTTTATTCAAGGTATAACTGACCACAGTTGGAAATCTTTCTTAGGGGGTGTTTACATCAGATAAAACATTACACAAGAAAAAACATGACATCTTAAAAACATGTTGTTGGCAGTTTTTGGATGAATTTGAATCTGAAGACTCAATTTGTCACAAAATAAAATAAATAGAGTTAAACCATCTAAATAAAGATCTAGGGCTAGGCCACAGTAGAGTACTGTGCAAAAGTCTTAGGCCATTAGTATTTTCACAGACATAAAAAGGGTTTAAGCCAGTTATTTCTATCTTTTGCTGTAGTTTGTCGGTAGGAAATATTGTAATAATCCAGTGAGATTTTGTATGCACAAGGAGGCTGACAACAACAAAAAACTGAGACAAACTTAAACAAGAAGAACTGTAGCAACGTCTCTAAGACACTTAAAAAAACCTACCTCTTTAGCAAGGTAACAGCGTTGTTCTTGAAGCTGATAAATAGCCTGAATGCACTGTAAATCGCTTTGGATAAAAGCATCTGCTAAATGTAAAATGAATTTCTGGAATTAGCAACGGAGGCGTGAGATAAGATGCATAAGAAACATACAAGAGCTATACTATAGAGCTATATAGAGCAAATGTCTTGAAATGCAACATCTGAACAACATTGTGGTGTGGTTGCACAGCAGTATTACCACCTCAGCTGTGCACTATTTTCTAATTATTCAAAGGGCTGTTTTCAATTATTTCTTACATAATTACGGCACTTTATGACAATGTTGTTTGTTTATTTCTGATGATTTAGATGTTTGTTTACTGAATTAAAATCCATTTCGTTCATAATCTGTGGCAGAATGTTTAAATGGACATGCAAGGCACTTTGAATGAAGGCAATAATGTAAAACCAACTAATTTTCTTGCTTTGGAAGTTACAAGAAGTGGATCAAAGGACATAAAAGAACTCGTAATGTGGTTGAAGTATACAGAAAATATGAAATAGAAGCCATTTAACCAGAAAACTGTGGTCGGTTTAAAAAATAGGCAATATAAAATATTTATTTGTAATTATTGAGTCTTAATATTGTAGAATTATTGTGGTCTCATATATTCTCTGTACGGAAAGTTGCATTTTCAAACTATTAATTTAGGTTTAACATATCTTTATTATTGTGATCAATCTTAAGTCCAAAGAAAGTTACTAGACCGGAATATAGTTTGCTCTTTTACAAACATATCCCTGCTGTGATGGAGCATCTGCCTGCCTTCAAACTGATGCTGCTCAGCTACAGGTACATCCAGACTCACAGCGGGAGTAGGAGGCTGAGAGGACAACAACAATGGAGTCATATTTGCATTGTATGATGACTCCATTGTTGCATTCTGGATGCTTATCATGTCTTTAATCTCACTTTTTCTCATACAGTTTCTGTGCGTGCACAAGAAGCCCTCAAGGTCAAGGGACAGTGTGATGACAACTGACCTCCAGTCATTTACATCTGCTCAGTGATCTGTGTCTGAGAGACAAGCAGCCACAAGCAACTCTAGCATGCTGCCTTACCTGACTGTTACTATGTTGCCTCAGCCTCAGATGGCGTGCCCACAGGCCACCCACAGTCCATTCACACAGTATCTGATGCATACTGCATACAAAAATGAACTCAGCAGTGCAAGCTTCCAGGAGTGAAGGTGATATTACTTCTTCATGGGTATTTTTGATACAATGCAACATATGCTAAGTTACAAAACAGACAAAAAAAGTACAACCATAAGCACCATAAAAGTAATCCACACTAACAAAACCTGTTCAGAAATACATAAAATATCTGGACTGCTGCTGCTCTCCCTGGGATATCTTATGTTGGCCTAAACCCACGTGGTTGTTCCACAGTGCTTCCGGGAAAGGGCACTGCACACCAAAACTGAAACTTCATCTCAACTGTGAAGCGTGGTGAAAGGTGCATCATAGTCCAACTGCCTCAAGGACTGAACATGTTTCATTCATTGGAAAACAAATGAATTTAAAAATGCATCAATAAATTTTTCCAGTACAGCAGTTCATGAGTTTTAAGCTTTAGAGAGGACCCAAATCATACAAGTAATACCAACTAAAGAACATCTGAGAAAGAAGTCCTGACCTTAAGCCAGTTGAGATGTTGTGGTATAACCTACAGAGGAAATCTACAGGAAGAACAGCAACAAGAAATGTTTGGTGGAGATTTTGTTGCAAAAAGAGGATCTATAAATGACTAAATAAAAAATAAAAAACATAGTTCACTCAGTAAATGAAAATTATCCCATGATTTACTCATCCTCAGGCCGTAGGTGTATATGACTTTCTTCTTTCAGACTGCCAAGAAAATGTCCTGGCTCTTCCAAGTTTTTAATGGCAGTGAATAGTGGTCAAGATTTTGAAGCCCAAAAGGAGTACATCCATCCATAATAAATGGTGCTCCACACAGGGGGTTAATAAAGGCCTTCTGAAGTGAAGCACTCAGTTTGTGTAAGAAGAATATCCATATAATTAAAATTATATAAACCAGTCATGAATTAAAGTAGAAAATGAGGATTTGTAAAGGAAAATTTCAGATTATTTAGATATAAGCCAACCAAAGACTGGAGACTGTAAACAGCAATACCATATTCTCACTGGAGCTCACGCTTCACCTGCGTCATCTGCTGGAATGCCACTCTCTCGCGAGTACGACAATTAGCGGAAGTTACAGTTTACCATTTGTTTTAGTTTTAAATATGCCTTTATTAACCCCCTGGAGCTATGTGGAGCACTTTTTATGGTGGATGGATTCACTTTTTTGGGCTTCAAAATCTCGTGCCCCATTCACTGCCATTATAAAGCTTGCAAGAGCCAGCTCATTGTTTAACTCTGATTGTATTTGTCTGAAAGAAGAAAGTCTTATACACCTAAGATGGCTTGAGGGTGAGTAAATCATGGGGTAATTTTCATTTTTAAGTGAACTATCCCTTTAAATTCACTTACTTTCTCCATTCTGCATCACTCAATGAATTCAATAAAAAAAAATTAAAATACAACCGTTTGTGCATTATTAGTTTAGTCATATTGTGTTTGTTAACAAACACATACAAAATACTATATATATAAACATCACATTTTATATATAGATAGTTAAAAAAGATGCAAAGACGTTAGATGCATCTTTAAAGATGTATGGCTATTAGTTGAAAAAAATCACACTGTGAATAAAGTAAATGATGTAAAATCAACAAATGTCATAGCTCAGAGAGAATATAATATCAAGACAAAATAATTCCTAATTAGACTGCTGTGTACAGTAAATATGCATCAGAAGCCATTGAGCTAGAAAACTCAGGACATTTTTATGAAACTGCAAGATAAGTAGCCAATTAAAATATTAATGAGCATAGTTTTAATAGTTAAAATGTTAGTGAGTATAGTTTGTAGTCTGCTATTTCCAGAGAGAGAGAGAGAGAGAGAGAGAGAGAGAGAAACTATACAGGTTTGGAACAACACAAGGGGAAATAAATGATGACTGAATTTTCATTTTTCCTAACCTGTTCCTATGATTAGTGTACTAGAGTTTCTTTAAATGAAAATAATCTATTAAATATTCAACAATCAGATGAACAGGCTCAGGTGTAGAGTGCCATAGCTGGGCCTCGGGATGGAGTGGTGAAGATATATGGTCGAAAAGCTTGTGCTATAGGGACCACTTAGCACTGAGCCGCACGAGGCCACGCCATTGTTCACAAACACCCTGCAAGTGTAACAGCTGGCACAAAGCAGCACACAGTGAACTCCTGGGGCAGTGCATTGTGGTATAGAATAGAATAGTCTTCCACCACCTGCTCAGGGGGAGATAGGGCTTTCTCAAAATGAGCTATGACCTCTATCCCTCCTCTGTGAAACTCTGAAATCACTCTAAATAGCAGCTGCTGGGTGAGTCAACACAGAGGACTGATGGAGGGAAGCTGCCTGACCCGCACATCTTCACTGTGCTCAGGTACAGCCGTCTCAGCGGGAGCTCTGACAGCTGACGCCTAGAGCACACTAACACTGAAATCACTTTGAAGTCTGGGCTGATGTAGAAAGGAATACCTACCATCTCTCACCATCATTTCCTTTTTATGTTTATTGACCTAGAGCAAAGTATTTTGCAAAGGGTTTTTTTTTACTTGTGCATTTAAAAAACACATCAAGACAGTAAATTTGTTTGAGAAATGTAAGGTATATCAACAAATGTAAGGAACATCAAATATTATGTCTTTTTCTATCCAAATACAGTTATATTTCTTTAAACTGAAATATCCATGCATTGAAGGACTAATCGGAGATAAGTTGAAGTAAAATTAAGCCATAAACCAACAAGTCAACACTATAATCAAAGTTGACCTATTCACTCTTAAGTTCTTGGTCTGGTCATGAACATCAACTGGGCCATGTGTCTTGTAGTACACTTCATCAATATTCAATAACTTGTTCCTCTCAATTTTACTTTTCGGGTGACATCAGATAGGTCACACAGGCGTTAAAAAAAAAAAAAAAAAAAAAAAGCCTAATACATATTTAGACATTGTTTTAGCACATTAGCGTTCAACCTGAATCCATTTTGGTAAAGTAACAGCTACTATTCACAGTCTAGTCAATTCCTATGTTTTTCCCAATTTACTTGGAAATGCATAAAATTCAAGTAGTAAAATGGGTTAAAAATTGCAATTCAGGTCGTCTTTAATATTATGTCTTAATATACACAAGAGTTTAAAAATGGGAGTCAAGAAAAAGGTAAATAATTTGACTGATGTTTATAGAGAATCTTTACCTTGAGTTCAATTTTTTGGAATATATTTCAGTATATTTCAAAAACAGATCTTGCATTGTAACTTTGCTAAAATAAGAATATTCAAATAAGAAAACATCAGCGAGTAACAGCATACTGGCCTTACGGTGAGTGAAAAAGTGATTCTGCAGATATATGGAGATTTCATTGAAAATCATAAAGTTTTAAAAATCACTGAAACATTAATAAAATAGTGTACACATCACAACTGCTGTATATGATAGCTTTGCATTCACTTTCAGAGCATTTCTTCTCGTTCATTTATTGCAATCAGAGAGTACAGCACTGCGTTGTTTAATACTGCCATGTTCATTACAACCCCCCCCCCCACCACCACAAATCAATTTCATGCTTGTAAAACCCTCCCTAAATAAGTTGACTGCTAATTAAAGCATCCACAATAATCTAAATAAACACTTGACATTTAAATGTTTCTTACATAAGTGAATTTAGTTATACATGGGTACATTTGCCAGCCAGACAAACAAGGAACAATCTGTTTGAAGGGAGCAGTCATTATTTGTTTGGTGCCAATGTTACACACTTCCCCTTTCATTTAACTACATTTCCACAGACCCAATATTTTCTAAATGCATGAAACACATGGCAACACGGTATATATGTACGTGCATGAGAACAAATTGTGAAAAGTAAAGACGTCTGCTGGATCTTGTGAAAGTGAGCTCAACGCTTTAGCTGTGGACTGTATATGTGCCTGCGGCAAAGCACTGATGGTCAGAGAAGCACAATCCTCCCAAAGCTCCCCTGGGGAAAGAAAATAATCATTAAGTGGGGTGAGGAATGTTACAAGCCACCAGCTCTGAGACAATTACTTAATGTTGGAGAAACTCTTTAATCGTCTTCCTCTCGGAGCGTTGAATTACAGCAAAAGCTGAAGTATACAGAGAGATTTCTCTAAAGCTAATGTGATGAAGTCTGTGGACTCAGATAAAGGTGACTGATGGACACTCAAAAGCACAGAACAACTACATTTGTGAGAATGTTTCAGACTAGTTCTTATCTGATGGGTCGAAGGTTGGTTTAGAAAATGGAAAATGCAAATAATAAAATGCTAACCAACTGTATAAATCAAAGATGGTGTGATCCAATCAAACTTTATTTTGGCCCAGATTTATCTGTCACTAAGTAAAACTTAAAAAACTTAAAGGCTTTACAGGTGTTTTGAGTTAATTAGCTGATTAGAGTGTGGCACCAGGTGTCTTCAATATTGAACCTTTTCATTATTCTAATTTTCTGAGATACTGAATTTGGGATTTTCCTTAGCTGTCAGTTATAATCATCAAAATTAAAAGAAATAAACATTTGAAATATATCAGTCTGTGGGTAATGAATAAATATGATATACAAGTTAATACAAACTTTTTGAATGGAATTCGTGAAATAAATCAACTTTTTAAATGATATTCTAATTATATGACCAGCACCTGTATATACGTGTAATTATATATATATATATATATATATATATATATATATATATATATATATATATATAATATTAATAAATTACTAGCTTAACATTTATATAAATATTTATATATATATATATATATTATTTTTTTATATATATATATATATTATTATTCTTCACTGTTGCTTCCTCAGAAAAAATTGGCCTGCACGCCACACAGCAATCAAACACAGAGGTCGCAAAGTAACATCAAACAGTCCTTGCACAACAGCAGAGAGGAAGGGGCTAATGGTTTCAGTGTCTTTTATTTCGGATTGCGTGTATGTGCGCACGTAGCGAAGGCTTGCAGTTGGGCTTTCCGTGTACGTACGATAGCTCCATTGTGTTTTTTGAGCACCATCTGTCTCGCAAGTTACCGCATCCAATAATGAAAGAATTAGTAGGTGAAACTTACATTTTTCAAAATTTAAGAGTTTAAAGTGTTTGTTTGCACAGCTGTCTTGTTCCTACATGAATCAGAGATGGATTTGTAACCATAGTGATCTGCATCTCCGCTCACTGCCCAGACAAATTTATATAATGAGATCACACAAACACATGCACACAAAAACGCATCATCTTCACGGCTGTGGAGCTAACCAAATGGCAAACACATGCTAGTCTAACATTCTATCAGCAGCTTGCACACCTACACACAACATGGGCTGAATTAAGACATGTGCTAACAAGGCCAAATCAGATGCACTGCACATCAAGCCTTTGCATAATATCATTTCAAAAGAACATTATCTGCACTGAAACTTTGAACGAAGACAATGCAGCAGATTTATGTCAAACAAAACTGTTCATTTTTAACTATCCAAAACTCAAAAGCAAAACCTGTTGATTTTTCATTAGGTTTTGATGACAAAATAAACGAATGAATGAATGAATTTTAATTAAATAAATGTAATTGGAAATTGTTAGTTAATTGTTGCCTCTTTGTCGCCATCTCGGTTTGAAAACCTGCAACTGCAGCTGTGTGTGAAATGATCTTCCTTGCTGGGTGGTGCTCTGGCGCGGATGAATGTAATGTTATGAGAAGTATGTGTGTCAGTCACCGCACCGTTGTGGATATTTACTGTACAGATTCTAGCCTACGTCTTGAAATATATGACCCAAATAAAAGGTAATGGATGATATATATGTATAGACAAACATTTGCATGTGTCATATTTAATTGTAAGAAAAAAAAATCAAATTTAGACATTTTTGAGCTATTTCCATCTGAAATCAACATCAGAGAATGCACTATAGTGTGTCATGAATATTCAAGAGACTGCAGATCTTTATCCTATGACAAGGCGTGGACTCATAATTATTCATGACACCATCTAACATTTTCTCAAGACCAGCACTTCAAACCCTGCACGGCTTCAACTGCATACATGCTTTCGATCAATGAAAGATGTTTACTGTATGTGCAACAAGAATTTATTACATAAGAGTTTTTAGATATATGGAGAGGTGGGCCAGGTCTCATCTGAGATGTTTCCACTGACACAAACAGCATCCATCCATCCATATTCTGTGTTAACCAACTATAATGAACTAATTATATTCGTCAATCAACAACAAGGAAGAATCTTGAAAGTTAACCTGTTAACTGTCACTCGCGTTTTTGAAGATAGACTTGAATGTGCATGATACAAACCTAAATTTTTATAATTCATGACTGAAAACATTTTCTAACATGATTTTGATGTGCCATTTACATGGTAATGCAATGTCTGATTTTAAAATGGGTTTTAAAGGATGAATTTTGAGATTTTATGTTTTCAAGTGATATATAACTTCTGATGATTTCTAAAATGTGATAGAGAAAAAGGCAACGAGGAAGTCTTTTTTTTAAACAAAGGTCAAAGCTCCTTTTGTAATGTAGATTTCTGAGGGTGCACTCTTGTCATAAATTAATCTATTACTTTTCCTACATAATTTTTAACAAAAAATATTGGTAAAATATATATTTGGGAGTCTTAGACCTTTCCAACAATATATAGTTTGTCAAGATTAGATTAAATTTGATTTGTAATATAGTATAGTCAACGTAGGTGTCCCGTATACGGGACGGGGTGACATTTAACAGGTAAAAAAAAATGCAAATGCTCATTTGTGTATATTTTCAAAGCATAGTACAAATGCAAACAGCTGAATTATTTATTCATAATTCATTCTTAATTTAATTTGCTGAAACTATTAATAGCTTGAAGCTTGACAAGCTACAGCTTCTCCAACACCCTGCATCGTTCACATGCTTTTGTTTAGCACTGACACAATCTTAGAGCACAACAATATTTTTTTATTGCAGACATTTTAGCACTCTATAATGAGAAACACTATACGAGCTGACCTCAATTCTTACTTGTACAGTTATCTTTTAAAGAGGCAGCACTCTCACTGCGTCCTGCATAATTTACTGAGGGAAAGCTCACTTTGCCTGAATCAAATACTTTCAGGAAAAATGGACCAAATGGGTTCAACAGGATTATAGCAGAGACTTTCACCGACATACTTTAAAATCATCTCCAGGGGCTTCTGTACAAACCAAAAAATTATTTTAAGGTGCTTCTGTAACAGATGAACAAACCGCCCTTAAACACAAGTACAGTACTTCTTTAAAAAGAAAGATGGTGTGAAATCTACAGAGATATCCGTAGATCCAGTGTGTCTAGAGGACAAAGGGAATCAATGGTTTGGATCATCAGAGCAAGCGGTTTGGAAGAGTCTCTTACTGTGGTGTATCTGATGAACACAGAGGGCATTATGGGTATTAAGGGGGCAGAAGGGCAATACGCACTTCTCTCTGCCTCTCTTGTGAAGAGACAAAGAGGAGAGAGCAGAGCAGTGAGTGAATCATGGATTGGCATTGCAACTCAGCCTGTTCCGTTCTAAAAATGTCTCTGGGTCAAACACACACACACAGATTTACACACCTGTTGCCTGGCAACAAGAATGCTCTCTTGAACAAATGAGCGTAGGGAAGTGAGAGGGATGGTAGAGAATGAGATACAGATAACAGCAGTCAGAAAGAGAGAGAGAGAGAGAGAGAGAGTTCACTGTCACAGGCCCATCGGTGTGCTATTAAGAGGGTTGCCAACTTAAGCACAAGAAAACAATGAAGACAGTGGTGACAGCTTATGAAGACATTTATATTTATGTCATATATGCTTTTTGAGCATTAGTGGCACAATTACTGGCAGTGGCAGGTAACAACTGACCACACATAATCCGACAGTGCACCAGTGTATGCAAGTATGCAGTACATGTAAAGCTCAATCTCTGCTTGAATAAAACAATGCTAAAGTGCATTGTAATCTCTATTACACATGAATTATAAATAGTTGTCTGTTGGCTTTACTCTTTATGTAACTGTTTATGATTATGATGCACCGATAGTAAAATTCAGGCTTATACTGATAAAGCAAATAATTACTGTCAAATTATAGCCAAAAAAACTCATATTTTTAATATTTGTTCTTAGAATTTTCAGTGTTTCATTTCTATTAAACTATTTTTTTTATATAATCAATATCAGCCTTAACGTGAAAATAATTATCAGATTTTCTGTATCAGACAGAAATCAATGATTTCTTATTTTTAGTGTTATACAAAAGTGTCCCACATATGAATAGCAATTTATCTAGTAATATGTTGTAATTAGACATTTTATGAAAAATGAGGCATCTTTTCTGCATAAGACAACTTGCTTACTTTCATGAAACCAAATAAATTCATCAGATCAATTATTAAAAAAAATTAACAGCAAAAAATCCAGTGAAAAAATGTGCACCAATGTATAAGAAATTAACTAAAAGTGAATAATGCTTAACATTTCACCCTTCACAAAATACACGTACTACCATTCAAATGTTTTGGATCAGCAAGAAAAAATAAAAGACATTAATACTGATGATAAATTCAGTTTGTGTTTATCATTGCCAATGTCTGTATTTCCATTTCAAAAATAGATTTTTTTGCCATGTAATCTGTCATATATAATGCTGACACATAATTTACACAAATACCAAAGTTTTACTGTGTTATCAGCTGTATTTCAGGAGTTAAACGCTAAAACATGAGACAAACTGCATCCCACATTGGATTTAACACAGGGTGATTCTGTGTTATATGGTATGGTTGACAACCGTGACAATCCACTCCTCTCAGAGTGATGGTGAGACACTCTGTTTCCTTACAAGTTATAAGTCGAAAATCTATATAGAGTTACTTTAAGTCTTAAATAAAAGAAAACTTGTCTACCTAAATAGCCATCCACTCCAAATGCCATCCCACTGACAAACAGACACATCCTCACACCGCAACACACACTCAAACTGCACACCAAAACATTCATGTTTAGAAACAAAAATACGAGATAGGACTTCTGTGGTTTTAACCGGTCACAGCTGCACTTCTCTAGCTTGAGTCTCTATTATTGTCGTTATCACAAACAGCATCAGCTAAAAAAAAAATACAATTTATTTCTTATGATTGAGATCAAATTCAGTATGAGATGTGTTATTTACAAAATCCAGATGGTTTGGCTCAGACCCTGATTGATATTTGGATACAGAATAGTTCTGATAAGCCAAAGGGGTGCAAGGGTAAATGGGATTTCAAAGCCATACAAATACAGAGTGGGCCCTCAAAGCAATCTGTCTCTAAGATGACGTGAAGGATATCAAAGAGAACAAGCCTTGCTCACAGACAGAGAGAGAGAGAGAGAGAGAGAGAGAGAGGTGAAAACAGAGGTCTTTGATACCAAAGCCCTGGACAGAATAATTTCTTCATACAGCCTGTTTTAGGACCCTAATGCTTTTTTTGACACAAAAGGACATTATGAATAACCTCCTATAGACCCTTTTACAGTTGGTAAACAAGGTGACGTATTTGTGTGGGCGGGGCTTAGCTGGAGGCAGAAAGATTCCCCTCTACACTTGAACGAACGGAAGCTAGCGAGTTTTCTTAGCTTGTTTTTTTAATAATGGCTGGAGAAAATCTGAATAATCTGCTTTATCTGAATATTTAAGGTCACTCACTGTCCGGGACCGCGATAATTATTTGAAAAAGTTAACTTTAACGGACGGAACCAGATTGATCGACCCGTACACAATCACTCATTGGATGGACGATCTGACAGGATTACCTCCGATTGAGTGGCCTGACATCTACACTTACCTGATAGAGAAACCGAGCAGTTATAGTAAAGAAAACTGAGGGCGTATAAATCCTTAGATTAAATAAAGAGTGACATTACAGTAAAATTATTATTAAGATGTAAATATTTTCTAGAAATAAAAATTCTGAAGACTGCAAATTAATTATAAACTTTCTGTATTTATTCTTTCTTACCATGTTCTTAAATTCCGATCACAATTAATCACAACAATGTATATAAAATGTTCTCCATGGATTCTGGCAACCAACAACTCAACAAGACAACATTTTAAGCTCCTTGAGTAGCCAACCCTGTGTTGGTTTGTATTAGCCGCCTCCAGTTTTCCGTTTGTTTTGCCTCCAGCTAGCGCCGTGACGTACCTGTGACGTCCGCGCAAAAGGGGTCTATATAGCCGTATATTTTTGGTATATACAAATTTGTATTTTTATGACCTAAATGAGAGTGTGTATATTCTATGTTAATACCCATGCAACATATTCGTGTTCTAGGAATCTTTATTAGTTTTTGTATCAACACCCAATCCAGTTACATATGCAAAATACCATGTTCAAACGAGTGGTAAACGTTCCCTCCGAAAGTTTAAGTCATCATTGGCTCACCAGCCCCCTGGAGAAGTGAACTCCATATAAGTTAAAAGCCCTAACTACTCTCTTCTCTAGTGTTCTTACCCTCTCATCTTTTGGACATCCAGCCCGACCACGACCCACAGCACACAGTTACTGCTACAGTAATTCTGCTACAGTTACTATTGGCAGCTGATATAAATAATTGTAATTAATCATAATTAATTGTAATTATTGATATACATTTCCTTTTTTGAGCTAATTTGCTACACTTGCCAAGTAAATAAACTAATGCACTTTTATTTTATTATGTAAAAAAAAAAACATTTTTTGAAGTGATACGAGACACCTGAAAGTACAGCACAGTGCATGAGGTTATACATTCATTGTATAAAAATATTTGACCAATAAGAATCACTACTCCAGAAAGCTGTATAATAACATCTTTCAAGTTTAATTATCAGGCCACATGGTGGTGGCATATGGCAATTAGCTTGCGCTTGTTTAAATAAGGCAAGGCATGGATCACGCTGGTATTTTTATTCTTGTATGATTTGTGCACCCTTTAAGAGAGCACAAGAGACTCTAACTTCATGGAGACTGAACAACAGAGGTATAATTATTAACACACTAATGCACATGGATAAATACGTGATACACAACCCTGCAGCTCATTCTCCAGTGTGTTCATATTTTTCACACATAAAAGTGGCCACAAATTCATATCAATTGGACCTGACAGCAAACCTACATGTACCATGTCTAAATGGTGTTACTCTTTTTACATGCAAAGAGGTTAGTCAATCATAACAGAGGTCATTTATATAGAGGTCTTAAAGGTACAGTAGCAAAAGACTACTTTAAAGGAGAAGTTCACCCAAAAGTTAACACCTGTCATTATTTAATCATGTAAATTATACTTTTAGGGTGCTCTTCTGCCCTTTTGAAAGGTCCAGGTCTTATTTTTTTTAATTGCATTGTATTGCTTTATTTCCAGTTCCACGGAAGAAATACTCAGGTTTGGAATGACACAAGAGCAAGTTAATCATCATCTTTATTTTAATTATTATATGTATTATATATATATTATATATTTTATTTTATTATTAATATGCCTATTAATAATTAACAAAATATTAATAATTATTGATTATTGATTATTATTATTAGTATTCTTATTTTTGTAAAAAGGCCAGATTATGAGAGTAAAAAATATCAAATATCAAGATTGGAAAAATGCTCATGCAAAAATAAACCCTCTAGTGTTTTGGCTAGTCTAGTGCAGGAAACCTTGACTAACCTTATAAGTGGACCTAAAAAATTATGATAAAACTATAGAACTTCTTTATGATATGGCCTTTTGAATATGTGTCCCTCACATCCTCAATATTCTTATTTTATGACAAACGCCCAGAACACAACTTGCATGCTAATTTCAAACGATCAGCTGCTCTGGGTATATGAGCAGACAGATCGTTTATAATTCTGTGGACGTGACCAAAGTATTCATTAAAGAACCACAGGCTTATGAGCTCTCTCTTGCACATGAACACAAATACAGGTCTTGTTTTAGCCGGCCTGCTGATAGCTTTAAAACGGATCCACTGTCCAGGCCTCAATGCGGCTCAGCCAGTGGAATGCGGCTTAGCTGAAACGAATCCCTGTGAATAAACACTCTTCCTCAGGGTCTCAAACTGGATACACTGTCACCTGAACACACACCTACACAAGCTAAAGGGGAGGGAGAGTGTGTGAGAGAGACTTTTCTCTGCAGTGTAATTCTTTGTGTCACGGTATGGCATGACTGATGCCTTGATTTGGAGCTGGTATATCCGGAGCACTCTAGAAGCGCCGGCAACGAGAGACATTCATTACAACCACAGTTATTGTAGCAAAGATAACAGCAGCCAAGATTGTACAACGAATCGTGCTCTGACAGACAAAAGAAGAACCAAACTTTGTTTTCCCCAGTTACAGTCTAATTAACTTAAATAATTAAAAGCACAATTCAAACATACAATTATGTGAATACATTTTTCTATGGTTAGTATGTTTTTAATTTCCAAATAAAAATTAATTTGGGGGGTGGGGGTGAGGGTTGGGGTTAAACTTAAAAAATGTCAGGGTATATGTCCCACAAACTTTAGTTAAAAAAAGCCTTAAAAAAATGCAATTCTTAAAAAAATTATTTTGTAATACTTTATTTTTATTTTTCCACTGGGAATGAAAAAAAAACAACTGCTTCAAAATAACAAACGGTGTAACTAACTTTTTTAGAAATGATAAAACAGGAAATGACATCACTGAGAGGTCACCTGAAGACCCTCGTGACTGTGTGTCAAGGTCAATTAGATATTATTTAAAAATAGAAAATAAAATTTTGAGGCAGGTTAGCTCAGATTGTGGTGCAACTTCAACAAAAAGTAATGATGTTTATGAGATGAAAAATTCTGTTTACCATAAAAAACTAAAACTAAAAATATTTTAAAATATATTTAAAAAAAATATATATTGAAAATACTCATTAATATGTGTACAATCACACGCATTCAAGGTATAAGAAAAGCATGGTTTTTACTGGTCATTAAACTGTGGAAATTGTGTAGAAACAAACACTTTTGTTTTTTCATGGACACTCTTATTTTTGATTAACCCCAGAAACCAAAATTGCAAGATAATAAGACTCACTTTCATAGAATATGCAATTAATGAAGATTATTTTTCTTTCCCCATCAAAATTGGCATAATCAAACTAAATTTTGTGAGGTTCATGCCTAATTTGACAATAAGTTAAGAAACATAAGCATAATTAAGGACATATTCTCTGAAAACATGTCTTTAAATATCTTACACAATATCATTTTTATGCTTTTTTTTATGTTGAAAAACCTTGTTTGCAGTGTAGTAAGGAAAAAAGCATGACCAGCCGGTCTTTTCAACAAAGAATTAGTCAAAATGAGGAGGAAACACTGCTCTTACCGTTCTCCAGCACGGTGATGCCCATAGAGGCCTGGCCCAGTCCAGTCTTCCTCTCCCACTTGCCCTCGTCAGGGTGATACACTTCCACTGAGGCCAGCGGCCTCTGCTGCGCGTCCATGCCTCCCATGACCATCAGCTGGTCTCCAACAGCCACGGCGGATGCCCCGGCCCGAGCGGTGGGGAGAGGGGGCAGCTCGCACCAGTGCTGGCTCTCCAGATCCAGCACCTCGGCAGAGTCCAGAGGGAGGCCGTTCTCACTGCAGCCCCCCAGCACATAGAGGCTCCCGGCCCAGAGCACAGGCGTGCAGTACACCCGCTGCGTGGCCATGGAGGGGAACACCTCCCAGTACAAAGACTTGACCGGGCTCAAAGCCATCTCGGGGATGGGCATGGCTCCAGGACGGCACACCAGCAACAGAGCATTATAAGGGGGAAGGCTGAGGAACGGAAAAATCAAGGCAAATGCATCAACAAACCATCAGGCTAGAGAGCAGGAGAGGCAGCAGGTGGAGGGAGTTGAGCGTTTCCTTCAGCGCTGGCTGTGAAGAACTAGCCCTCACTCCCTCTTGATGATTTATCAATTTTTGTTGCTGCTCTTAAAAGGTGCATCAGGCCCTTTTAAGTCTTTCCCGTTGTCTTCCACGAGCCGTGCAGTTGTAAAAAATATGGCAAGAATGTGTAACCCCGACACGATATAAACTAATTTATCCACATGGAATGCTGCTCTGTGGTCCTGCCAAATGTGTCGGTGCGACCCTCATGGCTGCCGCTGCAAGGAACAGGAAAAGAGAGACAGTAACAGAGCAAGTTCAAGATAAAAGTCAATATAATCCCGCTAATCAAAGAGAAAATTCCCAGCTTGCTGAAGGCCGATGTGTGGACAGAGGCAAGCTGTTGATGGGATTGTGGTGCTCTAACACTTATTCAAATAAACTGTGTAATTCAACGGCCAGAGCGCTGACATTTACCATTCACTATTTACTGCCAGGGGCTCAAGCGTGGACGTACATGCATGTGCATGGCCATGTGTGTGTGTGTGTGTGTGTGTGTGAAAATGCTTGGCCACAGAGCAGTAATCTGGCCCTCTCCAAAGGTCACTGTGTCTGCAGGGACCAACAGCCCTGGATAGTCAGTGAACCAGGCGAATTTGAACCTGTGCATCATTAATTAAAGGCTTCATTATAGTGGGATGTGTGAATGGGATGTCAGTGGTGGAGAGAAAGACAAGCACTAGAAAGTTTACTAGGTGCATGTGTGAGAGAGAGCGGGATCTCTTGGGCTTCTTTTGGGTAATCGCATAGGTAAAGAGAACCAAAGATGTGAGAAAAGTAGATCAGATGTCTCCAGCGTTGTGCATCCCTCTACATAACAGCATATCTCCAGATGTAAAGATGTTTCCTCCTTGGTCTAAATCGGTTCTGCTGTGTAATTACGATGCTGTGGATGTTGAACCCAAGCCACATGCTACAACACACAGTGCGGGAGGGCTAACAGCTCCAGACTGACTATGAATTATTCAGAAAAACATCAGTTTCATTAGGAGTTAAAGTACTGCAGCTAGGCGCTCGGAGTAGATTTAGTCCATATCATATGACACCATCAGGGTCTTCTTTGGGTTTTTTTTGTAAGTTTTGTAAGTTAAATTAATCCTGTCGGTCAGCTTTTAGTACACTTTCCTTGGCTTTTCGTCCAGGTAGAGAGAAAAGACAGATGCCAAAGTCTCATTTCCTACAGAACATGGGAAAATCCCAGTTGTTTAAGCTCTAGTTTCCCTGTTATAGACTTTAATCCACATAGAAGGAAGTGTCTTCTGGGATTTTTGGGAGATGACGGGTATGTGCGGTCCTGCAGATCCGTGGGATAAACATCAGCCTAGGAAACACAGAGGAAGTAAAAATAAACAAAACTAAGTACTGGAAGAGAAAAAAGAGGGAAAAAGAGGCAGAGTGCCAAAAAGAAGAGAAACAGATGTTTTTGGAAGGACTCCAATCTGTAATTAGACAGAGACATCATGTCTTGCATAAAGAGTCATGGCTAAAATTGCAGATGGCAACAAAACTAGAAGCATATAAGGCTGTTTATAGATAACACTAAAAATATCTCTACAAAAACAAAACATTTCGTAATAAAAATAGACACTATGGCATGCCTAAGCATCTTTTTCCTGCTCACTGAGTGAATTCACTTGTGCTGTTATGTTTAAAAAAAAAAAAAAAACACTTTTGGACCCAGAGGTAACCTATGAAATTGATTTTCTATGAAGTGTGTGCTCACAGGGAGACATTTCTACATTCACTTCTCCACACTAACTCAAGGTGAGCTGTATTTAGACCCAGAGCCCTAAAGAGACACTAGTGTTAGAGAAACTTGTGTATTTGAAGGGTGCTATATTCTACCAAAGCTGGTAAAAGCTGTTTTTCTACGTTTTTTTTTCAGTAACAACATCAGGTAGCAACCACGAGGGACCCTGAGACAGGTGCAGTCTTCATTTTGGCACATTTCTCAGTTTCAGACAGTTAGAGGCCCTTGAATCTGCCGAGCACACAGCAAGACCGCATGCATACAGCTCTTAAAGTTTATAAAATCCACAAAAGACAGGAAACTTCAGTGTTACTGAAGGTTTGAAGCATCAAAATAATCACATTAAATGAAATCAAAGAGAGTCAGCAGAAATCAAACACAGAGATGCAAAATTACGCTGCAAAACAAACAAACAAAAAAAAAACATTTCTTATTGGGTATTTCTTTTTGTTTTCCAGATCTAAACATCCTTGAAACAAGTTGTCAGTGGAGATAGGAATTAACTTAATTCAGTGTTGATAAATCAAGTCTTAATATCATAAGAACATTATGATTTATGTTAATAGTTTTGTTTTGAGGAGGTTTACATATTGTTACTGGAAAGCAATTAAAAAAAATACTAATTAAGAGTACTAATTAAATACTAATTATTTGACAAATGGCATTATTGTGGGTGAGTACAAAAGATAAAAGCCTGCAAAGACAAAAGAGGGTCAGCAAGGGGAAAAAACAGCTTCATATCTCTTATGCCTGCCCTCCTTTACACTGCCAGGATAATGTGTGTGTCCTTGTTGAGCACTTATTTGTGAACGGTAAGAGGCAGAAACAAACAAACAAAAAAACAAAAAGATTCTTTCCCTAATTAAACCTGTGAACTCTGAAGGCTAAGACCTCCGGAGCATCATGCCATAACTGTATCCTCAATATGACAGAAACCACATTCTCAAAGGAAACCAAGTGGAGAACAGTGGCATCATGACAGACAGACCAATTGAGAGACAGACAGACAAACAAACAGAAGACAGTGCTATTATGTGGTGGAGAACACGATTTTACAGTAATTCATTATGATGCTTAATTAATAGAATGAATTATAAATGCTAAGCAGAAAATATGGATCATTCTGATCCCTGATCAATACAGTACTGAGTGAAAAAGATGGACTTGGCCTTGGACTCAGCTGACAGTTTTCCAGAAACATGCTGTTGGATGAATCAAGTTTTCTGTACAAAACAGTTCTTGGTTTCAGCAGAGCCTCCATGTCTGTCTTCACTGTCTGTGCTGGAAGAGACACAGAGGCATTATTCTCTCTTAAAGATGGGTTCAAGTCCATGCCTGAGCTCCAGATAACATTTAGAATCAGATCAGCCTTAATCCCAAACTTCATGATTGAGCCAGGCTCAAAGAGCGCATTGTCTTTATCTGTTCCCATCATCCCTTCACAGTCTGATTTTTCATGTCTGCTATTGCTTGTGTTCATTCCAAGCAAATGCACACAACAATACTGATCCTTTGTTTCCATTCTCCACCATCCTCTCCTGTCTCAGTCTCTCCCTTCATGTTACCATTGACAGTCGTCGATCACAGGAGCCCCCACATTTCTCAGGCGTTTAGCCTTTGGCACAAAATGATTACTTCTGCATGAGAGTTTTTCAGGGAAAGAGAGCTGAGCCGATGGGGCACTGGAGTAAATGCAGCATGCAGGGTGTGTTCAAACAGCAGAGTTACACAAAACACTGAGACTCATGCTAAAAGCCATGAAAACATACTGACTGCATTTCTTCTATAATGTGAGGTCCAGTGGCAACATGTCAAACATATTTGATGCAAGTATACTCATAGCTAGGGTAAATATTTAAACTGGTTCCGTCCTAAGGTACAGTGCTGGATAGGGTGACCACCCGTCCCGCGTAGAGCGTGCGCTCACAGTGTTTGAAGCCCAATTCATGCGTCCCGCAAATTGAGACTGTGTCACGCATAATCAATGCTTGCTCAAAAAAAGTTGGTCGCTCTATATCCTCGACCCCCAGGCAGCCAAACGAACATTACTTGACAGTTCAGCACTACTGCGAGAGCGAGAGCGAGCGAGTTTGAATGAGAGATGAAGTTTACATCTTTATTATTTCTGTTTAAACGTTTTTCCTACATTGTTTATATAAAAATATGTTATGTAGGCAATAACTCAGTTTACTATTTGACTAATTTACTGAGGTGGCATCGTTGTTAACTTACAAAAATGATGATAATTTGCTGGATAATTTACATTTTTCCGTTAATAACAGTGTAAGGGAAACAGGTCAATTTAGCTCAAAGGGAATCATTTAAGATTTTAAAGAGAATTTGGACAGAATCACTGTTTCACGGCTGGTCACGGAGACGCCCTGCGATTCAGTGAACTAGCCGTTTAACATCAAAATCTGCGCTGGATACTAATATCCAAACTATAGTAAAAACACTATTAATTAGCACAGTAACAAGATCGGCAGTTTAAGACATTAACTTGTAAGCACAAAACACAAGATACTTCTCTTTTCAATATGAATAAGGCTTTATTAGATAAATCTAAGACATATAAACTAATCTAACACATAAACGCACGCACACACACATTCACACAAGTTGCAGGAAGGTCGAAAGTTAGGGAAAGATGAGTTTAAGAGAATGGAAATATGGAATCCCAAGTTAACAGCAATACGTTAAATTGCATAGACATGAACAACCATCAATCACGTAATTAGCCCTTGCATTGAGTTCCTCAATGGGGTTAAAATTATATTAGATACACCAGCACAACAAATATCTGGGGATATGTTGCCTTCGTTTGCTGTGAAAGGGACTCCAGTTGAAAGGGGTATCCCGGTGTCGCTGATTGGCTGGAAGTTCAGTTGGCTGAAGTGACGTCTTGGGGAGCCCGTGCTTGGGCGTTGGCTGAAGCTGGAGTTGTGTGGCTGGTTGGAGTTCAAACGCGCAGACGAGGTCGACGTTACAAAACTTAACTCAGAACACGAAACTCTCAAACGGAAAAGAAAAGAAATAAAGTTTGACGAGACTAGGTTGTGTTCCTTCTCATCGTGGCATAGTAGCAGCAGGCAGGCACGCTGGAACCGCGCTCAAAGAACAATGATGACTAACCGCATGGCTAGATGCTACAAGCTAAAGCTAGGTAGCAAAGCTACAAGCTAAAAGCTAAGAGCAGGCATGACTAATAGCATGACTGATAGCACGAGCAAGGCTGGAACTAAAAGCAGACTAAAAGCGAAATTACATCGTGTCCAAAGTATTTAAACTTCCTTGTTGGCCACCCCTCAAATGTTGCCTTGACCAATCAGATATGGTCTTGGGTCTGGGGTCATAAATCATTTGTTTATCTTACCAAGCATGTGGTTCTTGCCTCACAGGATCTAATTTTGGACATGATTCCTATAACACAATTATGATATATTTTACAAATAAATGATTGTCAGGACAATATCAAGCAAGAAAATTCGATTATGTCAATACTAGACATGACTATGTATCCTATAGTTATCAAAAGACATACACAATAAGTGATTATACATGATAGTCAAATGTGTGGGTTACACATAAATGAATAGGTAGTTAAGCAATGGAACGATTCATTAAGAAGTCTTTTTTGAGTTCATTCTGGTCCATATCTATGTACAAGAAGCAGTTTCTTTGCCATTCTCTGGCAAAGGGATGTTCTGTGAAGACAGAGGTTTAAAGCCCTTCCCCCTTAGGAATTTCAGTCTGGTTCTGCTAGGTGTGGGGGGGGGGGAAGTCAATGGGACTTGTGCAGTACTCTCATGGGTTTCCATGTGATGTCCAGCGTTGCATTTCAATTATGAACAACAAATTTGACAATCTCTTCTTCGAATTGAAATTGTAAATAAATGCTCTAGTGGTGTTCATGTTGAAAGCTGTTGTGTGAACAAGTTGGTTGGTAATCTGCTTGGTGCTTGTGACACTAGAACTGATTTATGACTTCCTGAGGAATTCAGCTCATGTTTCAATGCACACAGCTCTGATAGACTCTTTAATTTGTCTGTTCGACTCATTTCTGCTACAACAGGTAGTGTATTCTGATGTAAAATTAACAGTCGCCTGAGGACGATCAACAACCATCTTATCTGAGCTCAAAACGTTGCTTGAGCAAGTGTCAAGATACTAAAAGTAATAAATACATAATTATGAACGTTTATGTGTGTTTATTTTTGTTCTCAATACGTTATTTTAATATATATATATATATATATATATATTAGTATTATTACCATATACCATCGATGAAACCACAAAGATCACGCGGGAGGTATGTATAACTGCAATATAAGTGATTTTGAGTATTATTGCTAGTATTATTTTCTAAAATTAGGTACATGTAGGGTGACCACCTGCTAATAAGCCCAAGGAGGGACAATGTGGGACACCCCATGGGCAGACAGACTGACTGATTTCTAGCACATACCACCTTACATGGTATATTAATAATGCCCTATTCCCCTAAATATGTGTAATTGCTGATGTATGCTCATGACAGAATTGACAGATGCACTTCCACTTACGATTTACTTTAGCTATTTTATTTATTTTTCATTACAATTTATTCACTTTAAATAAATTATAATATAAATTTATAGGATTAAAATGAATTGTAGTTGCTCAACACCACAGGAACAGTGGGTTTTTTTTGACAAAAAAAGTCTAACATCACAACTCAAGGGAAGGGAATTCACTCATTCACTAATCCCTATATAGTGTATGGCAGTTGAGTTCACTATATCAGGAAGGAGTGAACAAATAAATAAGTGAACGGATTTGGACAGTGACGTATAGCCTACACTGCACGTGAGCTGTTCCAAAAACATTGCCTTGTGTACTTTTATATTACATGTACTGGATAAGCATTTCAATGATTTCATTTTTGCTTTTCAGCTGTGAAAAAGTATCAAAAATGGAGGAAACAGAACTAGGTAAACAGAGTATAATGTAAAATAAACAAAGACATTTAGATATAATGGCCTGGGGATGCAGACAAAGAAAGAATCGTTGTATGAGTGTGTGTGTGTGTGTGTGTGTGTTAACACCGCAGCAAATATATCCTAGGATTCCCTTGGTGAATCAACGAATCAAACGATTTACTGCCTCACCACTCAATGTCTCTGCTAGTCTACTACCAAAAGCAGAAGACAGGATCAAGTATAAACACACTTGTTTTTCCATCATTTTGGATAGACCTGTTTTTGTACAGAGCTAATGATAGTTTCTGTTGTTAAGTCTGATATATCAGCCAATATTTGTCATTTTTTTTCTCATCACCATTGGATGATTAATATAAGAATCCAACACCTGAGCTTGAAAACATGGGAGTTTGCAATCTCTGTCTCTATTAGTTCAGTGTACACAGTTTTGTGTAATAATTGAAAGGCAAGTGCCATAATACTTTATTAATTCAGCAAACACATTTTTTAACAAGTCTCTTAATATCTACTAGACATTTAATGCAACAAACTTTGCAAACTGGCGAATCCAGCTGTTAGATCTTCTAGTGCACATAACCTGTAGAAAACATGTGCACTCAGGAATATATACCATAATTCAAGTTATGTGAATTGGGATATAAGGGCTACTGAATTTGATCTAGTTTTGGTTTCAAATCAAAGTTTGTATTATTGGGATTAACCTCAGAGTCAGGTCAGTTTATGGTTTACAACTCTTTTTTAAACATGGATTCCATATGGAAATGGAGAAAACACTCCAAATGCTTGGCCCTATTACTGAGGGCCTAATTTAAGCAAAACCTGACTCCGGTCTTCAAACACATTTCGTGTTGTGGAACAGTTAGCGTTTTATTTATGTGACAATCTCACATTGAAGGGCACAAATTCCAAGACAACTTCTCTCTACAGCCTGTAAAACCTATCATTATCTCTTAACTCCATTATGCACATCACTACAATAGTAAGTGATGATTATACAGGAAATTTATGCAACGAGAACACACTGTCTCACAAGACCGAAGAGGTTATTCTAATGCCTACCCTGAGGGGCCCTGCACACATTCATCTTACTGTCCATGCACCACAAAGAGAGAAGAAAAAGATCGCTCTTCTACTTTATCTGATCCCTGACCCCACAATCTGTTTCTTAAGAGATAAAAGAAACAAGGCGGAAAAAGAATAACCCATCATTAAGTGAATCACAGACTTTATAAAGATGCTTTGTTTGAATAGAGTTTTGTGTGTGTTTATGTAGTGTTTTGAAGGGATAGTTAATCCAAAAATGAATATTATGTAATCATTTACTCACCCTCATGCTGTTCCAAATCTGTCTGACTCTCATTATTCTGCATAACAATAAAGAAGATGTGTTTGTCCACACAATGAATGTCAGTGGTGTCCAAAACAGCATTAGCCATCATTGACTTTCATTGCATAGGGAAAAAAGGACATTTTTCAAATAAACTTTTGGAAGGTTTGAAACAACATGACAGTAATTAATGATGAGAGAATTGTCACTGCAAATCGCTGTCAGTGTGAACGGCCCTTCTCTGTGTCCTTGAGTACGCTGTGTTCCTACAGGTTGCATCAGGAAGACAGACCCTGTGTGCTCTCTACCATATTTTAACCTCATCACCTCACCAGCATCCGAAGTGAAGCAGATTTTAAGGGGTTGAGTCTATATTGAAATGCAAACACACCCAGAAGGATTGAATAAATACAGAGCATAAATGAAATGTCACAGGTCTGTGCAGCCATCTCTGTTAAACTTCTAAAAACTTGCAGAACAGCACTTTCCACAGTCTCTCAATGTCCAGGATTGCATGAAATGGCCCATTTCACTTCCTCTGCTTACTTTTCTGGCTTTTTCACAGAGAGCTCAAGGTGACGTGTCTTTTTAAACACTGCCCTTTTGAAATACTCTGGATTGTCTATAGCTGGACATTGAGCTGGAGTAGCTTTAATTAAAAGAACTCTCAAGAGGCTGTAACACATTAAAAAAAAACTCTTCACAGGTTTAGATGAACATCATAAATACCAGGGTTGTGTGTCATTCAGAACTGAATTGAAATGGAAAAGCCTTTACAATTCATTGGGAATTGAGGTAGCAAACAAGATGCAGACTTTATTTAAATAAAAATCTAAATAATAAAAAAATAGAACAGAAATAAAATAATTCCTACCGTTCAAAAGTATGGAGTAAGAGTTTATATATATATATATATATATATATATATATATATATATATATATATATATATATATATATATATATATATATATATATAAACTCTTACTCCATACTTTTGAACGGTAGGAATTATTTATATTATATATATATATACACATTTTTATTCAGCAATGATTCAGCTTGCATTAAATCAATGATCAAAAGTGATCGTACATATATTTCTAATATTAGATTTCTGTTTCAAACAAATGGTCTTCTTTATAACGTTCTATTGAACAAAGAATCATGTTTCCACAAAAATATTAAGCATAAACACACTAATACTCATAAGAAACATTTATTAAACAGTAAATAATCATAAAGGAATGATTTCTGAAGGATCATGTGACACAGAAGACTGGAGTGAAGATGCTGAAGATTTAGCTTTATCAAAGAAAACTGTACTTTTAAACTAAAATAATATTTCCCAATATTACAGTTTATATTGTATTTTTCATCAGATAAATGCAGCCTTGGCGAAAATA
This sequence comes from Carassius gibelio, assembly GCF_023724105.1. Taxonomy (NCBI): domain Eukaryota; kingdom Metazoa; phylum Chordata; class Actinopteri; order Cypriniformes; family Cyprinidae; genus Carassius; species Carassius gibelio. Next base: position 12,508,394 of record NC_068393.1, read on the forward strand.
AGAAACTCAAAAACATTTTATAAACCTAAAAAAAAAAAAAAACTAGTGACAGAACCAAAGTGAAGTGTGTGCAATTTAGCGCTTTAAAAAATTCCCAAAGTTAAAAGAAAAAAACATTTTTAATGAGAGGGCAAGGATTATCATAGTACTCATCTGTAGTAAAGTGAAGTGATCAGACCCCTTGAGACACAGAACTGAAGACAGATTCCTTACAACAGCTCTCATAATATCTCCTCATTCCGCCCTAGAATTACTCACTCACACACACATCGTCATTGCACCATGTTCTTTGTGAATCTGAGGGACTTATATTACTATTTATAAGCAAAAACCTGTCGCATGTGTTCAGAAAAACTCAATATGCTGGGAAGATATGGAATTTGCATGCTGACTGATTCATGAACAGGCATAACCATACAAAGAAATAAACATTAGTCATGTTACACTTTTTAAAGTTTTCAGTAAAATTAGCTGCATTCAAAATATATTAAGAAAATACAAAGATATTCTTCATACTTGTATAAAGACTGCATAGTATGCAGAGGTAAGAAACTGTAATAATATGGTACTTTGAAATGGTATTAACTATTATTGCTAGTGTTTTGACACTCTTTTATAAGAATGTTTTACCTGCAGTACAGATTGTTGTGTCAGTTGTTTGTAGTTGTAAATATCCATTTTGACCAGCTTTCTTGTTGCCCTCTGTGTTCTAAGAACGACGTTACTGTTTCATGAAGTGAAAATCTCTCCAAACGACTCGAGTGAGCCGTTCAAATGAATCAACCTGAATCATTCACTTAAATTCACAGAACTGAACTCAAAAATGTGAATCACTCTGGTAAAAATGCAATCAGAAAAAAATAAGCGATACACGACATACTTGATAATGTATTGTGAGAGAAATTATGAGCTTTTGTGCCCTTTAAATGGAGTCAGAAAAATAGAAATTAATAGTCTCAAGTACACAATTTAAAGGAATTCACATGACATACACAAGTTTAGCGGAAAACAAGTCTGTAGTCAGCATTGTGCAAACACATAGATTAAACTGGTAAATCAACTCTAAAATATATAGTTGCCAACAATAAAATGTTTGTCTCAAACACACTATTAGGTTATAAACTGATATATTTCAAGCATAAGAATGCTATTTTAGAGTAAATGAATACTGTGGCCCTTTCTTCTCTCTGCATTCATATGAAAGTCACTGTTGCCAGCTAACCAACCTTTCACCAAACAGTCTGTGTATGCATAGGTGTGTTGGTGTACGAGTGGGTGGTGTGAAATTCAAAGCATATTAATGTGAGCATGTTCTCTGGATAGCTATTAACAAGTCTATAATTAATGTTGTAAACTCAGTAGGGTGTAGGGACTGTGAAGGCGACCCAGGGACTGCTGGCTAAGAGAGTGTACAGAGAGGCCATCCATCTCCTGTGAATGTAACATTTCTCTGTGGTGAAAGAGCACTTCACAGGAAGTTGGGCCCTTTCTTACACGTCAAATTGGAAGAGAATTACTACAAGCCATTATTAGCCATCTTCACATCTTCCCTCGGAGGAGATTTGAGACTAACCTTCATGAGCAAATATAAGGAAAGGCCAAGGTGAATATAATTAGAAATCCATGCACAATCATCGTCTCTTTTTACGTTTGCACTTTGATTAAAACAAATATGGGGCTTTTGACTTGGATTGCAATCTGTGTAACAATAAAAACGTGAACTGTGGGTTCTTTCAAGTTTTCCCTCATTCTTTTCTTAAAACGATTGTTGCACAGGCTGCAGTTTCTAGATATGACTCTCTGCTTCTGTGAATCAGCCCTTGAGCATGTCTCTTCATGGTTCCTGGGTTAAAGGGCTTACCAGTTCTCCGTTTCTGGGGACTTTGTGTTATTTAGCAGAATTGGTGTCAGGTCGCATTGAATAGGGGGCGAAGAGGCAAGTCCCTTAAATCCAGAAACTACAGAGAGTCATAAAAGGCTGCGTTTATTGGGAGCACACACAACTCATTACACTGCTCATTAATTACCAGAAGACAAAGCAGCCGCTTGCATATCAGCCTGTGGTGTAAATGGGAAAAAGTGCACGTTAATTTTTCTAATGATTATGCAAATGATCACCAAGCAGACGAAGGTTATCACGTCTGCACGCAAGGCAGTAATTAACACCTCCGGGGGATAAGCACGAGACGAAATCATTAAGCAGAAGAGTATAGTGTGATGCAGCAATGCATTTAAAGCATCACCTTAACAATCAAACACTAAGAGGTCAAACTTAAAGTTTGATATAGGAACTCACTAGTGTATTGAAATAACTATAGCATCTTAACATTTCACTGTTTGGGTTATTTCATTCTGATTTCTCACTTTTAGTGGTTGGAACAATTCAAAGTTCCTCTGATTAGTGGCAGGCTCTGGCTGATGTGACAAACTTGGTTAAAGCATTAGTTTACTGTAGAGGCAAGTCTATGCAAACATCTCTAAGTCAAGCTTTCACTTATTCTAACTCATCCATGGTCTGCTCATCATTACAGCATACATATAACATACCAAATATGTGTGCGTGTGTGTGTGTGTGTACTTACTTACTAATATTTTGGGGACTCGTTCGTACTCAAGTGAGCAAAAGCAGACAAAATTGCCTAAATTTTAAAAAGTGTATAAATATATGTATATAAATACAACAGAAGTCTATGTAATGTCCACATTTAGATAGTTAAGTAAACGTGTGTGTGAGTGTGTGTGTGTGTGTGTGTGTGTGTGACAAAATGAAAAAGTATTTACATACAATTTGTTATTCCAAAGACAAAATTGGTTTGTTCTTGTTAATATCAATCAAAATGTAGGCTGTGCTTTGCCTTAACCAATAGCCAAATAGCTATTTAGCAACCATTTTTTGCATCCATTCAGGTATGAAATACCCACCATCCAGGCAAATTTAAAAGGATGAAATAAAGTCCCACCCAATAAAACCGTCACTAAATCTAACACTTTAGACATGACTGCTAATATTGTTGGCTCCTGTTGTATTTTTTCCCTCACTGATGATTTACATTCAGGGATAGTTCACCCAACAATTTCATTACAGTCAATGTCTACAGTAGCTCACCCTCATGTTGTTCCAAACCTGCATGACTTTCTTTCTGCTGTTTAAAACAAAAGAAGATATTCTGGAGAATTGTACGGACTAAAACACTGAGACATTTCTTGGAGAACTTGGTTCAGATGAAGGCAGTGGAATTTACATCTGAAGACTACAAAAACTGATCATAAAAAGATGAAGGGCACAACCACGGGCTTCATTACTGTGAGCTTGTCAAATGGTTTAGCTGAAACAATCCCAAATTTACAATGCAGTCTGAGATGAAAGAGAACAGCCATTCAACAGGTGATCAAATTAAGCGAAATTATCGTTGTACAGTGTACTAAAAGCACATGTTATTAGAATTGTTTAATCGAGCGAATAATAAAGTTAGTTGCCTCTCACTAAACAACCATTCTCCATAATAGAAACGGCAATTCTCTTAACAAACCCTTGAGAGAATGTTCAGCATCATAACAGCTGGGGGTTGTGCAGTGCTGATCTAATGCGGAACAGCATCTCCAAACAGCCGTGAAAACACACCGAAGACAGACTGCAAGGAGCTGAATTATAATATAATAATACATTCTACATCACCGAAAACAACTCGAGATTAAATCAAGATACCAACGCCTCCAAGATCAGCTTTCCCAAACCACGACTGTTTGATACGCTTTCCATACGAAGGCAAAATATTAAATATAAATTGTAAAATAAATTAATTTAATATCGTTCAAACGTGTTTTCTTAATAACAAAATGCATATTATGAGCTCATATCAGAAACAGGCACAAATTGCAGTCAGCACATAGGCTAACCATGCGTCTCGAGCATATGCAAAATAACACGACAAACTTTCAATAATAACCGTCTCGTGCGTATTATTACCTTTCTGTTTTGTTTAGCTCGAGCGAATCCAGTCAGTCAGTGAATTAGCGCGAGCTTCTTCAAACTTCAGTCGGATGAGAATCTCGACGCGGAGACGGTAGCGTTCTGCCAGCGGTTAGTTCGCGTTTCGGGCAGATGCTTCTCGCACGAGTATCTCCATTGGCTCAGCATCACTTACTTCGCCCTCCCCTGAATGCTTACACTCGCTGTCTGCATGCTGGATACTCTCCGTAGGCTACCTCCTAGTAACTTTGACCGAAAACTACAGTGAACGCTTGGGATCACAACAAACAAGTTGGCGTTTTATGACGTAGCCTATTTTCAGGCTTGGTTTTGCAAAATAAATTAGCCTTTTTAATAATCTTGTACTATTATATGCAATGACAGAAAACGACTTGTTAACTAAAATATCTTCATTAATATCTGATTTCTTGATTCAGTGGAACTTAAAAAAAGTTTTTGAGTCAATCTTTCTGTTCTCGTGAAGCATAACAAGAAACACGTGTTGCCTCTAGAATGCGTGATCTAGACATTTTCGAAGATAATTCTTCGAAATGAATGATTGGTAACCTTGTTGGGATCCTCCCTCGAACCCTACTTGGCCTTGCATGCTCCAACTATTATAACAAATGACACTGGTTATGGGGTGATGTGAGTGACAGCCTCACTAATGATTCAAGTGCATCGACTACTGCCCCCTTCCTACTCCACTGGATATTTCTTAGGATAAATTGGGTTGATTTTTGAAATTTCATAGGTTAATTTTTTCAGTATGACCAAGCAAAAATAATATAAATAAACAAAACAGGTTCTATTCATGGTCTCTCTCTCTCTCTCTCTCTCTCTATATATATATATATATGTGTGTGTGTATATTTTTCTGCCTTCACTGTGTAAATTTCCTAGTAGAGGGTAGATAACAGAAGCCTATATGCAGACACATTTTATATGCAGACATATTTCTAAAAAATAATCATCCGTGTATGGAACCACAAGTGAAGTTTGACTTAAAGAGCAAAGCAGCTGAATCAGTCATGGGTCTGTATCCTTGGAAATGGGGCGATAATGTAAACCTTCACATTATTTTGGAGTCATTAGGCAAAAACACTCCTAACTGTGCTATAGCCTAAAAGCAAGATGTACTACGCTTTAAATGTGGGCTAATTATGCAACAGCATCTCATTTATAGCCTGTGATGAGAAATCTCTGACTGCCACAAATACAATTAATGAGCAAAACACACATTGGGGTAATGAGTTAAAATTAAAGTTTGTATTTGTGAAACAGACAAATAAACAGGCTGCCAAAATTTGATCCATTCACTTTTAAGAAAAGGACTGCTAAAGTCAATTGTAATTCAAATCTTGTGTTAAAGACATTTCAAAAGAAGAGAGTGAATAGTCTCTTTTGCCCTGCTAATTGTTTGCACAAGCAATGACAGATCTTATTGTTACAATATATTGAACATGATAAATAAACCTCCAGTCACTCTGAAGAACAGCTGAGTCTTGCACACTAACAATATCCACATGAACACACCACACACACACACACACACACACACACACACACACACACACACACACACACACACACCAACACACACTCAGCCTATTCAGTGTAACTAATTATGACTCTCCTCAATGCATCCTTGGTCAACTCGATCAATTGATCTCCTTTGTATCCAATCAATCCCCTCTGCAGTCTCTGTGAGAGTTCACTGCTGAAGAAGAAGGTCAGCAGGAGGAAATTCATGCTTGAATCAAACTCCTTAACAACTGCACTGACAAGCCAACACAAACATCTTTAACACCAAAAAATAGAGTCTAAAAAGCTAACATTTCATAACGTGTTTGAAATACAAAAACCAATCCAATTAAGGTATAGTAAAACATGGTTAAAAAACTGCTAATTCAAAAAAAAAATAATGTGTTCATCAGTAGTTAATGCAAAGGTGAAATGTTGAGTAAGCACATCTTAAAATTGAAATGCTTTTTGTAAATCCAGGGATCAAATACTGGGTTGCTTCTCAATTGTCTATGTAATTACAGCCACCTGACCAGTGACTGTCTTTGTGTGAACTGGAAGACTTTCTGAATGTAGTATGCGGTATATATTAGAAAAAAAAAATAATAATAATTGGGGTGAATCAATAAATTATGATTTTTTTTTTTTTTTTTTTTTGCTATGGTGTGAATAATATGCAATCATGTAATCAATAAAAAAGTAATTTACTGCTATTGTGTGAATTATGTAATCAATAAAAAACTAACTGTAATCTGAGATGCCACCTTAGAAATATCTAATGGAGTATACAAGGTGCATCCCAATAAATTAGAATGTTGTGGAAAAGTTAATTTATTTCAATAAGTCAAATCAAATTGTGAAACTTGTGTATTAAATAACTTCAATGCACACAGACTGAAGTAGTTTAAAGAGATACTTAACCCTAAAATGAAAATTTTTGTCATTAATCACTTACCCCCATGTCGTTCCAAACCTGTAAAAGCGCTGCTCGTCTTCAGAACACAATTTAAGATATTTTGGATGAAAACCTGGAGGCTTGAGACTGTCCCATAGACTGCCAAGTAAATAACAGTGTCAAGGTCCATAAAAGTTATGAAAAGTCGTCGTCAGAATACTCCATCTGCCATCAGATGTGCAATCTGGGTTATAAGAAGCAAACACTTTTTGTAAGCGAAGAAAACAAAACACAAGGATGTGCTGTTTTATTTAAAATAAAATATGAATACACGTAGAAACAGCGCATCCTTGTGGCGCGGATGACAAAGAAGAATATGTAGCATGGTGATATGAACTGACACAGAGGAGGCCGTTGACAAAGAAATTGACAGTGTTATTTACCTGGCAGTCTATGGGACAGTCTCGAGCCTCAATGTTTTCATCCAAAATATCTTACATTGTGTTCAGAAGTTCAGAAAAGAATGGAGCTTTTGCGGGTTTGGAACGACATGGGGGTAAGTGATAATGACAACATTTTCATTTTGGTGTGGAGTAACTCTCAAAGTCTTTTGGTTCTTTTAATTGTGGTGATTTTGGCTCACATTTAACAAAAAAACCCACCAATTCACAATCTCAACAAATTAGAATATGGTGACATGCCAATCAGCTAACCAACTAAAAACACCTGCAAATGTTTCCTGAGCCTTCAAAATGGTCTCTCAGTTTGGTTCACTAGGCTACACAATCATGGGGAAGACTGCTGATCTGGCAGTTGTCCATAAGACAATCATTGACACCCTTCACAAGGAGGGTAAGCCACAAAAATTCATTGCCAAACCAGCTGGCTGTTCACAGAGTGCTGTATCCAAGCATGTTAACAGAAAGTTGAGTGGAAGGAAAAAGTGTGTAAGAGAAAGATGCACAACCAACCGAGAGAACCGCAGCCTTATGAAGATTGTCAAGCAAAATCGGTTTAAGAGTTTGAGTGAACTTCACAAGGAATGGACTGAGGCTGGGATCAAGGTATCAAGAGCCACCACACACAGACATGCCAAGAAATTTGCTGAAACACAGACAATGTCAGAGGTGTCTTACCTGGGCTAAGGGGAATTAGAACTGGACTGTTGCCCAGTGGTCCAAAGTCCTCTTTTCAGATGAGAGAAAGTTTTGTATTTCATTTGGAAAGCAAGGTCCTAGAGTCTGGAGGAAGGGTGGAGAAGTTCATAGCCCATGTTGCTTGAAGTCCAGGGTTAAGTTTCCACAGTCTATGATGATTTGGGGTGCAATGTCATCTGCTGGTGTTGGTCCATTGTCTTTTTTGAAAACCAAAGTCACTGCACCCATTTACCAAGAAATTTTGGAGCACTTCATGCTTTCTTCTGCTGACCAGCTCTTTGAAGATGCTGATTTAATTTTCCTGCAGGATTTGGCACCTGTCCACACTGCCAAAAGCACCAAAAGTTGGTTAAATGACCATTGTGCTGGTGTGCTTGACTGGCCAGCAAACTCACCAGACCTGAATCTATGGGCTATTATCAAGAGGAAAATGAGAAAAACCTGGGCTTCCAGACCACCTCAGCAGTGCCACAAACTGATCTCCTCCATGCCCACCCGAATTGAGGTAGTAATTAAAGCAAAAGGAGCCCCCACCAAGTATCTTCATATATCCAAAGACTTAAACTACAGCCTTGAATTTAAAACACGAGTTTCACAATTTAAGTTGAATTACTGAAATAAATAATCTTTTCCACAACATTCTAATTTATTGAGATGCACCGGTATACTCTAGTAGATATTTCTTAGAATACAATATGTTCATTCCAATGTGTTTTTGTTATTTTCAAAAAAATAATAATATAAAATGTACAAAAACATTACAATTAAATTGGATTTTGAGTAATGTGTATAAAAAACAATATACATACTAGAAAAGCAAAGGATTTCTGTAAATTGACTTTTTACTCAAAGCTAGTTTACTAGTCAGTGTCCCATTCAACACAAACACACTGGGCTGATAGTCAGTATCACATAAGTTATCACATATGCAAGTGCTTCCATCTACTGGTTATTTATATGAATAACCTATTTGATTGCAACATCTATGCAACTCTAATATATGAAATATTATAAATATACAATTATGAACATTTATTTAATGTTGTTGAAACAATATAGTATTGAAAAATACCACAGTAAACACTGTTTTAAAAAAAGGGTTAGAAAAAAAAACAACTTCAGCTTATGTCCTGCTAAAGCGCGCGTTTAAAGAAATGTTATTTTTCAAAAAAAAAAAAACCGCTTCCGCTTATGTGATGGAGATCAAAATCAAAGATCAAAAACTGGCAAACGTTTTTCCACAAAGAAAGGCTTGGACTCGAAAGGTCGGCGAAGCATCAATTTGAGTATAAATCACAGTGTATTAAATGATTTGTCGTCACAGAAAAGGTAAAGCTGCAGTCCCACTTTTTTTCAGAGCTTCTCACTTTCAGTGAATGACACACATTCAACGTTTCATGAGCCCACATCCTGAGGGAGTGGAGTAGATCTACTGTGCTAAGCTGTCTCCAGTCATTTACTGGAATACTGTAAGACATATCAGTGGGTTGGTCTTGTGTGTGGGAGTACTCTGTGCTTTTGTCAGTGTGACTGCTGCCAGCTATCTCTGCCATGTGTCAGTGTTTCTGAAGAGATGCCACCCTAACAGAATGACACTCTATAAAAACAAACATCTTAATTCCATTTCACACTTTAAGATTTGTCACATGATGCGACTGATTATCTTGCCTTCACTCCAAGATCCATTATATTCTAAAACATTATGCTTGCATGGGCCTCATTTTGTACCCATCTAGTTCTACTGAAAAGCTTGGACAAATTAACTGGAGATGGATGTCATTAGGTAATCATTTATAAAATAGGGCAATCAGAAGGTTTGCCTCCAGCTAAGTGATCCATAAGACGGATAGATAGATAGATAGATAGATAGATAGATAGATAGATAGATAGATAGATAGATAGATGTTCAGCTAATAAAATTATACTGGAACTTGTGTGTAATGATACATATTTCAAATCATTTAGATGAAATATCAATGGGCCTGCTACTATTCAGATGTACTAGTGTGGGTGATACACTGTGACAAAGGCACCTGGAAAAGCACAAACAAACCAAAACCAATTCAGTGTGACAGCAATCAGCTCCTTCAGGACCACCATGACCATGACAATCAACAGCTGCCAAACATCGCCTGTAGGGCCCTAGGATAATGCGGAATCCAGTCATAAAAATGGAATTCGCGGAATGTCACGGAATTTGTCAAATTTTGAATGAATTCATCAAAAGTAGGTCATTACACTTAAATCATATTGTGATATGGACTAGTATCGGTAAATATTAAACCGCAAAAGACGATTTAAATATGAATCCTGTATGATATGTGTGTCGCTGTTAATGAATGGCACAACAGACACGTGGTTTCGTTTACTTAACACATACTGAAGCGCACATGACGCTCGCAGTGATTTCAGCATCTCACTTAATGAGAACATAAACACATGGACAACATTTCCAGACCTGCGCTGAGAGTCACTCATTGAGCATTTTACCGTTTGATTTGAGTAAAACTGGCCTCACATCACATACACAGAACTGTAAAGGTAGGCTATTCACGGCAACCCATAAAAATAAAAGTCAAAAGTTTGAAGACATTGTGCCTGTTCAGTAGAATGTACATAGCCTACTACTACTATTAAAATTAAACAAAATTATTTATTTAGGAATAATCACACATGTCCCCTTTGTTTGCTTAAATTTAAATAATTAAAAGATAAATTAAATAATTTTTTTATGCCTACATTTGATAACCAGAAAAATGTAAATACACAACACACAATTTCTGTGAAAAAAAGGCTACTTTAAGGAAAAAATAATAATAATAAATTACATTTTTTATGCATTCAAATAATTACACATGCTAACACACAGAATTTGGTAACAATCAAAAAATATGGTGAGAAAAAAAAAATTTAATAGGGCCCTAAACATGTAATTTTCGTTAAAATTTTAATAAATTGATGTGAAAATGTATACGTTTCATGATTTTAATTAATTAAACATGCTTTTTGATTAATAGAAACTATTGAACTAACTATTAAAAAGAGAAAATTTTAAACGTAAAAAAAAATTTTTTAAGGAAAAAACATAATTTGTAAAAAATAAAAGGGAATTTAGGAAAAAACTAAAATTTCATAGGGAGCTACGCCTGGCAGCAGAGATGAGGGGGAGTCAAAGCTGCGGTCTCTAAGCTGACTGGTACCGCATGCTATACAAACAAATTCTCTCTCTTATCTAAGTCCAAATGTTTTGATGATTTTCATGAAATGTAAGACTATACAAACAGCATCCTAAATCCTGTTATGAGATGTGCTTAATGGAGGAAAAAACTGAAATGGAAAAAGACAAATCCAGAGGGGATTAAAGGAACCAAAGAGAGAGAAAGATAGAAAGAGAGAGTCACATCGGGAATAATCACAGCGTGAGAGGAAGAGACGTGAGGCGGTGCTATGAGTAGGAAGCAGAGGCAAGGATGGGAAGAGATTAGTGCTGTGCGCTGTGGGCTCATCACTCAGTGAAAGGACACTCTGCAAACAACAAGAGCTCACAGCCGCAGGAGAACCGGGAAAGGTGCGAGTCTCACTTTAGAGATATATTACACTCACTGGAAAATGCTTTGGACTTTTCAGACAAGGATAAATTGTTTGAACAACTTCTAACTATGGATTGACAGCAAAGTGAGAACAGAAGAACCGGATCTAAGAAGGTTCTGAGAGACTTTTTTTGGGGGCTTTCCTGTGTATGTTGTGCTAAAAGAGTAGGTTAATCAATGTAATACATTCATTTTAAAAACATGTTGTAATTGCATACGGTTTTATTTTTAGTCCGTTCCCTGCCCCAGATACTGCCCATCTGCAGGGTACAGAGAAAATTAGATAGCCATCTGTGAAATATTGGAAGACATGACAGATGTAAAACGACCTTTGTAGGATTTCAGAGCAGAGGGCTTCCTGTATCAACTGTGCCGGCGCTGTTTCTAGTGTAATCCTTTTTATGTGCAACAAAAAGAATGACTTTTACATCTTGCGTGGTTTTGATCTCACTCTTGGTTCGGCTCTCGGGGGCTATTTGTCCTCAGGGCTGCCTGTGCGTCTCTGACGTATTGAACTGTGGTTCCTCAGGTCTGGATAGATTCCCTAACCCGCTTCCATTCACGACTTCTGTCCTGGACCTCAGTCATAACAGACTAACATGGCTGGCAGCCGGCAGCTTCTACGGGCTCCCAAGACTGCAAACTTTGCACATGTCCCACAACCGCATCTCCTTGCTCAGCCCGGGGGCATTCCATAACATCAGCAGACTTCGATACCTGGACCTCTCTTCCAACAAATTGCAAGTGGTGGGGAAGTATCACTTCCAGGACCTGCCAGCCTTGGAGGTGCTGTTGCTGTACAACAATCGTCTAACCCGCGTGGAGAGCAACACCCTAATGGGACTCGGCAGCCTGAGGAAGGTTTACTTCAGCCTCAACCAGATCACAGATTTCCCGTTCTTCTCGATTGGGAAGCACAGCCACCCCGACCTGGTTACACTGGACCTCTCCTCAAACCGCCTGTTTCGTTTGCCTATAGATGACATTGTAGTGTTGCCCGCTGCAGTGCAAAGAGGCCTGTTCCTGCACAACAACAGTCTGGAGTGCGATTGCTCTATGTACCGCATGTTTTGGCACTGGGAGCTGAAGGGATATCCAAGCGTGGACGACTACAAGGATGACTACAAGTGTCTGATGTACGGTGAGCCTCAGATCTCAATCAACTTTCTGCGCTCTTCGCACTTCTTTGAGAACTGTACGATTGGAAAAATGATATCCCTGATATCCCCGAAGGCTGATAAAATGGTTTCCGAGGGTGAACAAGTGAGGCTGGACTGCACTGGGACCCTAAACGGCGAAGACCTGTCTTACAGCTGGATCACTCCGCATCAAGAAAACATCTCTCAGCTGATCCAGAACGGATCTCTGCGTCTCAATCAAGATGGCAGCTTGGACATTCTAGCGGCCCAGTCCATAGATTCGGGGGTCTACCAGTGCACTGCTGTGGATAACACGAGGATGATCAATGAGTCCCGAGAAGTGAATTTAACGGTGGTAGCCCAGCGCACGGAGGAGCCGTTCAACATCGGCTACACCACTCTTCTGGGCTGTGTGGTAACGCTTGTCCTCATACTGATGTATCTGTATTTAACCCCGTGCCGTTGTGGTTGCTGCAAACCTCCTCCTTCCTCTCCGGCCATCTCAACCTCTGGGGAAGACCGCTGCACTCTGGCGTCTATCTTTGCAGCTCCTTCGACTGATCGACTCAAGAGCAAGTCCCAGTCGGAAAGGCACGTAGTGTTCCTTGAGCCACTCCTGATGGGGGAAAATGGCCATCCATTTGTCGTTGAACAGTCTACAATTGAATGGGACACAGAAAACTTCATAATTGGAGAAAGAAATGACTCGGAGTAGCAAATCTGTGACGTCGAAATCCTGCAAAATTGCCTGTTTGAATCATAAGGACAAGTATCACAAATGAATCTCTCATAATTCCCTAATAAATTATTTAGATCCTCAGATTTAGAGTATCTCCAGTCTCACAGTATTAAGTGATCCATTTGTTAATGCTGAATGCGTGCGACTGTGCTCCTAGTGATCCGCTGAAAATCCAGTGCAGTGAATTTATCATCTTTGAGACCCAAGAGCATATATATTGTATTTGAAGGTTTGAAAGAATCAAAAGTTTGCTCTGTAAATCTTAACAAGAGACACTGACTGCTACGACAACAGCAAGGTGGCTCTATTTAAGGTGGCTCTAATGCAGTGTTTTATTTGTGCAGAAAACAGTTAAATCAGTGGTGCCTCCGACACAACTACAGATGATCTATAAGATGAGTGACCAACCACAAGCTCTTCTTGTCAGTTAAAAAAAAAAAGAAGGCAGTCAAAAACATCTAAGTGCTGTTAATTTGATACAATAAGCAGACAATGACTTAAAGAGAGGACAACAGAAGGCCTTCTGGATCCATTGAAGACTGAGGTTTAATCTCTTCAGTTGCGTCATTGCCATTAGATAAAGCTATTCCTTTATGTCAAGAAAATATGATGGTTACATTTTTGTGGTGAACCATTTCAGTATGCAAAAATAAATGTTTTCTATAGCCCACACCAAGCAAATAACTCCACAACTCCAAGAAGAGACATGATAAGTGATGAAGAAAAAGCAAAGGCAATGTAGTGATGTCTGTTTATGTCTGATATTATTCGTCCTCTCTGCACTTTGCATTAAGCAAATTGCTCTTTCATTACAGGGACATGCTTTGGGAGAGGATTAACAGCCCTTCCAGAATTTTCCCTCCCACACCATGCACTGTATGCAAACTAAAAGCAAAATATGAAAATGAAAGAACACCACAGCAAAGGTACAGAGTTAATCCACGCAGCCCATATCCAGATGTGATCAGATTTATCTGTGGCAACCCACTTTCACATTCGTAATACGTCGACATGTGTCCCCTGGCTGTTCATCTGTTGTGCCGCCCTGTCAAATCATGCTATGTTATCAGGTGTATAATAAATACTTAAAAAAAATCTCACCTATGTGATCATGCACATTAGATCTTTTCCTTTTTAACTTGTACATCCTTTAACAACAAAACAGCACTTACGAAACTGTCCAATTAATCAGACTGATTCTGTCAACTAACTCATCACATTTGATGTGGTAAACATCAAGTCTCCCAGAAAAACAGCATTTGAAACATTCACTTCACTACAGTTTTGCAGTTATATAACCATGACTGTCTCATTACAGCCTTGCCTTT